>NC_044314.2:75676920-76013543 GCF_007474595.2 Lynx canadensis | reverse complement strand
CTTTACGGCTTTTGCATCCTCACTCGGACCCCTACCCGGGTGCCACGTGACCACGTGACCGGCTGCCTGGGCTGGCCAGCCGGAGTTTGAGAGGCTTGCGGAGCATCGATGAATCAGCTGTGGCCATGCTAGCCTGGCCAGCCCCCATCCAATTCACCAGTTGACTAGAGACACATGAGGGAGCCCCGCCGAGCCCTGAACAACCCAACTGCCCAGCTGCAGAACCCCGAGCTCAGTAAACTGTCGTTAAGCCACAAATGTTGGGGTGGTCTGTTACAAAGCAAGAAGTAACTTCATACTCCCCTCAATAGCCATTTAGCCTTAAACACGTCACTTGTGATCTCGATCTCCAAGCCTGTTTTCTCATCTGTCCCTTGCCCTTGGTAAGCACTCAGTGGACGTTACTATGATCATCATTATCATTTAAGAAAATGTTTTTTATTTTTTATTTTTTTTAATTTAATTTTTTTTTCTCAACGTTTTATTTATTTTTGGGACAGAGAGAGACAGAGCATGAACGGGGGAGGGGCAGAGAGAGAGGGAGACACAGAATCGGAAACAGGCTCCAGGCTCTGAGCCATCAGCCCAGAGCCCGACGCGGGGCTCGAACTCACGGACCGTGAGATCGTGACCTGAGCTGAAGTCGGACGCTTAACCGACTGCGCCACCCAGGTGCCCCAAGAAAATGTTTTTTAAATGTTTATTTTTGAGAGAAAGAGAGAGAGTGGCAGAGAGGGACAGAGAGGGAGACAGAGGGCAAGCAGGGGAGGAGCAGAGAGAGGGGGAGACACAGAATCCGAAGCAGGCTCCAGGCTCTGAGCTGTCAGCACAGAGCCAGATGCGGGGCTTGAACTCAAGAACCGCGAGATATGACCTGAGCCGAAGTCGGACGCTCAACCGACTGAGCCACGCAGGCATCCCATCATCATTGTCGTTATTAATGTTACAACAGTAACATTATCTCCAAGGACCAACATAAATGCCTACCTTGGGGGAAGGAATAAAAGAAAGAAGAAAAAGAGAGAGGGGGAGCCTGGCTGGCTCAGTCGGTAGAGCATGTGACTCTTGATCTTGGAGTTGTGAGTTCAAGCCCCAGGTTGGGGACTAAAATTTAAAACAAATTAGGGGCTCCTGGGTAGCTCAGTAGATTAAGCATCTGACTCTTGATTTTGGCTCAGGTCATGATCTCGCGGTTTGTGAGCCGGAGTACTTTCTCCAGCTCTGTGCTGACAGTGGGGCACCTGCTTGGGATTCTCTCTCTCCCTCTCTCTCTCTCTCTGACCCTTCCCTCCTTGCACTTGCTTGCTCTCTCTCTCTCTCTCCAAATAAATAAATGACCACTGAAAATAATCTTCAACTAAGAAAAAAATCTTCAACTAAATGTTTCCAAATAATGAACTTAAGGGAGACATTTTTAGAACTACTTAAGAGCATCGCATAATTAAGGCATGATTGTTTTTATGTAAATGGATAGAGCCAAGGTGCTGGGAAGCCAATGGCTCTCTTGGGTGACTAAATATTTCTTCTGTCATTTTGTTTCTGTTTTTTCTTTGCTCTCCTCACGTCCCAAAGAGCCATGGAGTGGATTATTTAGGAGAATATATTCGCAGTGTCAAAAGGGATGTTTAAATACGAGCCCTGCCATTTGTTAGCTATGTGACCTTGGGCAGGTTACTTCATCATCTTTTAAAGTTTTACTTATTTATTGAGAGAGAGAGAGAGAGAGGGAGAGAGAGAGAGAGAGAGAGCCAGCGTGCAGGAGAGGAGCAGAGAGACAGAGAATCCCAAGCAGGCTCCGGGCCGTTTGCACAGAGCCCAATGTGGGGCTGGGGCTCACAAACCGTGAGATCATGACCTGAGCCTAAATCCAGAGTTGGATGCTTCACTGAGCCACCCAGGTGCCCCATGTTACTCAGTTTTTTCAAAGCCCTAGTTTTCTTATCTGCACAATGGGGATAACAATATCTATGCTTTGAAGTTCTGTGAGTTTTAAAATGGTCATGTGGATCAAAAGCACATGGTCTGGAGCTCGGGAAGTAGTCATAGCTCAAGAAACAAACAGAAGGGCTGTGGTCGCATTAAGTAAATGAACAGCTAAACGGGAGGCGTGACATTTGGGGGGTGGGGGTCGGGAGCAGCCGGGCAATCTGAGGACCCGCACGACATAAGGGTAAGGGGTAAAGGCCCAGCTGCTCTGTGTCCTTAATTGTATCCCCTGGTGTCCTGTCCTCTCTCCCTGAAGATCTCTCCCCTTTGCATTTTTAGGAGGTGATTTTTCTCTCTCCTAGTTACTCTGCCATTGGAATCCTGTCTGCCTACAGTCTTCCAGAGGCTCCTCAAAATGTCTGGTCGGCTGATGGCACCCTTTTCTTGCTTTCCAGCACTGTTAAGGATCTATTCTATTTCTCACGCCTTTTGTGACACTTCCAGAAAGTGTGGAGAAGGAGAAGGAGAAAAATGGCGCCTCTCATCCCACCATTCCAAACAAGAACCACGTTCTGAATACTTAGCTCCTTTCCCTCCCCTCTGATGGGAAGAAAGTCCGGGTAGCCATTTGGAGACTGGTTCTGCCATCATCCACCTGAGCATCCCTGAGAAAGGAATTTAACGTGTACCTGTGTGAGTGCGTTCCTTCCAGCCACTGGGGGAAAACTGTTCCTTAGTCAATGAATGGCTCATGAATGGGGCAGTGGCTGCGTCCGCAGAAAGTCCTGGGGTTGGTCCAGACGTGGAGGACAGCAGCCACAAGCCCCTGCCAGCCCAGATTTATGGGCTTGGCTTAATGGTTTCTGCCTCAAGTTCTAGTGGCTTTTAAACCCATCCGAGGTCCAGGAGTGTATGTCAAATGCCTACTCTGCAGAGCCCTGGAGGGATCAATAATGAATAGGGAGGGAAGGGCTGAGAACTGAGAGCCACTCACTGCCCTTCCAGCCACTAAGTGGCAGAAAGAGTCTGGGGATTAGCTCCCAGGCTAAATCCCACGTGGTCACATCTTCTGTCCCCATTTATTCCTTCCATAAGTACCCACAGTGAGTCCAACATCCATCACACGGACACCTGAGCTTCTCACCAAAGTCTTTGGCAGACCAGACACATGCTGACATTCACTAAGTGCTCTGCTGGGCACTGTCCCGGGCACTTCACGTGTGTTGTCATTTAATATTCTAAGTGACCCCCATGAGGTAGGTATGCTATCGTCCTCATCTGAGAGACGAAGAAGTTGAGGCGTAGAAAGGTCTAGTGACTCGCCTAGGGGCACACGGCTATCACGGCAGAGTCAGGATGCGAATCTGGTGACCAGGACCTAAGCCGTTCTACCTCAGTGTTAGCACGACCCTTCTAGAGCCCCTCTCCCAGCCGTCCCCCATCGTGATACTCAACGGGCCCAAGGAGTCAACCAGTGAACTGTTAACCCCCCAGAGGCAATGGCCACACCCTCACGCACCAAAGCCAATCTTGCTAGTTTGGCAGCTGAAGAGCCAGTCGGCCAGCAGCAGAGACCAACACAGAGCCCCCAGGGTGGAACCATCCCATGTCACATCCCATGTCACAACATAAAAGTTAGTTATAGTGGACATCTCCCATTTTGGAAGGAGCAGTGACTCGTCCTGACTGGAACTGGCACATATTCTGGGTATTGGCTTGCCTCTCCTGCCAGCACCATTATCTGAGGGCTTTCGGGGTATTTGACTCATTGACACAGAATCCCACGTAATAGTGCTTGAGACCTAGGAAGCTGATACACGTCAAAGAAGATGTAGCAGCAGGTACGTGACCGTGGAATCCACGGGTCCTGTCATATCTTGTGCCACCTTGAAGGTGCTGGCCTGAGAGAGGGATGGAAGAGACTCTTGAAGGTGCCACGGAGGCATCGGCTTGGAGATGATGCCCGGTGAGGATAGGTTACTGTCTTCCAGGACACAACACAACCTTAAATCAATGCCCATCGCATGGTGCTATGCAGAAAGGATACATCGTTCTGAACTCAAAGGGTTGGAGGAGGAATTTGTACTTCCCCTACCTGTGGGTTTAGAGGTCCTGGTTCCCAGAGAGGGCATGCTTCACCCACTGGGGGACACCACAAGAACCCCGTCAGACTTCAAGCAATGCCTGCCACCTAGTAACTTTGGATTCCTTGTGTCAAGAAAGAGAGTCAGCATTCTGCCTGAGCAATGGGGCATCGGGAGGTGGTACGGCTACTGTTATCTGATGGGGCACCCAGGCGATACACTGGACATCTCTTGGTAATCCCCTGCCCGATTTTGATATTAAATGCACAGGCAGCAGCTACGGCCTGGGTCGGGCATGGTGACTCGGGCATAGGGTCTGGACCACTCTGCCAGGGAAACCATCTCGATCAGCAGAAGTGCTGACCCAAGGCGAGGGGAACCTGCAACGAGTAGCGGGAGAGGGAGACACTCAGCCTCAGTTGGAGGCCAGCAGCGATAGCAGATGACTGTAGGTTGTCCCACCAGCCATGGGACATGATCTTTTCAGGGAAAAGACCAACCAGAATCCTGGAGAAACTGTTCCCAGATGGGGTGAAATTATATTCAGCAAGTGGATCTAACAGGTGTGGGGGGTGGACTGTCGTGGGTGCTGTGATGTGACCACCTAGGCTCCCCCTTCGGGACTGCCACACACAATCCCCTGGAATGACCAGAAATGTTACCTGCTAAGAGCTCAGAATTGAGTCCCTTGCAGGAATTACCTTAGCCCAAAGTAGCTGCCTTGCCCAAGATCGTGCTCCCTCCTTGAGAGCAGCCTGCATCCAACGCAGCTGATATGAGGGGGCAGAGGTCCAGCCCCCAAGCCTCGATCTGGGAAACTCTAAGGAGCCACCCTGGCTCTGGAACTCCTGCAGGATCAGCTGTACTCAACTCCTCCCTCTGCTCACTCACGGTTTTCTCACTGCCCTGCAGGTGCCGGTCTCAGTAACCACGTGCACACTACTCTCCATCTCACATTCTGTTCCCCGGGATCCCCACTTGTAACAGGGACCGTGTCTGTCTCGCTCACTGCTGTACCCCCAGCGTCTAGTACAGGCCGGTGCCATAGTAGGTGCTCAAGAAATATTGGTTGAATGAATGGAATGAACTGGTCCTGTGTGAAATTTCCCTAACTTATTGCAACAGGAATTATCATTCTTTACCTCCAACCCATCCTACCCACCATTGCCAGATTAACATTTCCAAAGTGCCCCCCCCCCCCGCTCAAGAACTCTCAGTGGCTCCCCACTGCCTGTAGACAAGCCCTTTGGCCTGGCATTCAAGACTTTTAGCAAACTTGCCCTGGTCTACCTGTCCAACCGCAGCTTTCAATTCTTACATATCTCACCCCAACTTGCTAACCAGAATGGGCCTTCCAAGGAATTAGCCTTTCTCAGACTCTCAGGTACGGCTTCCTCTTTTCCTTCAGATCCCTTCCTATGAAATATCCTGTATCTTCCCGAATCTGCCTCTGGGTCTTTCAAAAAAATAATTTTTTTTAAAATTTAAATTCAAGTTAGTTAACATACAGTGTAGCCTTGGTTTCACAAGTAGAACCCAGTGATTCATCACTTACATACGACACCCAGTGCTCAACCCAAAAAGTGCCCTCCTTAATGCCCATCACCCGTTTAACACATCCCTCTCCCCACCGTCCCTCCAGCAACCCTCAGTTTGTTCTCTGTATTTAAGAGTCTTTTATGGTTGCATCCTTAATCGAAAGGCAGTACAATGCAATGGTTAGAGCCCAGGCTCTGGATTTAGAGGAACTGAGTCCAGACTCTGGCCCTGCCTCTTCCTGCCTGTGTCACCTGGGGTAAATCACTCTACCTCTCTTTGGTTCAGTAAAATCTGTAAAAATCTGTAAAATGGGATGAATAATACAATTCACCAGGGTGGCTGGGCAGCTCAGTCGGTTGAACCACTCACTCTTGATGTCGGCTCAGGTCATGATATCGCGGTTTGTGGGATTGAGCCCCGCGTCAGGCTCTGCGCTGCTTAAGATTCTCTCCCGGGGCGCCTGGGTGGCTCAGTTGGTTGGGTCCGACTTCGGCTCAGGTCATGATCTCACGGTCCGTGAGTTCGAACCCCGCGTCAGGCTCTGTGCTGACAGCTCGGAGCCTGGAGCCTGCTTCCGATTCTGTGTCTCCCTTTCTCTCTCTTTGTCCCTCCCCCACTCGTGCTCTGTCTCTCTCTCTCAAAAATAGATAAAACATTTAAAAAATTTAAAAACACAAAGATTCTCTCTCTCCCTCTCTCTCTGACCCTTCCCTACTAGCGTGTGTGCATGCACGCTTGAGCTCTCTCAAAATAAATAAAAAAACAAAAAATAATAGAATTTACCCAAGAGATTTGACAGAATTAAATGAGATAATATGGTAAACCGTTTAGAATAGCACCTACCACTTAGTAAACAGTAAATTTTGGCCATTATCATCGTTTAGGTTGGGTTCAGCGTAAGTGGTCTATAAAGGGTCAGATAGCAAATATCGTCCCTGCAGAGATAACTTTGTTGCTGTATGGGAAAATGGGCACAGGTGATATGCAAATGACAGGTGTGGCTGTGTCCCAATAAAACTTTATTTATAAAAGCAGTCAGCAGGTCAGATGTAGCCCACAGGCCATCGTCTGCCAATCTCCCAGGGGAGAGGGACTTTTTCCTACAACTGTGACTACTCTCAGTACCTTAACCACAGCACCAACCAAACAACACTCAGTTCACACACAGTTAGGCCCAGCTCCCCACCTCGCGCTTCGGTTGGAAGCGCGGAAGGGGGCCTCACGCGTGATGGTTAAGAGCGCGGGCGGTGTAGGCAGACAGACTCGGGGTCTTAGTTCCACCACGGGCCACATGACTTGGGGAAATGATTTCACCCCCTGAGTCTTGGTTTCAACTATAAAAACGGAGCCTGCAATCACTTGATAGCGTACCTCTCCTGGGGCTGTTGTGATGCGTCCAAGAGAAATGCCCAAGCAATGCTAGATCTTTTGTTTTTACTATTATTTCACATTTACGATTTTCCCACTGCCGTGTTCGTCTTCGTTTTTTTTTTTTTTTAATCTTATTTTGAAGTACTCGCTACACCCAGTACGCGGCTCAAACTTACAACCCCGAGATCAAGAGTCTCGCGACCCAGCAACTGAGCCAGCCAGGCGCCCCTCGTGTGTTGCTTTTATATTGTCAATCATCACCATACTAATAATGGTAATTCTCTGGCTACGTCACGCCTCCTTGACACCAGAAGCCCTAGTGGGCCATCTCTGCGCCCCTCTGAGGCCATGAACGTAGTTGACTGGCTGCCTGGCTGGCTGGCCAGAGCTGGGTATTTACTTACGACTGGGGGACCCCTCCGATCCCGAAGCCCACCAGGCCCCGGAGCACCAGGATCCAGCTGTACACGGGGGCGAAAGCACTGAGGACGCCGTAGTACAGGGTCCAGAGCACGCTGATCTTCAGCCCCTGTGGGGAAGAAAGACACCAAGTCACAGGGCTGCTCCGTACCTCCAGGTCACGCGGCCCCGAGCATGTTAAAAGCCATCAATGACGTCATGCTAAAGGGTAACCCACACAACCGGAGAGATCCAAGGGGTTCTCTGTGCGATGGGGCCAACCCCTGGGGGGGGGGGGGCATGTGTGGGGAAACTGTGGGGCATTCTCAGTTGTCTCAATGATCGGCATTTGATGTACACGGCCCTGAGACGTTAGATGTCCCCCCCGTGCCTGAGACTCCGTGACTCCGGTCCTGTATCCTGCACCGACCCAAGCTGAACTTTCGACCTGACCGTCACGCAGGTGAAAACTACCATTATCCGCACCTTGACCGTCACTGTATTTTATATATAAATAAGATGGGGGGGGAGGACAGAGTTTGCACACACACTTAATTTTGCAGGAATGAGGCTTCTAGGTAAATCAAAGGAAGTCGGTACGTGGCTGTATCTGGAACTTTACACAATTGTTCATCATTTCAGAAAGCCGAGTTGTCCGTGGCAACGCTCCATATGGTATTTGAGTCACTGAGAGAACACTTCAGTATCCGTCTGCATTCACTGGGTTTCTATGTGTATCTATGAATAGACCCATCTAAACCTATTTCAAAATGTCAAATATAAAGAGAAAAGCAGCAACAAAATTCAATTACACACAAGCTTATTTATAACCAGGGACAAATGTTAACCACTTCCCTTTATTACCTAGGCAGTCATATGTGCACCTTTCCATTGTGACAATAAATCCGATTTAATTACTTGCTGCCTTGAAACAAATTCTCTCTCCTGTCGCAGCTGGGGAATTATACCTGATTTCTTTTATCTTTTAATATTTTTATACACTATTTCTTTTTCAAGATTATGTGAGTGGCTATTTTATTTCTGAAATTATTTCTGGATAATTAAGGGGCATTATTAAAAGTTTTTATAACATTTTCTTTTTTTATTACAAGTTTCTTAAATATTTATTTTTGGGGGGGGGAGGGGCAGAGAGAGAGGGGGACAGAGGTTCTGAAGCAGGATCTGCACCGACAGCAGCAATCCCAGTGTGAGGCTAGAACTCATGAAGAGCCTCAGAACCAACTGAGCCACCCAGTGCCCCTATAACACTTTCTGAGTAAAGGGGACATTGTATTTGATGGGGTTGAGAACCACCTAGGCACACAATGCTGTAAGACAAACAGTGCATCTGCTGGGAATGTTACTCTTAGAGACTCAGAAAAAATTAAGGACGAATCCAACTTAAAATGGGATTTTAATTTTTTTAAAATATTTATTTATTTATTTTTGAGAGAAAGAGAGAGAGAGAGAGAGGAAGAGAGAAAGTGAGGGAGGGGCACAGAGAGGGGGAGAGAGAATCCCAAGCAGGTTCCACACTGTCAGTGCCGAGCCCCACGTGGGGCTCGAACTCAAGGACGTGAGATCGTGACCTGAGCCAAAGGCGCTTAACCGACTGAGCCACCCAGGTGCCCCTAAAATAGGATTTTTATATCACACCAACACCGAAGGCGTTGTGGAGTCGAATGCGAATTGTACGTGGATTTTAGACCCGCAACATGGGGTCCCGGCAGGTCTCTTTCTGTAGCACTTCTCCCAGACCCAGGTTTGAGTTCACTCTCCTGTCCCCCTGGGGGAAAGCGTGAAGCACAGTGGTTTTAGCTTTACAATTAAAATGGACAGGGGTGCCTGGCTGGCTCAGTCGGAAGGGCATGCGACTCTTGATCTTGGGGTTGTGAGTTCGAGCCCTGCGCTGGGTGTAGAGATTACTTAAATAAATAAACTTAAAAAAAAAATTAAAACTGATTAAAAGGAGAAATCTGGAGGTCTCCCAGATGATTTCCAGTCTCTCGGAAAATGATTTTCAGCGGCGGGTGAATATTTTAAATAACTTGCATTACCTTGCAAGAAAGCGATTTCTTTTTGTTTCCATCGTTAGTCTTCTGATTATGTCCAAGAGAAAGTATCCACGTGGTGCTAGTCTGTCTTTAACACCTTTTTAAACACCTGCCAATCTCTTTTTAACAGACTCGGGGCGGGGGGGGGGGGGGGGCGGCTACCAGAACTGACTAGAATTTAGTAACATTGGATTTTTTTTTCATTGTATCGTATTATTTATTTATTTATTCATTTATTTTTAATTTTTTTAATGTTTATTTATTTTTGAGACACAAGGAGAGACACAGCACAAGCAGGGGAGGGGCAGAGAGAGAGGGAGACAGAATCCAAAGCAGGCTTCAAGCTGTCAGCACAGAGCTCAACACAGGGCTCGAACTCACGAACTATGAGATCATGGCCTGAGGCTTCACGGACTGAGCCACCCAGGCGCCCCTTCACTGTAATCATGTTTGCAGATATTTCCTATTTACGCCTACTTAAATTTCCTATTTAAGACTCTCTATAAAGTTTCCTTTTCCAAAAACATGCATTTGAGGTGTTGTTTTTTTTTTTAAACAAAGTTGCTAATAAAGAACGCTATTAAGTGCATACCGAAACAGGTGGGATAGGAATTAGGAAAGCCTAGGGAGCTCCGGATCTATTGCAACAATAATAAAGCCCCATTTCTGCTCCCCTAAAACCCATGACTATGAAATCGGTAGGTGCCACACATAATGCTTACTTCCTTTCTTTTGGCTTAAGCTAATTTAAGAGGGGTTTGCTTCCTTGGAACCCAAGGCGTCTTGAATCAGAAACAGGGTATCATTAGCAGCAGAGAAAATGAAAGGAAAGAAGGAAAACAGCAGGAGAAGAGGAGAGGGTAAGAGAAAAGGGCACCCAGGCTGGCACCTGCAAGCTAAGCCTCCCTCTAGGGACGACCTGGGAGCTGCGTTATCCCGCTGGGGTCACCGTGGGACCCCATGCTAGGCAGCAAAGACCTGCATGCTGACCTGTCCTGTGGGGTCACAGCACACTTGCAGCTGGCTCTGCACTGGCCCGCTGACGCCGGGGCTTTCCAGCTGGCCAGGAAATGAGGGCTCAGCAACCCTTCGTGAATACCGTCAGGGCTACTGCAAAGGCACGAGCACTGCTCGGGACTCTGCAGAAACGTCTCCGGGCCTTTGAGCTTTTCGTTAACCTCACTTGTCATTCTGCCTAACATCTGTCCCGCCTTTCGGATCGTTGGCTCCTTCGTCTCCCTCTTCTCTCTCCTTTTCTTCCTTCCACACTCACTTACTGAGCATCCCTTGTATGCCAAGCTCTACAGATAGAGGTATAGACATTATGCATCCGTTAGCTGGCTCATTCAATTATTCATTCAACAATAAGCGTATATCAAGCGCCTGCTGTATGCCAGACACTAGAGGTAATGCTATATACCATTCATTCATTCATTCATTCACTATACATGTAATGGGCACCTGCTGTGTGCCCAGAACTAAAGGTACTGTTATGCATCATTCATTCATTCATTTGTTCAATATGCATATATGGAGCACCTGTCACGTGCCTGGCAGTCAAGATACTGTTATTCATTCATTCATCCCTTTGCCATGCATATATTGAGTGCCTGCTGTTTGCTAAACATGGGCCTTTGTCCCAGGCTACAGGGGACGTGGCAGTTAGAGTCTCTGACTTCACAGAACTTGGATTTGCGTTTTGCAATTCATTGTCACGTCGTTAACACCGGGTCCTCGCGGGCAGCCGGTGGAAAGAGGCTGCTGTTTCCACTCCCACTTTACAAACCAGGGCAGGGAGGACCAAAGTAGTCTAGCGATTTGTCCAAGGTCAGCAGAGTCAAAACTGGAGTCAGGGTTTCCAACCCCCAATGCCAGGTCGTATTTCCAATGAGCCCCTCCCCTCCTCCTGGGCCTTTGGCGGCTCCCATTGCCTCTGACCAAGAACATATGTGACAATATCACGCAGCAAGGACAGGTGGGTCCGAGTGAACGCAAGAGACCTTGACCTGTCTCGTCGGCCTCTACTCAGCTCTAGCCCAAAGCTGCCATCACGAAATGTGGACCCTGGGCTGCCAGACCGCCCAACTATCAAAAAAAAAAAAAAAAAAAAAAAAACCCCACCCAAACCAAGAAGCAACCAAACAAAAACAACTCCTTGTTTTTATGCAAAATACATTTTTGAAACAGAGGCAACCGATTCCACATCCTGTCCCCTATCGTACGGGTGCAATGAAACACCTGGGTAGGCCGTACTCGGTTCATGGCTCACGGGTTTACAACCTGCAAAGACTTCAAGCTGCAGCTCCAAGGCTTAGGGTCTTACTGCCACTCGGGTTCTGGGTCTGCAACCGCCAAAAGGAGCAAGCTGATGTCATTGTCATGAGCACTGCTCAGCCTCAGAAGACCGTCTACTCGGCCCCCGGTGGTGGTCTCCAGTCATGTACGAGGACGGGCAAAACAGTCACGGGGCAAAGGGGCCTGGGGGTCCTCAAAATATGGGGATGAGAGGCCTGTTGCCTGCCCGTCACCCTCCTTCCCCCCTTTACCTGTAAATGACATAGAGGGCATGGACCTACAGCCTTCGAATTTTTTTTTTTTTTTTTTTCATTTTAGTTGAGAGAGAGAGAGAGAGAGAGTGAGCGCCAGCGGGGGAGGGGGTAGAGGGGGAGAGAGAGAGAGAGAGAGAGAGAGAGAGAGAGAGTGTGTCCTAAGTGGGCTCCACTCTGAGCGTGGAGCCTGCCCGACACGGGGCTCGATCCCACGTCCCCGGAATCATGACCTGAGCCGAAATCAAGAGTCGGATGCTCAAGCGACTGAGCCACCCAGGCTAGATCTGTAGACTTTGAACCAGAGAGTGACCTGATCATATTCTAAACCGTGTTTTCTTGGAGTCACAGCCGATAATAGCTGCCAGGGATCACGGGCTAACCATGTGTTAGTAGACACCATTCTAAGTGCATCACATACATTTCTTACATAACCCTCCCTGCAATCCTCTGAACTCCTCCTCTTGTCAACCCTATTTTACGGAAGGGGAAAATGGGGAAACTGAGGCTCCGAGAAGTGAAAAAACCTGCCTACGCCTCCCTCGCTCGACAGAGGGGGTGAAGCATGGGACCAGGAACCTGGGTGCGTATCTTCATCCCCGCGAGGCCACACGCCCGCAGCTGCCCTTCCTTTCTGCGGCTGCCACAGGCCCGCAGGGTGTAGAGACTTCTGTAGGAGTCAAAGTGGCCCACTGAGTCCGAACCCCTTATGTGATTCCCCTGCAAAGTCATGGAGCAGACGCCCTCCCAGAAGCCTCCCAGCTGGGCGGAGGCAGATCAAGGAGCTAGGAGGAGATTCTTGGCGCTTGCTAAAGCTCGCCAGCTGCCCGGCTCACCCTCGGTTTCTGGAGGAGTTCTACAGAGGCTTTATAATTAGAACCTGATCCGTCCTCCCTGCGGTTGGGCCAGAATTCCATGCAGGGAGGAGGGGGCCCTGCAGTCCGGGGGCGCCTTCTCTCCTCTCTGGTCGTGCCAGCTTTGCGTGGACCACTCTACCCAAGCTTCATCTCTTTGGAACGGATGAATGTCCAACTGGTCAACTGAATCCCGGGGGATAACTCAGTTATGTCTCCCAGCAGCCAAGGATGTGGACTCTGGAGCCAGACACACCTGCATTTTTAACACCGGCACTGCCATTTATCGGCACCCTGAACTTGGCAAATGATGGGAACACTGCCGGACGTTAACGAGTTGCTTCCTCTGTGCCAAGAGCTCTCGGTGCAAGGGCCCATTTACTCCTAGAACACCCCTGGGGAAGAGAGGCTATTTTTATCCCATGAAGAGAGGAGGAAACTGAGGCACGGGGAGGCTGAGTCACTTGCTCGGGGTCACGCAGCAGCCTGTCTGCGGAGGAGCCGGCCGGGATTGGAATCTTAGCAGTCAGATCTCAGAGCCCGTGCTCTCACAGGGATGTCACCTTAGCATTTCACGTGTCCCAGTGAGCACTGGAGGTAAACAGGAAATTAGGGCGGAGCAGTCCCAGGCTATGCAGTAAGTCGGTGAAGAATGAATTCTTCACGATACGTGCACTCTCTCTGGGCGCCTGGTTTCTCAGCCCTGGCACCCTTCCCATTCTGGACTTGGCAATTCGTCGTGGTGTGGACTGTCCTGTGCACTTTGGGGTATCGAGCAGGATCTCTGACCTCTACTCACTAGATGCCAGGAGCACCCCTCCCCTGACTTGTGATAGCCACAAACGTCTCCAGACCTTGCTGAGGGTCCCCTGGGAGGAAGGGGGAGACAAAACCTGCCCACCCCCTCCCCCGTTGAGAACTGCTGTTCTAGAAGTTGCCAAAATGTGTTCAGGACTCACAAGATTCAGTAAATGGCATTACTGAAAACCCACCTATGAATCTCTTAAAATTAAAAAAATTTTTTTTTAATTTTCTTTTTTTTTAATGTTTATTTTTGAGAGAGAGCGAGAGAGCGTGAGAGCAAGCATGAGCAGGGGAGGGGCAGAGAGAGAGGGAGACACAGAATCCGAAGCAGGCTCCAGGCTCCGAGCTGTCAGCACAGAGCCCGATGTGGGGCTCGAACTCACAAACTGTGAGGTCGTGACCTGAGCCGAAGTCCAATGCTTAACCAACTGAGCCACCCAGGTGCCCCTACAAATCTCTTTAAAATATAAGCCATAGTTTTCTCCTCTGAGACCAATCAGAAAAATGAAGACATCTACGTCCTATAGGGCTACCTCCTGGGAACACCGTAGGCACGACTGACATTAATGACAGAGTGAACACCCTCTTCCAGGGGATCACAAGCTAATGACCTTTGTGGACTTTCCATAAAGAAAGAACACTCATCAGTAAAGTCACTTGCTGGTCTGGAGAGGATGAGAGAGAAGCAGAAAGTGGCAACAAGGAGATTCGATTTTCATCCATCCTGTTCAGCCACTCGCGAAGTATTTACGAGGAGTGGTTGCTATAAGGCCGTCCCAAATGCCAGCCCACCCCAGTGAGCAAAGCAGGCACAGCCACCTCCCTCAAGGGGTGTACTGCACTCACTGATCCATCCTCCTGTCCTGTGCCCCTGGCAGACATCACTAATCGATCACAGCACCGTCCCACTGAGCCTTCTGACTCCTCAAATCCATGCGTCTGGCATCCCCTACTGAGCAATTAGAACAGACACAAGGGACGACAAACCCATTTGCCCTTCAGTTTGGGGAATTCTGTAAATGGTAGCTATCACTATCAGTTATTATTGAATCCAATCTCCTCTGACATAAAGAAACTGAGGCCCCAAGAAGGGTGGGATAACTTGAGTCACCTCGGGGGCAGACCCAGGCCCCAGATTCAGGTATTTTCACTTCTTTCCCCTTGTACTCCTCATGGCTTCGTGATTCAGCAACTGAGTAATAGAATTTGGGGCAGAGGAAAGTTCCTTGTTATGGGTTCCTGCATTTTTTGTGCATATGCCTGTTGGCCTCAGGGGCAAGTCAATAAAAACTGTTCTTTAGCCAGAGACAGCGGGACAGGTCGTCCACCCCGTGCCCAGTCTGCGCAGGAAGAAGCCACGTGAAGACTTTAGAAGAGCTTTTTCCTTCGATTATTTGAAAAGTGCGAGGGCCAATGTTAGGTGCAGCCTCAGCCACACATTTACAACTCCTTTAACTGCTGCAATTCTGCCCAAGAAATGGCTCTGTTTTATTTTAAGGGGTGTTCCTTCCGTCCGTCCTCCCTCCCTTCCTTCCTCCTTCCCTCTATCTTTCCCTTCCTCCGCCCCCACCCCCACCCCAGCTCTGGTCTGTTCTATCTTCCAGCCAGAAAATCCTTAAAGCAATGACTTACACCCTCCAGAAAAAGGAAGCGGGTGGGAGGGTGTGTATGGGGCAGAGTTTAGGGAGCTACTTCCTGGAGACCAGAGTAATCCAGCTTCTGTCCTCTTTCGGAGGCTGGAGAGGTCATCCCCACTGACCTCCCCGGTCTCTAAAACCAACCAAGAGTCCCCGAGCTACAATGGCCACTGTTGGTTTCCCAGCCTGGCTGCCTCTGGTCCTGCCCCAGCCACTTCTTGGTGGTTTTATTAGTCAACGTCTCCCAGGTGCCTGCTGGCCCACATGTTTCCGGCCCAGCCACAGTGGGAGGGGCTGCAGCCGGACTGCACTGTTCAGCCACTCATTCATTCATTCATTCATTCACTCATCGAGGCAACATTTATTGATTGAACACCTACACATTCAAGCCGCTGGCATCACAGTTAAGGGAAGAGTCTAGACTCGGAAAGAGTAAGACCTGGCCCTGTGACACACAAGCTAAGTGGCCTTGGGCAAACTGCCCATGCTCTGTGCCTCGGTTTCCCCTTCTGTAAAATCAGAACAATAATAGCACCAAGCACGTATCGTGGTTGGTATAGGGCCTGCCATACAAGCCACTGTTTTCTTTTCAGCTCATGGCATGCGGGTTACAGCGGGCCCTGCCTATTACCTACTCGGCATCCGTATCTCCCTTCTTCCTTCCTAACAGAATTCTAAGCTGGTTTAGAGAGTCTAAACTAGTCTAAGCCAATAGTTCTCAAAGTACGGGCCTCAGATAAGCCGTGGCAACAGCATCGCCTGGGAATTTGTCAGAAATGCTATCACTGCGATGCCAGCTGACATGTGTCCTGTGTCGCTGATGTGCCTGGCGTTCTACAAAGCCATTCATACTCAGGATCTCAATTAACCCTCCAATGTAGACGCTGCTATTTTTTCTTTACATGTTTGAGGAGATCGATGCTCAGAGAGGTCAATCGCTTGCCTGAGGTCACACAGCCAGGAGTGGCAGGGGACTAAACCCAGGGACTAAACCCAGGTCCACCTGATTCCAGAGCCCAAGCACGTAACCACTATACCACCCTTCCTCTGAGGAACCCGCAGGCTGAAGAGGACGATAAAGCAGTCAGGGGGTGCGATCACCCAGGATTGCGCAACAGCAGGGGCGGCTTTTCCCGAGCAAGGCACTTAACCAAGTAAAGCCTGCCTGGATCTACACAGATCTTTTCTCCCATCAGGCCTAAGTTCGCATGCACACACTGAAGGTATCAAAGAACCCAAGGGAAGCCCCGCAAAACGTGAGCAGCGTAACATACAAAGGGGACCATGAAGTAACAAATAAAACAGTTAAGAGCTCATGGCAATGCCAGACCTGTAAGTTCCCTTCTTGCTTCTTGCTTGCAAATCCATTTCATGTCGTGCCTTAGGCTGGGCCTCCCCAGCAGCAGACCCTGACACAAGAATTCTAGTTTATTTGGGTGGTGATCCCGGGAGGGGTGGGGCAGGCAGACAATTCAGGGTACCTTCATGAGCAGGTTCCCACGGTGGGCCCCAGAGCTCAATCCTGCTGGGATTGACAGATGAGTCACTTGAGGGCAAGAAAGTTGAGGTCTTCATCTACCAGCCCTTGCCTGCCCCCAGCCTGGTGTAAGGGAATGGGGGGGTGCCAAGGGGACCGGAGAGGGCACCCAAAGCATCTTCTGCGTTCTGAAACGTGCACGCTCGGGCCCCACTAGGAATGTGGGATTTCGATGGCGTCAGAGCCATGTCTTCTCATTGCATTTCAACAGAGCTAATCGGGCCTCCCAAACGCTAAGCAGAGCGCTGGCTTGCCACCTGTCAGCGTCACCATGGAGATTAACCCGGAGGACATGCGCTTAGGAGAGGTCGCCTTACTGTTTTCCGGCCGTACTGGTCTGAGATGTTTCCCCAGAGGGTGGAACTGGACATCATGCCCACAAAGACTACCTGTGGATGGAAAGACAGCTTCTGTTAAACACTGACACGGAGCATCACAGAGAAAGGGAACAACGGATTGAAACTGTGACATCACATCCCAGTAATACTAATGAGCCAACATCGGCTGAGAGCCTGTTAAGGTGCGAACAGTATTCTACACGCTCATGTGACCCTTTAAGCCTGACAACAATCCTGTGGGGTGGATGATACCATGAGCCCCATTTTACAGAGGAGAAAACCGAGACTCAGAGAGGGCAGGTCCCTTGGCCAGGGTCACCCAGGTGTAGGCGGGACAGGCTGGAATCAGGCAGTATAGCTATAGAGCTAGCTAGCATCGTACCAACTTCTCACCGCATCAAAGAAATGTGTCGCCCTGTTGCTGAGAAAATATCAAAGGTAGGGGCACCTGGGTGGTTCAGTCAGTTAAGCATCTGACTTCAGCTCATGTCATGATCTCCCAGTTTGTGAGTTTGAGCCCCATGTCAGGATCTCTGCTGTCAGCACAGAGCCTGCTTGGGATCCTGTGTCCTCCTCTCTCTCTGCCCCCCCGCCCCCCCCCACCACTGACTCGCTCTCTCTCGCTCTCTCAAAATAAATAAACTTTAAAAAATTTAAAAAAAAAGAAAATATCAAGGGTTTGGAGGATATGAACAACAGAAGACAGGAGGTTGGAATGAGATCTGTAGGCTATTCGCAAGAGGAACCTTCACCAAGCGCTCACTGGTGTGCCCAGCAAAGTCATTGTTACATTGTTTATTGTTGAACAGAGCTGATGAGGTTTGAATGATTGTGCCCATTTTACAGACAGGGAGCCTGAGGCTCGGAGGGTTAAGAAACCTGCTCAGTATCCCAGGGAGGAGAGGGGAGAGCCAGGTCCTAAACCCTAGACTCTCATGCCTCGTCCTCACCAAGAGTGGGACAGCACACTAACCTCTTTACACTGACGTCTTACCTAATGTTCGCGGCAGCCTACGAGGTGGGTGCCGATATCATCCCCATTTTGCAGACAAGGTAACTGAGGCCCAAAGAGGTGAGGGCACTGCCCAGTGCTGTCTGACCCAAAAGCCACTCCTTCAGGCCTGTCCTCGGGCAGCGGGCTGCAAACAGGGGCTACACAGAGGCAGGCACTCCAAGGGAGGAGCGGACACGGCTACTTTTACTTAAAAAAAATTTTTTTTAAGTTTTATTTCTTTATTTGGAGAGAGACAGAGACCATGCAAGCAGGGGAGGGGCAGAGAGAGAGAGAGAGAGAGAATATCCCAAGCTGACTCTGAGCTGCCAGTGCAGAGCCAAACGTGGGGCTCGAACCCACAGACCGTGAGATGGTGACCTGAGCTGAAACCTGGAGTCAGATGCTCAACCGACTGAGCCACCCAGGCGCCCCGCCATGGCTACTTTATTTATTTATTTTTTTAATTTTCTAAAATATTTTATTTTTGAGAGAGACACAAAGAGAGACAGAGAATGAGCAGAGGAGGGGCAGGGAGAGAGGGAGACACAGAATCCGAAGCAGGCTCCAGGCTCCGAGCTGTCAGCACAGAGCCCGATGCGGGGCTCGAACTCACAAACCACAAGATCATGACCTGAGCCGCAGTAGGATGCTCAACTGACTGAGCCACCCAGGCGCCCCGCCCCCTGCCATGGCTACTTTAAAGAAAATAGCTTCCAGGTCCTCAGCTTCCATACACACTCTTTCCTGAGAACAGGCTAGGGCGCTCGCCTGTTCCCTGCCTCACCTCCCTTTCTCAAGCACCCCCTTTCCCACTTCTCGCTGCCCCAGCCTCTGCGGTACCCCTCACAGCGCAGGGCTCTGAGGTTAAACCCCCCAGGACACCTCAAAAGGGACACCAATGACACAGTCACAAATGCTTTTGCAAGTCATTCAGTTTCCAATTCCTTTTTATTATTTTCAACCAAATTGAAAAGAGAGCCTAATCAAGCTGTCAGCAAATTAGATCACTAAAAATAATCTTTGACGAGCGATTGCTGTGTGCTCGTCAGCATGTAGCTCGGAAGTTGTTGAAAAAACCAGGTGGCATTAGTTTATGGATTATTCCACAAGGCCTTCAGCCCCCCCCCTCAATTTTTATATGCAAACAAAGCTCTTCATATTTACATCCATTCAGTAAAAATGGAAAACGGGAACGAAACTGTTGCCAAGCCCTGTCTCATTTTAGCAGAAAGTAATCACCCAAGAATACGTGACATAATTGGGGAGATACTGCGTACCCCTCATTAAGAGGTACATTCCTGAGGAAAAAAAAAAAACCACTTGTGTTTAATAATATTTATCAGCATTAATTCCTTCTTGTTTTGATCTGTTGCACGTTACTAAAAATTATCACGATAACTCAGTGCAGGAGAAAAATTTCAATACTTAGAACCTTATGAGCTCAGAAAAATTAAAAACAATAATTTAAAATTTATAGATTTTGTCCCAGAAAATTCTGACAGGTGATAAATGATATGCTTTCGAGCAAAGCAAAACACGGCTACGAGAAAACAGGGAGAAATGGAAGGGAAATGCCAGCTCGAGAAGCAAACAAGGCAATGCAGAATCTCCAAATACTTCTTTTTTTTAACATTTATTTATTCTTGAGAGAGAGAGAGAGACAGCACGAGAGGGAGAGGGGCAGAGAGAGAGGGAGACACAGAATCTGAAGCAGGCTCCAGGCTCTGAGCTGTCAGCACAGAGCCCAACACAGGGCTCGAACCCATGGACCAGAGATCATGACCTGAGCCGAAGTCGGACGCGCAACCGACTGAGCCACCCAGGCGCCCCTCCAAATGCTTCTGAAGGCCTTATTCATGTTATTTTAAAACATGGTGTGATGGGTATCAGATAACTACTTCAATTCCATTGGACACATTTGAAAAAGTGATTTGAAATTTTATTTAGTTTTATATTTCCAATACACCAGAAATCATAGCATCTGCAACCTACAATTCAAAAACATTTCATGTCAAAAAAAAAGTAAAAAAATAAAAAATCAAAAAACAGGTGGAACACGTGGGTGGCTCAGTAGTTTAAGTGCTGACTCTTGATTTTGGCTGAGGTCATGATCTCATGGTTTGTGAGACTGAGCTCTGTTGACAGCTCAGTGCCAGCTTGGGAGTCTCTCCCTGCCCCTCCCCTACTTGCGCTCACTCTCTAAATAAATAAAACGTTTTTTAAAAAGTAAAAAAAAAAAAAAAAAAAGTAGGGGTGGCTGGGTGGCTCAGCCGGGTTGAGCGTCCAACTCTTGGTTTCAGCTCAGGTTCTGATCTCGTGGCTTCCTGAGTTTGAGCCCCAGGTCAGGCTCTGTGCCGACAGCTCAGAGCCCGCTTGGGATTCTGTCTCCCGCTCTCTCTGCCCCTCCCCAACGTGTGCTGTCTCTCAGGAGAAATAAATAACTTTGAAAAGAAGTAAAAAGAAAAAGAAAATAAAGACACTGAATGTCAATTTTAAAACCTATAAAAGTCCTGGGACCGGCCTAGTTTTTAGAAAAATCTCTTCTAAACGACCGAGAGCAAAAAATGTTTGACGACTGCTGTCTTGGGGTGAACTGCTGCCTTAATGATGTGCTATCCTTGTGCCCCAGAAGAATTAAGCATCCCCCCCCCACATTTCCCCCAGTTTTTCTCCCCCAAGGGAGCGCTCTTGGCCCAGCAGAGCCTCTTATGGGCTGTGGGAGCTTGGACAGGTCACCACACCTCTCTGAGCCTTAGTTTCCGTATCTGTGAAACGGGAGTGAGAAGAGCACCTCTTTCACAGGGTTGAGAAGGTTAAAAAGATAACCGTGTCAAACCCTCAGCACGGAGTCTGGCGCATAATGAGAGCTCGGTAAGTGGTGATTGTTGCGGAACCAAATGACAAAAGACGAGAAAGGCTCCCCGTTGCAAACACACAGACCTGCGGGTATGCTTGAGGGGGGAATCAGTGAAAATCAGGAAGGTGAGAAAGAAGTCTCAATTATTCATCCCCTACCATGTGCTAGGCACTGTACGCATTTTGCTGTTGGCAGGAAAACAGGCATTATCACCTCCATTTTGCAGGTGATGAAATAGAGCCGGAAAGTGCCTCACTCAAGGTCACACGTCTAGGTGACTAAACCGCAAAACACAGGAGTTTCAACACTCCTCCCACAAGGCTGTACAACTTTACTGCTGGTATCGGACCAGTCCTGGTTGCTGAAGGCACTCAGGCCATTCCAGAACAGTTGTAGCATTCTTGGAGGTGCTCCTAGCTAGCAATTACTGTACTTTGCCAGTGGCTAGGCTGTGTGACCTTTCGTAAGTGACTTAACCTCTCTGTGCCTCATTTTCCTCAGCTAACAATAGTACCTGCCTCCTAGGGTTGTGAGGATTAAAGAGTACAATACATAGTATGCATGGATTGCATACAATATATGTAAAGCCCTTTGCACAGCAAGACCTTAATAAATATTAGCTTTTGTGCCATTATTATCCTCTTATCCAGCCTGGCCGTTCCCCTCCCTTGTAGAGGGGCTGCTGCTGAGCTCCCCTGACAAATACGGAGGGTTCTCCCTCACTCTCCTTCAAGCCTCCATGCCAGGGAGCAACGCTCCCTACCATTTACGGAACACCTACTATGTGTCAGGCACTGTGTCCTTTCAGTGTTCAGATCTCCCTGGTCGTGGGAGGAACCGGCATCTCGTTTTTGCCGGGAGGCTTAAAAGGTTTATGCCCCGGTGGGTTCCAGCTTCCCAGCCACTGAGCAGAATGTCTGGGACCTCACGTCCTGGGACTCCTGGGGGGAGCAGTATTTGCTGCAAACCTGCCCCCGATGTTTGAGGTGCACAGAGGAGTTAGGGAAGCTGGGATCAGTGGTTTCCAACCTGGGTTTTATTTTTTTCCTGCTCAGCCTGAGCCTTTCGCCCCACAGAGCACCCCAGGGGGTGTCCTGAAGGCCACAGGAGACCCGTGGGCGGGGAGGGGGGGGTGGGTTGCCTACCGAGGTCAGCAACGCAACCTGCCAGCTGGGGAGTCTCCACTCGCAGTGCAGCTGGGGAGCGAGGATACTCAGGATCATCATTTCCATGGCGTCGGCCATCTGCAGGGAGGAAGCAATCACGGTGAGGCCAGCCCGGGTCCGCCCGGCGCCGGGGGCGGGGCGGCTGCGCCCTCACCAAGTCCATGACCCCTAGGAGAGCACGTAGAAAACCCCTCTTCCACTAGCTGCTGCTGAGCGCCCTACCACGCACCAAAACACACTGCAAACTCCGGGAGTTAAAAGAGAATGTTACCATGTGGGAATTGACAAAGGGGCGTGTAACATTCTCTCTGCGTGTTTCTGTGTTGAAGAAACAGAGGCACCCCTCCCCCCAAACGAAGTGGGGAAATGTTACTATGCTTCTAAAATCCCAGAAAAACTTTTTCGTAGAGGCAGACAGACCATGATCTTTTTTCGTTGGCTCAGTTAAAGACTAGCTTGGCTTTGGTTTATAGGTCATTGTTCATGCAGAATTGTCAGTTCCGTTAACAAGTATGACCTTCTAATAATTAACACATACTAGGAAGCTCCAGTGATCACACACCATGGTACCTTTATGAGACTAGACAGAAATGAGAGTTCAGGAGCAGCCCCGTGTAGCCACGGGAATGTGATGGATAATATGGGAGGCTTTTCAAATTAGGAGGGAGGAATGAGGTGGGGAAATTAGAGATCCATTTGAAAAAATAGGTCATGCAGCATTCACAAAAATCCATTTCCGCTGTGTTAAGGGTCTAGCTGCAGGGGCACCTGGGTGGCTCGGTCGGTGAAGCGTCTGACTTCGGCTCAGGTCATGAACTCACAGTTTGTGGGTTTGAGCCCCACGTCCGGCTCTGTGCTGACAGCTCAGAGCCTGGAGCCTTCTTTGGCTTCTGTGTCTCCCCCCCTCTCTGTCCCTCCCCCATCGCACTCTGTCTCTCCCTCAAAAATAAACATTAAAAAAAAAAAAAGGTCTAGCTGCGCTGTGCTAGAGGAAGATTAGGGGATTTTTAACAAGGGACCATGAGCCTCTCGAAGCAGAAAGCACATTTTTATTTGTGTGTGTTTACCTAGGGTGAGCTCCACAGATGACACCGTAATCTTATAGCAACCCCGAGTCCCAAAGGGTTGAGAACCACTTCTTTAGCCAGAAGCTTCAAAGCCACCTTGAGGGCCATCGCCAACCACACCCAAACTACCCCCAAGGGCAGATCTTCAGATCACCAGGGTCATGCAACACAAACTTTTATTGATTCAAGCAAAGGCTTCAGGTGGAGACAACTATGTCCTTCTGTACAGCCCCTAGAACCCACTTGAGCATCCCGGGCGGGGGGGGGGGGGGCTTGGAGACTGAAGGTGAGGTCACCACGCCCACAAATACTTGCCCAGGCCAAGCCCGTGAGCACCGACAGCTTCCATTGAAATTTTCCAAACCCAATGGCTTCTACCGCGTCTTCCACCATGAAAGTATCTGGAAAAGGAGAAAAGGGGAGGGGACGAAGGAATGAGTGCACTCTGCAGTTGTCCTTGTGTGGGGGTGTCTGGGAAGGGGGAGGGTCCACAGCCAAGCTTAGTAAAGGCAGCACATACTACTTCTAGAAACGTCATCCTAGAAAAACATTCCAGCCAATATGAAGAGCTTTCTGGACACAAAGCCCACTGCAGCATGGTTTGTAAAAGGGACAACTGGAAAACCCAGAATGTCTACCAACAGGGGTTGGTTAAATAAACTATTATATAGATCATGATTGTATATACATTTGTATATATTGACGTTAGGACATATGACCTGCCTGTTAAAAAGAATGTGCATATGCACACAACATATTGTTAATTTTTTTTTTTAAATAAAGCAAAACAGGGGCGCCTGGGTGGCTCAGTCAGTGAAGTGTCCAACTCTTGGTTTTGGCTCAGGTCGTGGTCTCACAGTTCGTGGGCTCAAGCTCCCCCCCTTCCCCCCGTAGGGCTTTGTGCTGACAGCACGGAGCCTGCTTGCGATTCTCTCTCTCCCTCTCTCTGTCCTGCCCCCACTTGCACATGCCTTCTCTCTCTTTCAAAATAAATAAATAAACTTAAAAAAACCCAAAGTAAAATGGAAAACATGTTTAGTGTGATTCTCTTCTTGGAATCACATGCCTGTGTGCATGTGTATGCATTTGAATGTATGTATGTGTATATGCATGGAATACATACAAAACTTTACATTATGGTTTCATTCTTGTTGTCTTTGGAGAGAGGAAGGGAGAAATCCTCTGAGATTT
The DNA here is from genome assembly GCF_007474595.2 of Lynx canadensis. Taxonomy (NCBI): domain Eukaryota; kingdom Metazoa; phylum Chordata; class Mammalia; order Carnivora; family Felidae; genus Lynx; species Lynx canadensis. The sequence goes on along the minus strand of NC_044314.2, from coordinate 75,989,179 downwards.
TAGGCTTTTTTTTTTTCCACAACGTATTGCATCCAGAGTCAGGAAAGACTTTTCGAAAGCAGAATGCCGCTGCACTCAGGTGGAAAGGTGTCGGCATTATATCCTTAAGTGAAAAAAGTAACTGGAGATAGGTGTGCACCCTTAAGGGCTGTGGTTGTGATAAAATTAGGTATGTGTGTGTGTGCTCTCCAAGAGCAGTAAGATTGAGTGTCCACAAACTGTTCACAGTCATCTTTGTAACTTTCCAACTTTGTGCCTTTCTAGAATGTGGAAAATGCTCTCCAAAGCAGCATATGTTATTTGTGTGCTCAGAAAAAAATACGATATAATCGATCAGCTCGTGTTTTTGAAAAATATGGAAAGACTAAATACAACATAGTTGGCTGGACTGAGCCCTGCAACAGCACGGCTGGAAAAACTGGGGAAATCTGAACCAAAAGTCTGGGGTTTAGGCTCGGTTGGTTGGGCATCCGACTCAATGGTTTCGTCTCAGGTCATGATCCAATGGTTCGTGAGTTCGAGCCTTGCTTCGGGCTCTGCACTGGCAGCGCGGAGTCTGCTTGGAATTATCTCTCTCCTTCTCTCTCTGTCCCTCCCCTGTTCTGGCAAGCCTGAGCGTGCGCTCTCTCTCTCTCTCTCTCTCTCTTAAAAAATAAATTTAAAAACTTTAAAAAAAGTCTGGTATTTAGTAAATAGTATTGCATCAGTGTTCGTTTCTTCGTTCTGACAAATGCACCGTAGCCCGGTTAGATGTTAATGTCAAGGGAAGCTGCAGGAAGGGTCTGAGGGAGCTCTCTGAACTACGCTTGCAACTTCTCTGTGAATCTAAAGTGGTTTCCAAAACACGTTAATTGCAAACTAAAAATACTAAAGGAGCACACTGGGTGGCCCTTCTGTGGGCTGCCTCTGAGGATCTCATCAGCCCCTGCTGGGATTGGCATGTTTTTCGAGTTTCTATCATGGGCCTCTTACATCAATCACAATTTTCTCCAGAAGTGTGAGCTGGTGTCTATCACACCAGCAGGATCGAGTTTCCTCCAGCAAAAAAATACAGAGGAGAAAGCAGAGTTAAGTCCTACAGCAGCGTCAGTAGTAAGAACAGTAATAACAGAATAATGGTGCATGTTTCATGGCTCACCATGGGCCAGGCACTGCATGAAGACCTTGACGTTCACTGTCTCATTTCATCCCCGTCTCACCTATTAGCTCAGACCCAGTCCCAGCTCCGTTTTGCAGAGCAGGAGAAGGACTTGCCCAGTGGCATGTGACTGCCACACAGTAGATCCTGGAGCTGAGTCGGATCAGCCTGGGAGTAAAGCCACTGCTCCCAACCGTTGCCTGCCCCCTCCCCAGTCATTGCCTCCTTAGATCTGCCAACAACAGGCCTTGGGTTTGAGTCACGAACCCTCTCTCACGTTGGGAATCTCGGGCCTTCCAGGAATGCATGGGATGTTCTCATCCACCAGCATTGTGTGTGAGGGGAGACCAGGTGCCACAGCATCGCCTCGGGTGTCTCTTGTTTGACTAGCTCTACTCAGAGGAGCACAGGATCATGGGTACGAAGGTGGGCTCTGAGAATTGCCTGGCTGTCATTCCAGCTTTGCTCATTTTGGGGTGTGTGACCCTGGGCAAGGTACTTACAGCGCCTGGCCCAGAGTAATCCTCAGCCAATGTCCACTGCTCCTGTCACTATGGTCACCGTCACCACCACCACCATCAACATCACCATTGCCATCATCATTGTCGTCATCACCACCAGCTCACCATCATCATTATACTATGATTACCACCATCACCACCATCTTCACCACCACCACCACCATCACCACCGTCACCACCATCACCATCATCACCACCACCACCATCGCCACCACCATCATCACCACCATCACCACTTTCATCATCACTACCATCAGCATCATCACCATCACCACCACCACCACAACCATCATCACCACCATCTCACCATCATCATTATGCTATCATCAACACCACCACCACCATTATCTTTGCCACCACTAATATGATTATCATCACCACCACCACCATCATCACTATCATCATCACCATCATCACCATCACCATCCTCTTCATCACCACCGCCACCATCACATCATCAGCACCATCACCATTATCACCATCACCATAATCGCCATCATCGTCATCGTCTTCATCACCACTGCCACCGTTACCACCAGCACCACCATCATCATCATCACCATCACCACCACCATCATCATCCTCTTCATCACTAACACCATAATCCTCACTATCACCGTCACCACCACATCATCACCATCACTGTCATCACCACCATCATCACCATCACCATCACTACTACCATCGTCACCATTCTCTTCATCACCACCGCCATCACTGTTGTCACCATCACCATCATTTGCCATCATCACTATCATCCTCCTCCTCCTCACCATCATCATCCTCTTCCTACCATTATCATCCTCCTCCTCACCATCATCATCATCGTCACCTCACCACCATCATTACACTATCATCACTATCACCACCAACATTATCACCATCATCACCATTACCACCATCACCAACATCATCACCACCATCGTCACCATCATCACCACCATCACCACCATCATCACCACCATCACCATCACCATCACCACCATCACCACCATCACCACCAACATCATCACCACCATCATCACCATCATTACCACCATCATCACCATCCTCTTCATCACCACCACCATCACCATTGTCACCATCACCATCATTTGCCATCATCACTATCATCCTCCTCCTCCTCACCATCATCATCCTCTTCCTACCATTATCATCCTCCTCCTCACCATCATCATCACCATCACTTCACCACCATCATTACACTATCATCACTATCACCACCAACATTGTCACCATCATCACCATTACCACCATCATCACCAACATCATCACCATCATCACCAACATCATCACCACTATCATCACCACCATCACCACCATCACCACCATCACCACCAACATCATCACCATCACCACCATCACCACCATCACCACCAACATCATCACCACCATCATCACCACCATCATCACCATCATCATCATTGCCATCATCATCAGAATCCTCTTCCTCCTCATCATTCTCCCCCTCCTCCTCCTCCCCCTCACCATCATCATCACTGTCACCTCACCACCATCATTACACTATCATCACCATCACCACCAACATTATCACCATCATCACCATTACCACCATCACCAACATCGTCACCACCATCATCACCATCATCACCACCATCATCACCACCATCAACACCAACACCATCACCACCATCATCACCATCATCACCACCATCATCACCATTATTACTACCATCATGACCATCCTCTTCATCACCACCACCATCACCGTTGTCACCATCACCATCATTTGCCATCATCACTATCATCCTCCTCCTCCTCACCATCATCATCCTCTTCCTACCATTATCATCCTCCTCCTCACCATCATCATCACCGTCACCTCACCACCATCATTACACTATCATCACTATCACCACCAACATTATCACCATCATCACCATCATCACCATCGTCATCACCATCATCACCACCACCATCACCAACATCATCACCACCACCATCATCACCATCATCACCATCATCATCAACATCATCACCAACATCATCACCACCATCATCATCATTGCCATCATCATCAGAATCCTCTTCCTCCTCATCATTCTCCCCCTCCCCTTCCTTCCCTCACCATCATCATCACTGTCACCTCACCACCATCATTACACTATCATCACCATCACCACTAACATCACCACCATCACCATCATCATCATCGTCGCTGCTGTCCTCAGCTGAGTGTTGTGCAATGAAGCAGACTGGCAGGGATTGTGATGTAACCTTATCTGCTGGAGTCAGCCATGTAGGCCTGCCCACACTCCCAGTGTCACCTCTGGGCCCTCTGGGCCCTCCTACCTGTCCCTTCCCTAGATACCTCTGAGAGTGCTATCTGGGGAGGTAACGCTGGCACCTCAGAGCCCCTGGCTGTGGCCCAGGCTGACATCCCAAATGCAGAGCCCCCTCACCGTCAGTGGGATTGGCAAACTCCTTGGGCACAGCTGCCCCATCGTCCAGCTCGACAGCCTCTAGGCCCGTGCGGACCCCTTCAATCTGGACCTCATGCTCTCCCGAAGCCGTGTCATCCTCTGACCTGGCACTCTCGCCCGTGCGACGGAATTTCACCACCCTAGAGAACAGAGCAAATCTGGTCATGATGGCTAGAACTTCCCTTCAATGCCCTTGCTGAACAGCTCTTGCGCCCAAGACAGGTGAAAGGCTTTTTCTCATGGTCCGGAGAATCGAATGGATGTGCAGGTAGGGGGTGGCATTTCCATTGAGTTGGACTGGTGGGGGGGTGTGTGTGACAGCTTTAAGAGTTAATGTATCAGGGCTGCCATGTACATTTGTACAGGTTGGGCACTGCACAACTCCAGGGGGACCCTATACACGAGCTAGGCTATGTGAAAGAGGATACCTTTGCTGTAGATGTAAATACTGTTTGGAATCACCTGCGTTTCAGAATTTAGACTCCTCTCTCTGTGTCAGGGGTAACAATTTGTGGTCACCTAAGGGGTGACATTATGTCCACAAAAAAGTTCCCCTTACAGTCTTTTTTTTATAGTTAAAGTGGATGCCCAAGTTTTTTAATTGGGAGAAGTACTGTAGAAAGCCAGATTCTTCATGTCTCTTCAAAAAGTAGAGTATCTGGGGCAGCTGGCTGGCTCAGTCAGCGGAGCATGCGACTCTTGATCTTGGGGTTGTGGGCTCGAGCCTCATGTTGGGTGGAGAGATTAGTTAAAAAAAAAGAGTGGAGTACTGGTCACCTGGGGCTCATCTTCCTGTAAGGGAGCCATGTGGCTCAATCTGGGTAGTGGGCTCCCCGTAGATGGGACACACACTCCACGGTTGATCACAGTCCCTTCCTCTCCAAGTTACCTCCAGCCTGGAGGGTCTTTTGCCACTTGTACCTGTTCTCTGTTCCTCTTAGTTGGCACTTGCCCCTTTTGTCTGGGCTTGTAGGCTTTCGCGTTTGAGACCCACGGACTCCGCTCTGCAATACATTCCTTCAAATGATACTATTTCTTGTTACTCTGGAAAAGCCTTGGTTTCTCCGAGCGGCGATCTCTTCATCTGGGGCTCAGCAGTAAAATTACCTGTGTCCTTCCATCTCCCTCACTCCCAAACACAAAACTCCTACCGTCCGCCAGCCCTGTGGTGGGTTTTGGGGTCACATTGGGGACAGAACAGAGGCGTCCCAGCCACGGGTCACGGGAGAGAGCGATGTTGAATGAGTAATGCCCGTTGCTCTTAGGGCTTTGAAAACAGAAGTCTGGAAAGTCAGGAGCATGAAGGCGTAGAGGGCAAATTTGGGCAATGCTTTAAAAAGCTAAAAAAGGAGGGGCGCCTGCGTGGCTCAGTGGGTGAAGCATCTGACTTCGGCTCGGGTTTGGCTGACTTTGGCGATCTCATGGTTCACGAGTTTGAGCCCCACATCGGGCTCTGTGCTGACAGCAGAGAGCCCTCTTCAGATCCTCTGTCCCCCCCTCTCTGCCCTCCCCCATTGGTTCTCTCTCTCTATCAAAATAAATAATAAACTTAAAAAAATAAAGAGGTAGAGGGGCGCCTGGGTGGCTCAGTCAGTTGAGCGTCCGACTCGGCTCAGGTCACGATCTCGTGGTCCATGAGTTCGAGCCCCGCGTCGGGCTCTGTGCTGACAGCTCGGAGCCTGGAGCCTGCTTCGGATTCTGTGTGTGTGTGTGTGTGTGTGTGTGTGTGTGTGTCTCTCGCTCTCTCTGCCCCTCCCCCGCTCATGCTCCGTCTCTCTCTGTCTCAAAAATAAACATTAAAAAAAAGGGTAGAAAAGAAGAAATATCTAAGTAAAACATGCTGTTACTATTATTATTAATTGTTGCACGATCCCCTGCATTTCACCGAGAATAACTGGTGCTCTGGCATAGAAGCAGGGGGAACACGTCCTGCTTAGGAAGTTGGAGAAGAGAAAAAGCAGATGAAATCACAGCGAGTTTGCAAATACCTGAAACACCACTCACGGACGAGGCTGGGCTTGGAAAGCTTGAGCTGTGAGGCTCGCCTGGGGCGGACCTAGAACACAGGGTTTGCAGGCTGGTCTGGTCTGACTGAAGCCTGGAGCTCTCACTCCATCCCGTCTAGCATCACCACCCCCGGCTGGCAGCCCCGAGCTTACGTTCCGTGCCTCATTCTGGGTGTTGTTTTCCAAGCGCTCGGATCCGCACAACGGTCGAGGTTGGGATCCTTACCAGCCCTTTACTAGACCAGGAAACCGTGGCCCCAGAAGTCACGTGACTCGCTCACATTGCTGTCAGATCAAAACCTCGCGTTCCCGGCCAAAGACGGGATGCTCTCTCTCCAAACCCTTCTATTGCTCCCTACCTACTCTGACGTTTGTTCCATAAAAATGTTATTTTGAAATATTTAAAACATATGCAAGCGTATAGGTAACAATGACAGCAATATTTTGGCCCCGCTGTCCAGCTTAAGGACCGAACATCACTGTCAGGTTGCACGACACAAAATTGCCAACGTTTGGCCATAATTCAGTGGAAGCTACCGTGACTCCTTTCTGATTTCCTTCTCCCACATCTTCCTAGGTAACTCTCTTCCTTGATCAGGGGTCTTTACACGCGTCATTAGTTGATTTAATCCTCACAAAACCCTGAATGGCAGTGACTATTATCATCCCCGGCCGATAAGATATAACAGTCACTCTGAGCCTCAGTTTACCTCCTCTGTCAATTGGGTGTGATAATTGCGTCATGAATCGGATGCCTGAGACACAGAGCCTACGGTGGGATTCTCTTCTTTTCCGGTTGCGGTAAAATACACATAAAATAAAATTTGCCATCTTTTTTTAAAAAAAATTTTTTTCAACGTTTTTATTTATTTTTGGGACAGAGAGAGACAGAGCATGAACGGGGGTGGGGCAGAGAGAGAGGGAGACACAGAATCGGAAGCAGGCTCCAGGCTCTGAGCCATCAGCCCAGAGCCCGATGCGGGGCTCGAACTCGCGGACCGCGAGATCGTGACCTGAGCTGAAGTCGGACGCTTAACCGACTGAGCCACCCAGGCGCCCCTCTTTTCTTTTTTTTTAAATAAAAGCCAGCTTAATGGGTGTGGAATGGTGTCTGGTTGTGGTTTGGATTTGAATTTCCCTAAAATTGAGCACCGATTTGTTGGCCATGTGTATATCTTTGAAAACATGTTCAAGGCTTTTGTCCGTTTTTAAATCAGGTGTATTGGGAATATATTCTGGATATCAATGCTTTATCAGATATATGATTTACAGATAGTTTCTCCCTTTACACAGGTGGCCTTTTCAGCTCTGTTGATTGTGTCCTTGGATGTACACAAATTTTTAATTGTGATATAGTCCAGCCAGCTCCAATGCCATGAATCTTTTTCCTTATATTTTCGTCTAAGAGCTTTTTATAGGGTTAGATCTTTGATCCGTTTTGAGTTGATTTTTGTATATGTCATAAGGTGGGGGTCCGGCTTTTATTTTGCACGTGGACATCCAGTTTTCCCAGCACCATTTGTTGAGAGGACCGCCCTTCACCCCCTTGAATGATCTCGTCAAAAATCACTTGACCGTTACACATGAGGGTTCATTTCTGAGCTCTCTACTCCATTCCCTTGGTCTATATGTCTTTCCTTAGGTCAGGACCATGTGGTTTTCGTCGCTGTCGCTTTGTAGTGAGGTTTGAAATCAGGAAGTGTGAGACCTCCAATTCTGTTCTTCGTTTTCAAAATTGTTTTGGCCGTCCTGGGTTCCATGGGATTCCGGATGAATTTCATGATGAATTCTTCGTTCGCTGCAAAAATGAGCTGGGGATTCTTGAGCGAGGATTTGTTAAGGAAGTACTTCCACTGGGAAGTGAGAGAGGCAGGACAAGGCGGGGATGTGGTTTTTGCTGAAATCTGATCCGTTGGGGAGCTCTGGAGTGGGAATTATGCCACCAGGATGGTCCCACCCAGAGGTCTGGGGGCTGGGCTCGCGTCAGTCATTGGCACGTCACCGCAGGGGCGGAGGGCATAGCCTCCTAGGTGTCCCCAGGTGAGGCGGCTCCCCTCAGCTGAGGGCACTCTTCAGAGCGGACCGCAGCTGGGAGCTATAAGCCGCCAAACCTAATGGCACCTGGGAGATTCACCAGCCTGGTAGAGGGGATCTGGGACCGGCACCAATGGTATCTGCTACAAATAAGCCCCATCCAGAGTTATTATGCAAACAAATTTAAAGCACTGCGCACACCTCGAATTCCCCTCCCTCAAGCTTCTTAGATACTAGTTCTCAAACCACAGAGCTGTTTTTACTGAGCACTTGCTATGCGCTAAGAGCTATGCTATAAGCCTTTTACATTCTCGCCTGTTACCCTGACAATTAGCCTATGAATTAGGTACCGCTATTATCCCCACATCACGGATGAGGAAACCGATGCCCAGAGAGGTTAAGGCACTCATCCAAAGTCACACAGCTTGAAGGAGCTGAGGCCTCAGCCGGGTTGGCTTTGGTATTAGAGCCCTAGGTCCTAATCACTGGGCATCAGTTTCTCTCCCCAGAGAGAAGGCGTCTGGGGAAGGAAGGTGATGCCTGAACTGAGCTGGCCTACATGTAGGAGACTTGCCAGGCAGTGGGAAACGATGTGTTCTAGAGCGGGAATCAGAAGGCACAGCTCTATTCCAGCCTGGCCGACCACTTCCCAGGTCATCACACTGCTGCAGGGTGTTTTAGCTGAATGGAGTCTTTGAACCCCTACAGGGCTGGTCACAACCCTGATGGCCGGGGGCCCCACGGCCAGAGGGTCTGATTCAGAAGGCTGGGAACTGAGATTTTGCATTTCTGACACGTTCCCAGGTGGTGCTGCCGTTGCTGATGTGCGGACTGATTTCGTGCCACGGAGTCAGACAAACGATTCTGCTGCGCGCCTGCCCCGTACCGATCATGAAGCAGTCGTGCCGAGGATCAGAGCCCCTACTCTGTCGGCGGAGGTGGGTGTCTGCAGCCCCTCTACCTCGTCTGAGAGGCCCAGGACCCCTGTGATACAGGACAGATAGATGCCCCTGCCTGGAGCCGGGAGGCAGGTGTCCCCTGGGAGCAAAGGCCTGGGGCCCGGAAATCTGGTTAGAAGCTGGGGTCTGGGGCTTTGCTTAAGCAGCAAGAACACTGTTTTCCTCTGACCAGGCATTTCTTTGGGGGTAGCTTTGGGGGGCATGCTGAGGGAGGGAGACCACGGGATTGTTCTCAGGCCAGTGGCATGCCCATAGACTGAATCTCAGCTAAAACCCCCCAGGCCATAAGGATGTGTAGCATGTGACGATATCCAGGGTGTATATGCGACCAAGTTCAACCTGCCGATGGTGAAATAACAGGCTCCAAAATGTTCTGAACGTTCAACAGTCAATCTGCTCTTAGGGCTGGTTTGAATGGTCGATAGCACACCGCTGCGTTAAGAGTCCTCAGATCACCAACACCTGCCACAACTCAGATGGACGTTGAAACGTGAAGCTGGGCGAAGGAAGCCAGACGCAAAAGGCCGCATTTTGTATGATTCCATTTACGTGAAGTATCCGGAATGGACCAGCGCATGGAGACAGAAGGTGGATTAGCGGTCACCGGGGTCTGGGAGTGGTGGGGGAAGGGGGGGTGGCTGCCTGATGGTACCGGGTTTCCTTTTGAGACGGTGGAAATTCCCTGGAACCAGATAGAGGTGACTGTTGCATGCCATTGTGAATATACGCCAAGTTCACTGCCGCATGAGTCATGAGAGCCCAAAAAGGTGGGAGCGACCCAAGTGTCTCTCAGCTGATGAATGGATAAACAAAACGGGGTCCTAGCCACACAATAGAATACTATTCAGTCTTACAAAGGAGTGACGCGTCGATCCATGCTACGACACGGACGAACCTTGAAAACACCATGCTAAGTGAAACATACCAGTTGCAAAAGGACAAATATTGTATGATTCGACTTTCGAGATGCTTGGAGAACTGAATTTCACAGAGACAAAGGAGAATAGCAATCGCCAGGGGTGGTGGGGGCGGGGCTGGGAAGGAATGAAAGGCTCGTGTTTAAGGGGGTCAGAGTTGCATTTTGAGAAGACGAAATAGTCCTGGAGACGGAGGACGGTGTGGTTGCCCAACAAGGCGAGTGTATGTACACTTACAAATAATTAAAACGATTAATTTGGTTTGTGTATTTCACCATCAAAAAAAACCAACCCCCTCAATCTTTAATACTGCCATCGATGTTACTGGAATCCATTTGTTCATTTATTCAACAAATATTTATTGAGCACCTGCCTCGTAGCGAGTCCAAAAGTACTGGGGTTTCAAGGGTGAGCCAAGCACACTGAGGTTCCTTCCTGCTGGGCTCATGGTCTGCTGCTGGGGAGGGAGGCGGGCATTGAAAAAGGTGTGTGTGCCCACACGTAGCTGTCTTGCACATTGTGAGAAATGCTACAGGTAAGTGCCGTGAGGGGCGGCTGGGTGGCTCTGTAGGTTAACTGTTGGACTCTTGACGTTGGCTCAGGTCATGATCTCACGGTTTGTGAGTTCGAGCCCCGTGTCGGGCTCCATGCTGACAGCTCGGAGCCTGCTTAGGATTCTCTCTCTCCCTCTCTCTCTGCCTCTCCCCTGCTTGTGCTCTCTCTCTGTCTCTCTCTCAAAATAAATAAATAAACTTTTTTTTACTGCCTTGGGGGCACCTGGGAGGCTTAATCGGTTAAGTGTCTGACTTCAGCTCAGGTCATGATCTCGCCGTTTGTGGGTTCAAGACCCGCATCGGGCTGTGCTGAGAGCTCACAGCCTGGAGCCTGCTTTAGATTCTATGTCTCCCTCTCTCTCTGCCCCTCGTCCTCTCACACTCTGTCTCTCTAACAAAAATAAATAAACTTAAAAAAAAAAAGCTTTGGGGCGCCTGGGTGGCGCAGTCGGTTAAGCGTCCGACTTCAGCCAGGTCACGATCTCGCGGTCCGTGAGTTCGAGCCCCGCGTCAGGCTCTGGGCTGATGGCTCGGAGCCTGGAGCCTGTTTCCGATTCTGTGTCTCCCTCTCTCTCTGCCCCTCCCCTGTTCATGCTCTGTCTCTCTCTGTCCCAAAAATAAATAAACGTTGAAAAAAAAATTAAAAAAAAAAAAAAAAGCTTTGAAAGGCTATCTAGGGGCGTGTGCGGGGGTAACATTTCAACTCTGCAACCCTCTGAGTAAGGGGTGGTATTAAATGGGAAGGAATTTCAAATAAGTGGGACTTCCTGTCCCTAAGAAGCAACCCCCACATCAGAAACATCAACAGTCCCCTAGGTATTCATGGGAGATAGAAATATAGAGAAGTATTAGAAAAGGGAAGGAAATGGACATTTAAAACAATTTTTTTAATGTTTATTTCTTTTTGAGAGACAGAGTGTGAGCGGGGGAGGGGCAGAGAGAGGGAGGCACAGAATCCAAAGCAGGCTCCAGGCAATGAGCTGTCAGCACAGAGTGCGACCCGAACCAGGGCTCGAACTCAGAGACCGTGAGATCATGACCTGAGCTGAAGGCGGACGCTCAACCGACTGAGCCACCCAGGCGCCCCGAGAAGGAAATGGACATTTACATGCGTCATCACCTCATTTTCAGGGATGAAGGGAAGATGAATGGATCACCCTTGACTCCAAGGTAACATCACAGAGGGAATGACCATGAAGCCCGACAATCTCCTCGGGATCCTGCTTGTATCGTATCCTCTCCTCAAGGACCATCCAAGGGCTCCACACTTCTTTCTGTGACTAAAGGGACCACTGCAACTCTGGGGAAGGTACTCTGTGATAGCTTTCAAAACGTTCAGTGCTCTGTGCTCCCACGCAGAATTATGCTGCTGGCAGTTCGTTGCAGGGACAGACGTGAGAAGGCAACGGCTTACGATACAAACAACGGCTGATAAGGGTTGTTAGCCTGCCGGGTGTCAGGTGCCATGCCTGTGCTCTGCATTGATTACCTTATGTACTTTTCACGGTCACTAACCCCATTTCACAGATGAGGACAGTGAAGGCCAGAGGGGCCAGGAGCTGCACGAAGGTCACCCAGCAGGTGTCTAAGGCAGACTTTGGCAAAGCCGTCTGACGTCAGAGTCCCCACTCCCAGCCGCTCTGCTATATTCTCTTCTGGTGCTGGCATGCTGTGTGCAGTAATCATCGGGAGGGGAGTAATTACATAGATTATGGTGCATCCACTTAAGAGAATGTTTAAAAAATTCTGTTTGTTGATCCCTATCATAATATCTCAACCATCCAAGGGGCCATCATTGGACGAACAGATCAACAGAGTGTGGTCTGGACATACAGTGGAATATTATTCAGCCCTTAAAAAAGAGGAAATTCTGATACGCTACAACATGGATGAACTCTGAAGATATTATGCTAAATGAAATAAGTCTGGCATGAGAAGACAAATATTGTATGAGTGTGCCTATACGAGGGGGCCTAGAATAGTCAAATTCACAGGGACAGAAGGTAGGATAGCAGTTGCCAGGGGCTGGGGGGAAGGGGGATTTGGTGTTTAATGGGGACAGAGTTTCAGCTGGGGAAGATGAAAAAGTTCTGGAAACGATGGTAGTGTTGGTTGCATAACAGTGTGAAGGTACTTAAGGCCGCTAACCATATGCTTAAAATTGTCCAAATGGTAAATTTTATCTTATGTATATTTTGCCATAATAAACACACACCCGCACGCACACACACACACACACACACACACACACACACACACACACACACACACACACAAGTTGATCTCTAAGAGCCAACAGGAAAAGATTGTCAGGGTTCGTTATTAAATATGCTAGAATGTGGTTACGTGATCTAGGTTCTTTGCTACTAAGATTTAAGTGTGGTCTTGAACCAGGGGCCCCAGCATCCCCTAGAGGCTTGTTAGAAATTCAGAGTCTCAGGCCCTGACCCAGAGCTACTGAATCAGCATCTATCTGCATTTTAGCCAGGTCCCCAGATAATTTGTGTGCACCTTTGTTGGACAAACGATGCTATCGAGTATTCTTCCACCGTCCTGGGCGTTCTGGAAGGATACATAAGAAATCACAGGCTGGTTTCTTCTGGGAAGAAGGACTGCACGGAAATGGGGACTTTCTGGATGGGAAGGACATTTTTCTGCTTTTCATTTTGGACCTTTCTAACGTTTGCAATTTTAAACCTGCACATATATTGCTTTTGTAATATAAGTAACAACAGCAACTCTTTCCAGAGCGCTTGTTGATAACGTGGCACCTGCTAAGCACAGTGCAGACACTTTCATCTGTGGAATGGGGATGATAAGGAGCTTTCAGGACCGCTATAGAGGTTAACTGAGCTTGACGAAGGAACGGGAAAATCACGGGCATTGAGTAAATGCCACCTTCCCTCCACCTGGTCCCGCTCGGATCGCCTTTCTGCCTGAGCTCAGAGGACACTGACCCTTGTGAAATATGACCTTGAGAAAGTGACTTAGCTCCCCGCAGGTTTAAACCGGGATCTGCTCGCATTCCCACTCCGGCAAACCCCAAGAAGCCAGCGCATCTTTCTTTACGAAAACTTGTTTAAAGACAGACATAAAGAGAGACCTTTGACACTAAATGACTCTCAGAAAAGCAGACTACATTTCGACTCGGTCGGGTTCCTGAAAGTATTTATCAACTCTCTGAGTCAAGACTTCCCAAGGGGGGAAAATGTGATAGGAAAGATAAAGAAAATCGCAATGACATATGTTAAATGTATGAGGGCTTGGAAACAGGTTGGCTTACAAAATTTCTTGGCATTTGTTGTGTATATACAGCATGTAATTTACCAAAATAGCAGGGAACATTTATTTCACATAATTTTGCTATTTAAAGAAGAGAAGAGCTTGAGGAAATGGCTGTCAAAAATCGTATTTGTACCATCATGTAATTCACTCCAGTTCCTTAAATTAGGGTCTGAGCCTTGGTTAGGGTATTTCAGATACGGAAGTTTTTTCTCTTTTCATCTGAGCTTCTGGGCTTTTATCCCCTGAGTTAGCGAATCTACCAGACTGAAAGGGAAGCTTACCCCTCACTGTGATTTTCACAGGGTGGCAGATAGTGTCCCGTCATGAAGAGACATGGTCTGTCCTGGGGAAGAAGGGAGCCCAACTCTGGCAAGCAGACTGACCTGTGTTTGGATTCCTTGTCCGTGCCACTTAGTTGCTGCTGTGTGACCCTAGGGAGGTTACTTTACCTCTCTGAGTCTTGGTTGCCTCCCTGATTGGATGGAGATGGTAATCCCCACCTCACAGGGTTGCCAAGGAGATGAAAGGAGTCAATATAGACAAGAGTGTCTTGCACAACCCGGCACAATCATTCGGTAATTTCGGTGTTTACTGAGTGCTGACGGTGTGCTGGGTGCTGGGATACCAAAGGCACAAAATAGATGTGGTCCCTGCCCTCATGCTCTAGTTGGTGGGTGTGTGCTCTAGTTGGGGAGATGGTAAGCGAAGAAATTATAATACATTTGCCAATGAATGGATCTTGAGAAGGAAAGGAAAGGAGTGGGAAGGTAAAGAACTGGCGAAAGGAGGAGTCAGAGTAGACCTCCCTAAGGAGGCTGAGATCAAGAGGGCAAGGAGAGCTGGGCTCAGTTGGAGAGAGGGCAGGGAGAATGGCTGGTGCAAAGGCCCAGAGGCAGGGCCAAGGCATGGAGGTCAGAGAGACAGGCTGGGTCATGCAAAGCGTTGGACACCACAGTGAGGACTTTCCACATTATCCCAAGACCCAGGGGATCCCACTGAAAGGTTTCAAGCAGGCAAGAGAGAGCGGAAGATGATGAGAGTTGAGTTTTGAGAAGATCACTCAGGCACATGTTTCCACAAGAGGAAGAGCAGATTGTGGAGGGTGGTTTAAAATGCAGGTTATAATATTATTGAGGGAGAGCAAGACCGACGGACCAGGAGACAACTGTTGGTAAAGAATACACTCTGTTCTACTCCCAAATCACAAGAGGAACCTGCCACACCTCAGGCGCCATATGGGGACGCACCTGAGTTGGTAAAAAGGCAGGGAGGGTGAGGGGGAAAGGTGGGCAAGAGCCCTTATCCTGGTTTCCACAGGAAGGAGTAGGCGAGGCCGGGTAAGCGGGCTGAGGTTTGAGTAATTTCAGTGTGGATAATCTCAGCAGGTTCTGGGGCACAGGGGCTGCCTGGTGCTTGGCCTTGGGGTGATTAGGACAGGTGGATAGTGGCTCTGGGTTGGTTACCTTGTGTACGAAAAGTGCACTGGCAGATGAATCATGACTAGTTAATTCAGGAAGGGACAACCCCTCCAGGATCAGCAAGGCCCCAAGATGCCAAAACACTAGACTATAGAAAATAAGAGGCATGTTTAACACAGAAAGATGGCAGGGAAGGGAGCAGGGAGACCAGGGAGGTGGCTGTCCGGTTGGCTGTGTGAGAGGTGATGGTGGCCTGGATTAGGGGAACTAAACCGGGGAAGGGGGTGGGGGTGAAGCTTTTGTTATTTGTCCTCCCTACCCACCCCCCACCGATGAGTAGAGGAAGACCCCTTCCCTGAGAGACCCGTCTACAAGGCATAACAAATGCCCACTTGTTTGGGGAACTCAGTCGGTCAGCGCTGAGGACCAGCATCCCTCGGTTTTATCCCACGTGCTCAGCGGCGTGGCGTTGGGGCTTCTTAGGAATCTGAGACCTATCGGCCAATGGGATTCGATACCGTGGGCCCAGTGCAATGGAGATTGCCGAGGTTATTTAAAAAGGGACTTGCTTTAGGGGCGCCTGGGTGGCGCAGTCGGTTAAGCGTCCGACTTCAGCCAGGTCACGATCTCGCGGTCCGGGAGTTCGAGCCCCGCGTCAGGCTCTGGGCTGATGGCTCGGAGCCTGGAGCCTGTTTCCGATTCTGTGTCTCCCTCTCTCTCTGCCCCTCCCCCGTTCATACTCTGTCTCTCTCTGTCCCAAAAAATAAATAAATAAAAAAAAAACGTTGAAAAAAAAAAGGGACTTGCTTTTCGTTTCCCTTCGAGATAAGACCTGGGCACTCCCTGAGCCGTGCGATTCGGGAAGCGTCTTCTCAGGAGCTGGACCTCTGTCTTCAAATATTTCAAATTTAGGCACGTGAAAGATGGCACTTGTTCAACTCGGACCCTGAGACCAGAGCTTGAGCTTCTGGGGATAGAGGAGAGGGAAGCAGATTTCAGCACAGCATGGGGAGCCTTCTTAGGCTAGAAGTCCAGAGACAAAAAAGGCTGCTTTCAAAGGCAGTGGGCCTCTCCTTTATGAGAGACGGTCTAGGAGAGGTGGGCGGGTATCCACGAGTGGACCTAAGGGTAATGATATTTAACACGCAGCATTTCAGCACACCTAAATGCTATATATACTTACAATCTTCTATAACCTCTTCAACAACCCTGGGAAGGAGGTGTTATTAATATGCCCAGTTTATAGACAAGTAAATAGAAGCTCGGGGACATCACATCAATTGGCTCAGGATCCCTAGAGAGTATATAGTGTACTACAGTCCCTGGCCGGAGAAGTTCCACAGCCCACAGTCTTAACCAATTAGCCGATGCTTCTCTGCGGCCAAGAACACCCCTAGGGAGCTGATTAAAATGCCAATTCCTGGGCCATTCTCCTGATTTAAGGCTTGTGCATCTCTGCAGGGTAGAGCCCAGGGATCTGAATTTTAATAACCCACCGAGGGTGGCCACAGATGTTTGAAAGCCACCGCTTGATGCCCTCCTGCCCTGGGTTGGGGCGATAAGGTATGAGGGGTTGGATGCGATGGCCTTTAAGATCCCTTCCATTCCAGAATCTCTAGACGTCCATAATTAGAAGCAAGCTTAGTTCTCCGTGGATTTTAGTTCTCTGTATTTTCCTACCACCTCCATCGACCTGAATAGCATTGACCTTGTTTCCTGGGTAGTGGACCACTAGCTTATATTCTGGACAAAAGGCAACGATCATAAATAAATAACAGTTAACGTTTATTTAGCCCTTACTCTGTGCAGGTAGCTCTACTAAGCGCTTGAAACTGGGGCCTGGAGAAGAAAAGATGGCCTTCCAGTTTAGCAGGAAAGTCAGGATTTGAATCCAGGTCTGCTTGAGTAGAGAGCCCCCACACTTGCTCATTCTGTGCCATGGCCTCAGTGGAGGGGCGACAGGGAGCAGAGAGCTGTGCTACACCTTTCCAAGTAGTTTGTCTTTGTAACTGACTCATGCATTCACTCAGCAAGCATGCTGTAAGGACCTTCTGTGTGTCAGACGGAGCTCTTGTCCTTATGGACCTCATAGTTTTTTTACCAACAGTATACTGAGGGTGGAAGAAGGTGACTGAAGAGCACGTACTAGGGTCCTGACAGGACTAAGGTCAGAGAAAATGAGGTTGGAAGAGAGACCCAAAGATGCTGTAGGAATAGAGACACTGAATAATTTATTACCTAAACTAAAACACTTTAGAGCAGTGGTTCTCATTGGGGCACAATTTAGTCTCTTAGGGGACATTGGCAATGTCTGGAGACATTTTTGATTGTCACAACTTGGGGGGACAGGTTGTGACATCTAGTGGGTAGAGGCCAGGGATGCTGCTAAACATCCTATAATGCATACCACGCCCCCCCCACAAGGTACCATCTGGTCTGAAATGTGAATAATGTCAAAGTTGAGAAACCACGTACTACAGAGTGAAAGAGATATAATTAGTAGTTATCACAGAATAATTTCCATAAGCCAGGAGGGTACCAGGCACCCATCTAGAGAGCTTAGAATCTTAAAGCTGAGAATGCCTCTCAAGGTGGCCCGGGGAACCCCTTAGGTCTCAGGAAACTAAATACGCTGCCTAAGATCACACAGTGATTCACAGTCAGATCTGCATAATTCTTTAAGACAGACGGAGAAGAGATTCACAGGGGCTGTAGTACCACTCTCCGGGCCAGCAGACCCTGCGACAATCCTCCCTAAAACCTAAGATCACCCAAGCAATGGCCTTTTTGCAACGGGACATTTTGCACGGTCCCCTTTGCAAGGGGACATTCTTTCTTTGGCCTCCAGATTGTTCCCCTTTAAGTCACTAAAACACATATCCCCTAGAGGTAAGGTCGGCTGGCATGTGTTTGAAATGATGGGGTGTGAGCAGCTTTGAACTTGAGGTTTTAAAAGGTTTCGGTGGGTTGACCTTGAGGATCCCTAGGCTATTAAAACAACTCTCTGCTTTTTGCCTGAAGTGAGTAGATAATGAACTCTCGTCTCTCCTCCTTGGCCAGGAATCTCCCCCTTTGGGGAGCATTTTCTTCGTGTCCTGAGAAAGGAGACCATGGCTTCCAGGTGATGTTGGAGGATAAGGGAAACAAATCTAGAGTGAAGGAAGACCGATAACGCCAGCACCATTCGCTGAGCCCTAACTCGGAGCCAGGCACTGAGCTAAGAGCTTCCCAGAGATGACTGTTCTGATTCTCACTCACAACAGCCTTGCCCTGCAGATACGGCCATTATCCTGACTTGATGGAGGAACACCCAGTGTTTGGGAGATGAAGTCACTGGCCCGAGGCCACCCAGGTGTTTGAACCCACATCTGCCCACCTCACAGCCCACACTTTTACCCCTGCTGTTGCTGAAGCTCAGGAGAAGTCCGTGGAAGATTCATTGAGGTAATGCACTTGAGTTGAATCTTGAAGACAAAGTTGGTAAGAAAGGAGAGAGGAAGAAAGTGAACTGGGCAGACACAATCTGAAGTTCCAACTCGTTGTCACACACTACAGGGCCCCGTATGGCCCGGTCCTTGCCATCCTCTGCAGTCTCCCTCAAGCCGCCAGTTTATTATGTTCCCCCCACTGGCTTGATTTTGAGACACGACACCTTTTTCCACTCTGGTGCCTTTGCTTCCACAGTTCCCTTTGTCCAAAATACCCACTCTTCTCCTTAGATGATCCCTGGGGGCTCACCTGCAATGTCACATTCTCAAGGAATCCTTTACTGGTCCTGCCTCTCCCCCCATCTAGAACTAGTCTCATCGCACCCTGCACTTGTCCTGAAGACAATTCTCATAATTGGGAGCACCCGGGTGGCTCAGTCAATTAAGCGTCAGACTTCGACTCAGGTCACGAACTCGTGGTTTGTGAGTTCAAGCCCCGTGTTTGTGCTGACAGCTCAGAGCCTGGAGCCTGCTTTGGATTCTGTGTCTCCCTCTCTCTCTGCCCCTCCCTTGCTCACGCTCTCTGTCTCTCAAAAATAAAATAAACATTAAAAAATTAAAAAAAAAAGACAATTCTCACAATTACTGTGCAAGATGTGTTCAAGGTCTGCCTCTCCTAGCACTAGACCAGTGTTGTCCAATATGGTACTTACTAGCCAGATGTAGCTATTTTTTTTTAATTTATTTATTTTGAGGTGGGGGGAGGCAGAAAGAGAGCGAGAGAGAGAATCCCAAGCAGGCTCTGTGCTGTTGATCATGCAGCTTGACAACGCAGGGACGCAGTCTGTGAGATCATGACCTGAGCTGAAATCGAGAGTCAGATGCTTAACCGACTAAGCCACCCAGGGGTCCCCACATGTAGCTACTGAGCAGTTGAAATGTCATCGGTGCAACTGAGACACGGACTTTTTCAAATTTCGCGTATTTTATTTACAAATTATATTTTATGCTATATACTATACTATAGAAATGATTTTATGTACAAATTGCATAATTTAAGTTTAAATGTAAATAGCCACATACGGTTAGTGACTACCATATCGGACATTGCAGCTTCAGATTGTCGCCTCCTTGATGGCAAGGACCATGTCTAGCTTATTCAGTCGTAGAATCCCTTGTACCTAGGGTGGTGCCCAAATGAATGAAATGAGTGAATCAATCAATCACCCAATCAACCAATGTAGTCTGCAAAAGTTGCTTTCAAGAAATCATCCTAGAAAGGAGAGCCCCAGAAAAGTCTCGCACAAGGACACGCAATAACGCAGAACTGGATATAAAATCTCAGCCTCCTGAATCTCCTGTACACGGTGCTGCGCCTGAATGGACAGCAGGTGAAAAGCAGAGGTTGTTTGGAGCCTGAAATGAACCATCCTAGAGCTTTGTGAAGGAGCTTCCAACTGCAAGGCGGGACTGTTTTCTTAGACATCCTTATCCCCTTTCCCCCTCCCCAAACCCTGTAAACTACTTAGTGGCTTATAATCTATTAACACTTGGCTTCCCATGAGACTGAGCCTGTTCCAAAGTTCACTCTTGCCAACCCTCTACAAGGCATTCTGATTTTTTCTTTAAACCATATTGCTCTCAGGAAATCTGTTGCCTGCAATCTGTGCACAATATACACAGGGTGTGGTTTAAAAAACATCTAAGTCGTGATTTGTAACCCACTCAGATTCACGTGGCTGTTCCTTTTACTTCTTTTTTTATAAATAGTGGTCAACACATTTCAGGGCTAATTTTGACTTCATTCAAATTGCAGATTACAATTTTGAAGGTTTCAGCATAGGGAGCCTCTATATATTTTTATAAATGATTTTTTTAGATGTAATAATAATATTAGTTAGTATACGTCAAATGCTTTGTGTTTGCCAGGCATTCAGCACACGTCATGTCACTGGATCATTACAGCAACTCTGTGAATCAAGTACTATTATGAGCCCCATTTTATGGCTGGGGAAATTCAATCTCAGAAAGGTTAAGTCACTTGCTCAGAGTCAAATAAGCAGAAAGTGGCAAAGTCAGGATCTGAACTCAAGTCTGTCTCACTCAAGAGCCAGCGATCTTGGTACACAATTTGGCCCCTCTAATGGATAATACATGTATTTATCTGTTAAAATATCAGGGAGAACAATCAAGAAACTTAACCTGCAGTTTGGGAAGAGAGAGACTTACTTTTTATTCTTGAGCTTCTTTTTGAACTTTATTTATCCTCCGTACAGATTCTATTAGTGCCTTATATTGTACATTAGTATAAAAAACTAAATTAATTTTAAATTTTAAATAAATAAAACCCTCTGATTATTTTTGCCTTTTTTTTTGAATTGAAAGAATTGTCACAATAGTGTCATGTCTATACCTGAGTCTCTGAATAATCTGCAAAGTTCACATGCTCTGACATTTTTTGAAAATTTATCTCAGTAAACTGCAGATCCAATATATATTGTATTCCTATTCTAGGTACTAGACTTCATATTTCAGTTTCTGAATTACTTTTTATTCTGAGTTAATAGGTTGGTTTTTGGACATATTTATTTTCAACGAAAGTGGTATGTTTCCCTTAAGAGATTTCCACTCAGATATGAATATTTTTACGTATTCATACATTGACCTCTGGAAATTCTAACACTGAGCATCCTTTAGCATTTGTGAAATAACCCTACATTACATAAGATACCCTGTTTGTGGATCAATTAATAAAAACATAAAAGAATAATTAAAATTTTAAAATGAAAATTAATTTTACACCGATTGAGAAGTAAACGTTACAATACCCTTCAGGTTTCAGAGCCTCAGAGAGCTGTATCAGTCACACTAAAAGTCACTTGGGAGAATTTCTCGGTGGCTTAGAGAGGAAAAAAATTTTTTAAGTCAAGAAAACACACGTATACTAACAATGATGTATCCTTTCCAACAAATCCAAACAATGTCTACTTGTATCATCCAAATAGCTGGTGCTTCTAAAAATTAAAACAGAAATCCCTGTTAATGCCCCATCTCATAGTCTTGGGATTTGCTTAACAGATCACCATCGGCTTGTAGTAGGAGAAATCTGTAAGCCCCCTCTACAAGGCCCCTGTCCTTTCCGTTGCTTGGTTTTATTCCCCCAAGATTCTCAGAGCAAATTTGACATTCCTTACAAATTCCCATCCTCTAGCTTTGTATTCCTGATGTTCTTGAGGATAGCCATCGACAGTGAGTCCCACTCTAGCTGGCTGTTACAAAAACCTTTTCATTCAGAAGAAGGCAAGAGGTTTCAGCGACCGTGCACAGCCCTCTCATTCACACACTTCATAAACAACAAGACTTTGCCCAAGCCTCCCCTCTAGGAAGGTATTCCGGCTTTTTAGACACCACTTTGCAACATCGGTATCATTCCCTTCCCAAAGACCTTGCAGACAAATTAGGGATTTCACAGCCTTGGAGAAGGGCTGGGAAAAACCGATGTCATTGCATATGGACTCATCAATTCAGTCCACATTTCAAAACAGCAGCTAACGCTTTCTTAAAACACAGACCTCAAAAATCCCTTTAGGATCGCGAGCAATTAAAAGGGAAAACATAACACCCCTTGTTCCCCTTAAGACTCTGACGGATCTGAAAAATAGAACTGAATCAGAGATACAGAGGCTGGGCTCCTGGAGTAGGAAAATGGCTTGTCTCCTCTGGGCCTAATTCTTTCCTCTCAAACAGTTCCTTTTCAATTCAAGAAGCCATGCAGAGATGCCCCCTTGCAGGTTTTCGTTTTTTAAAGGAAAGCCTGTCTGCCTCGCACTCGCCCCCATGATACTCACGGCAGCTGCCTTAGCTGGAATAAGTCCTCCTCCATGTCCGCGCTGCGCCAGGACGAGCCCTTTTCATGGCCCTTACATGGTGTTGGTGGATGGCTCGCGGTCGGGGTTTCAGCACCGGGGTGCTGGACAGCTCCCGCGCCGCTTCCTCCCTCGGCGGCAGCTGTTCGGGGGAGGGAGCCGCCGGGGACCAGCCCACGAGACAAAGCCGCCGCCGCCAGGAGAGTGGGCGGAGAGGAGGAGGCGGAGGGCAGAGCAGGCAGCGCGGGGAGAGGGGGCGGGGAGAGCCCTTCTGGTTAGAGGAATTTACAGGCTCTCCGTGGTTGGTGATGTTTTACTGGGTGCCTATAGGGCACACCAGCCTGTGAAATGGCTGTCGAGGTACCAATGAGCGCTCTTCGGCTGACACCGCCTCTCTAAATGTTTATTTGTAGGGATTCGTTTATGTTGTTTTCAGTTCGATATTCTTGAAACCCAGGCTGGTATAGCACATGAAGGGAATGAAACATGTAAAGACAGTACGCATGAGTTAGGGTACTGTTTATTGAGCACCTACTGCATGCCAGGCATTGTAATAGGCACTGGGGCATATGCGAGACGACAAGTTAGGCATGTCACTGTCATCGGGGGGCTGCCAGGTCCAGTGAAATGAATCAAGAAAAAAAAAGTTAAATATGAGGAGGCCAAAGATCACTCACTTCATTCATTCGGCAAGCATTATTGATTTCTATAGCCCTGACACCGGGGAATCAAAGATTAATAAAACCAAATCCCTGCCTTCAAAAATCCTCCCTCTCTGTTTCACCATTCCCCTCCTGCTAGAATAGCTGCCCTATTTAGAACTTAAGCTCCATGAAGGTTTGCTGATGCACCCCAAGGGCCTAGAACAATAAAACTTTATTTATGGGCACTGAAATTGGAATTTAATATCCCTCACTAAACTCAACCCCAGGGTTTTACACTGTGTGCACTCAATAAATGCTCCTTAAACTGAAAACAAACTGATCTTTCATTCAGGTGAGTAGGGATTCAGTATCTATTGTAAGCCACGGAAAGCCAGGGAAATGGTTTCTATTAGAGGTGGCAAGTTGGAGGCGCCCTGGTAGGGTGTCCAACTCATCCTGGTTTACCCAGGACCCTGAGTTTTAGCACTGGAAATTCCAGGTCCTGGGAAGCCCTGAGTCCCAGACAAATCTTGACAGTTGTTTACTCCACAACTGTAAGGTAGATCCACACAGAGATGTGTTTTGAGTAGTCTGAAGGGTTAACAAGAATACTTTAAAGATAAAGATTTAAAATTATGAAACTCTTAGAAGAAAGTACAGGAGTAGACCCTTAGGACCTTGAGTTAGGCAGTGGTTTCTTAGACACAATACCCAAAGCACAAGTGACAAAAGAAAAAATTAGATACGTTGGACTATATCAAAGTTAAAAGCTTTTATGCCACAAAGGACACAATTAAGAGAAGACAACCCACGGCACGGGAGAAAATAGTTTCGAATCATATCCCCGATAAGAGACTTACTTCAAACAACATAAAGAACTCGTCCAACTCAATAATAAAAAAGACAACAACATAATTTAAAAACGGACAAATAATAACTTGAAAAAATGCTTAACATCGTTAGTCATGAGGGAAATGGAAATCAAAGTGACAAATCCCACCACGCCCACCGGAATGGCTAAAATTAAAAAGCCAGACAATAGCTAGTGTTGGTGGGCATGTGGGACTGGACATTCCCCTCATACACGGCTGCCGCGAAGGTAAAATGGGGCAGCCTCTGTGGAAAACGGTTTGGCAGTTTCTCAAAAATGGAAACACTGAGTTATCTCATGACCCCGTGATACCACTTAGAGGTATGTGCCCATAAAAAATGAAAACGCAGTGCACACAGACCTTGTGCACAAATGTTCATGGCATCATTATTTATAATACCGAAAAGTGGAAAACAACGCAAATGTTCATCAACTGGTCATCAAATTATATGCTTAAAAAGAGCAAATTGTGGGGTATGTAATTGCGTTTCAATAGAGCTGTTCTTTTTTTAAAAAAAATAATAATTTTTTAATAATCCTAACATTTGGCTTCCAAGTTGTTCAACAGTTAAAAGGAGAGATTTCACGTACCAGGATCACAAGCTTCCTGGGGAAGAGGGAAGTTGTGTTCCTCAACCATTGGTCTGCCTTCTTCTCTGGCCACTAGCGACTGGGGCCTCCAGGCAGCCTGCCGGGTCCTATCAAGGCTGCAGTCAGCCTACAGCAAGCTTCCCACATTTAGATTCCCTCCCTGCTCTCTGGAGACTTTGGAGGCACACCCCTCCTGAGAACTGGGAGAACAGTACTTAGCACATAACAGGCATTTAAAAGATCTTACAGAATTAATGTTTTCTCTGCTTTCTTAGAAATATGCTTATAGTTTTCTCAAGCAGTGGCTTTCACCTTCGCGTGTCAGTCGGTAGCCCCCCAGAGGGCTTGTTAACATGCAGATGGCTGGCCCCCATCCCCAGAGTTTCTAATCCAGCAGGTCTGGGGCAAGGCCTGAGAGTTTCCGTTTTGAACAGGCTCCCCGGTTCAACACTGACTCTGTTGGTCTGGGGACCATAGTGAGCCCCCCTGTTCTAAAGTTGTATCTGGGTTAGATCATCTGCCAAGAAAAATACGACCCATGTTTGTTCAGACCTCTGATCTTTGAGACATCCTTGAGCAGAGATGAATATTATAAAGGCAGTTACTTCCAGCTAACCACATTATCCATCTGTCTGGGAAATGGGGGCATGCCAAAAGCCAGATGGGTTTTACTTCACATTAGAGTAATGCATCACGATCTCTCACCTCAGATTCTTAAAACAAATCAATAGGGGCTGGAATAAAGACTGACAAGCTGCCCCTTAGCCTGAGATACTGACTATACAATTGTGTGTCATGTACAAGTGGTTCTCCTGTCAACTGTGTGCTAAATCCTCTTACTATTATTAAGGTAATATTCCACTAGTTATAAAAATGGCATTTAATTTTTAAAAAGGAACTTGTGGATTTAAATTCATAAATAGATTTGTATTTTTTTTTTCTTTCTCTGAAACTGGATAAAAAACCGAAAGGGGACAATAGACCTTTGGTGGTAGATCCCCGGTCTGCTAGCCAGGCTGGTAGGGTGGCAGTTCCACCTGGAGTCATTCCCAGGCCCCTGGCATTGTGCAGGGAGCTGTTAATTACCTACTGACTTTACCCTAGGAGCCAGTAGAAAGGGAAGGCTTGGCTAGGAGGTTAAGCCCTGTTAAAAAATGTAAAGGCTTACAACTTCAAAGAGTCCCTTGGTCATCCGTCTCATTCTCCTATGAAGTACAAGATGTCTAATCTACAAGGAGAGAGGCCTGAAGAGGGCAGAGAGAACTTGTTTTTTCCTTCAATCCTGTCCTGTTTTTCTTCCTGCATTTTGGTAGGCTGGCTCAAAAGACCAACTCTAAAGCTCTCCTAATAAAACCATGATCCCTCAGACATTGCGTTGCCAGAGGGACATAAAATAAGCAAGAGGTAAATGTGAATCAGCGGGCAGGACCTGAGGACGAGATTATCAAGCAGAAGCAGTTCAAGGTATGAGTCAACATGGAAGAAGGGATGGGCTTTTCTCTGCAGTATTGTGACTTGTATTTTCAATCTCTCTCATTCAAAGTGGTTCCTAATATCCCTTGTTAATTCTTCTCTTACCTATTTATTATTTAGAAACGTGTTATCTCATTTCCGTCAGTTTAGTGATTTCCCAAATTTCCTTCTGTTACTGATTTCTAATTTCATTGCATTGTGGTTGGAGAGCATACTTTGCATGGTTGCAATCTTTTTTAAGTTCACCGAGACTTACTTTATGGTCTACCATATGGTCTATCTTGGAGAATGCTCCATGTGCACTTGAGAAGCGAGTGTATTCTGCTGTTGTTGTGGGGAGTGTTCTATAGATGTCTGCTAGATATGGTTGGTCTACAGTGTTGCTCAAACTTCTCTTTCTTGGATGATTTTCTGTCTGGTTGTTCTACCCATTATTGAAAGTGGGGTATTGGAATCTCCAACTCTCCTCCTCCTCCTCTTCCTCTTCTCCTCCTCCTTCTTCTTCTCCTCCTCTTCCTTCTTCTCCTTCTCCTTCTTTTCCTTCTTCTCCTTCTTTTTTTTAAGTAGGCTTCACACCCAGCAGAACCCAACACAGGGCTTGAACTCACCACCCGGAGATCAAGACCTGAGCTGAGATCAAGAGTCGGATGCTCAACTGACTGAGCCATCCAGGTGCCCTTCCAACTATTATTCTTGAGTTGTCCATTTTCCCCTTCAATTCTGTCCTCTTTTTCTTCATGTATTTTGGGGCTGTGTTAAGTGTGTGTATGCTTAGAATTGTTATATCTTCTTGGTGGACTGACCCTTTCTCATCGTAAAATGTCTTTCTTTGTCTCTAGTAACAATTTTTTTTGTCTTAAAGTCTATTTTGTCTCAAATTTGCATAGTCACCTCAGCTGTCTTTTGGTTACTCTTTGCATGGCAAGACCTTTTCCATTCTTCTACTTTCAACCTATTTGTGTCTTTGAATCTAAAATGAAACTCTTGTAGGGGTGCCTGGGTGGCTCAGTCAGTTAAGCATCTGACTTTGGCTCAGGTCATGATCTCACACTTCATGAGTTCGAGCCCCACAATGGGTTCTGTGCTGACAGCTCAGAGCCTGGAACCTGCCTTGGATTCTGTGTCTCCCTCTCTTTCTGCCTCTCCCCTACTCACACTTCGTCTCTGTCTCTCTCTCTCAAAAATAAATAAGCATTAAGAAATAAATAAAATGAAATGAAACTCTTGTAGACAGCATACAGTTGGATCATATTGTTTTATCCATTCTGTCAATCTCTGGATTTTAGAGAGTTTAGTCCATTTACATTTAATGTGATCACTGATCATGTAGAAAACAAATTATGTTTTATGTCTATTTAGTTCCTCAATTCCCCCCATCATTGCCTTGTTTTGTGTTAATATATGTTTTCTAGTGTGCCGTTTTAATTCCTTTGTCAT
The DNA here is from genome assembly GCF_007474595.2 of Lynx canadensis. Lineage (NCBI taxonomy): Eukaryota > Metazoa > Chordata > Mammalia > Carnivora > Felidae > Lynx > Lynx canadensis. The sequence continues at coordinate 75,961,593 of NC_044314.2, read as the reverse complement.
TTCCTTCACTGTATATATATTTTAGTCATTTTCTTAGTGGTTTCCTGAAGATTACCATTAACATCTCAATATATAACAATCTAGTTTGGATTAATACCAACTTAATTTCATTATTCTACAAAAACTTTGCCTTTGTGTATCTTCATTTCTCCCACCTTTTAAGTTGTTATGATACAAATTACATCTTTTTTTTTTTAAAGTAGGCTCCATGCCCAGCACAGAGCCCAACATGGGGCTTGAACTCATGACCCTGAGCTCAAGACCTGAGCTGAGATCAAGAGTTGGACACTTAACTGACCGAGTCACTGAGGCACCCCACAAATTACATCTTTATGCATTGTGTGGGCACACAATGTTCAACATAGATTTATAATTATTGCTTTATGTAGTTGCCTTTTAAGTCAGAAGACAAAAATGAGTTACAAACAAAAAACACATTTTTCCATTTTTCATATTTACCTTTGAGTACCAAAGTTACCTTTGAAAGTATCTTTACAGATGCTCTTTATTTCTTCAGGTGGATTTGAATTACTAACTAGTGTCCTTTCATTTTATTTTTATTTAAAAATTTTTAACGTTTATTTATTTTTGAGAGAGACAGAGACAGAATGCAAGTGGGTTGGGGCAGAGAGAGGGAGACACAGAATCCGAAGCAGGCTCCAGGCTCCGAGCTGTCAGCACAGAGCCCGATGCCGGGCTCGAACTCACGAGCTGTGAGATCGTGACCTGAGCTGAAGTCGGACGCTCAACCTACTGAGCCACCCAGGTACCCCGGTGTCCTTTCATTTTAATCTGAAAGATTCCCTTTAGTATTTGTTGCAGGGTAAGACTGCTAGAAACAAATCTCAGTTTTTGCTTATCTGGTAATATCTTAATTTCTCCTTCATTTTTGAAGAGTAGTTTTGCCAGATGCAGAATTCTTGATCGACAGTTCTTTTTTCTTTTAGGACATTGAACATATCATCCAACTGCCTTCTGTTCCCTATGGTTTCTGATGAGAAATCAGTCGTTAGTCTTTTGAGATTCCTTTTGTTTGAGAGTCACCTCTCTTTCTGCTTCCAAAATTATCTTTGTCTTTTGACAGCTTAATTATGTGTCTAGGTGTGAATCTCTTTGAATTTATCCTCCTTGGAGTTCCCTGAACTTCTTGGATGTGTTTCCCATCAAATTTTAGCCATCATTTTTTCAAATATTCTTTATGCCCCTTTCTTTTTCCTCTTTTCTGGGATTCCTATTGTGCATGTGTTACATGCTTGGTGGTGTTCTATAGATCTCTAAGCCTCTGATCATTGTTCTTTCTTTATTTTTCTTTCTGTTCCTATAATGGATAATCTTGATTGATCTATTTTTGTGTTCACGAATTCTTTCTTCTGCCTGCTCAAATCTGTTGTGGAGTCCCTCTAGTGAATTTTCCATTTCAGTTATTCTTTCAAGTTCATAAGTTCTATTTGATTTCCTTTTATAATTTCTATCTCTTTATTAGCGTCCTCTATTTGGTGAGACTTTGGTCTCATTCGTTCCTTTAGCTCTTTGAACCCGTGTGTAGGGAAAACCTGCACAGTTTTCCTGAATTGGGAAAAATCCAGCTCTCCTTCCAGGATTGCTCTTGTACTTTTCACACCACTACCAAACTCACCACACCTCTGTCACCAGATTTCTCATACCATGATTTCCCACACCCACCGATTCTCTGTAACACCAGCTGCATGCCTTACGATGTAACTCAATCCTGACACTGTCTACCTGGAGAGAATGTCAGATCCCACAGATGAAGGGCTCAGTCCCACAAAACTGCTTGCACCCCACTACAGATACCATCTGCAATTAGTAGGTCTCCACGTTACCCACAGCTTCTGTTCAATTTGGCTAAGAATTGGAGGTTCCCATTACCCCCTCCTCTGGTTCACTGAATTTGCTAGAGTGGGTCACAGAACTCAGGGAAATAGTTCCTTACATTCATCAGTTTATTAAAGGATATGGATGAACAGCCAGATGAATAAATACATAGGGTGAAATACACAGGGTGAGGACTGTGAGGGCCCCATGTGTGTAGGAACTTCTGTTCCCACGGAGCTGGGATGCCTTTGCCAACCTGGAAGCTCTCCAAACCCCTACTTTTGGGATTTTATGGAGGCTTCTTCATATAAGCATGATCAATTATTAAGTCCTCCAGTCCCTCCTCTGGAGGATGAGGGGTAGAGCCGAAAGTTCCAAGCTTCTAATCATCCAGGAGCCATCCAGAGCCCATTCAGAATCACCTCAGTAGAACCAAAGACGCTCCTGGTGCTCGTACCACTTAGGAAACTACAAAGGTTCCGGGAGCCCTGTGCCAGAAACTGGGGGCAGATACAAACACTTTGGAAAACTATCTGGCAGTTTCTTGAGGCAACGTGCTAAGGTCTTACAGGACTATTGTTTGAACAGGAGTGGGTGACTTTGAATGCCATTCTTACCAGGGAAAAACAAAGAGAGGAATACAGTTAGTGTTTGACAAGACATAAATTAACATCAAATAGGAGGAAACACGATTACCACGATTACCATATGGTAATACACGATTAACCATATCCGAGTTCTAAAAGGCCTATAGAGGCTTGCTAGTTTAAGAGGGTGAATATACACAATGTACGAATTGATCAGCCATATAAATTAATGATGACTGCATCTGCTAATTGCAAATTATTTTTATAAAGGACTACCTAGGAAAGGTTAAATGTGGTCTTATTATGATTATTATCAGGATCTGAGGTAAGATGAGCCTAAAAGCTGAGTTTTAGGATCCCCCGGAGACTGGAGATCAACCAGGATATGAGTTACAAACGTTGCAACAATTCAGAACTATTGCATAAAGAAAGGCAAAATTTTACATATAGTCTTCTCTTAAAAATTGCTTTTCTAACTAGAAGAAATAAATGATCAGTATAGAAATTCAGATAACATGCAAAAGCGTTCAGAAGAAAATAAAAAATACATATTACTATATACCACAAAGAGATAACCAAAATTACTACTTTGGGAGTATACCTTCCGATCATTTTGTGATGCAGGGACACCCATACATAAATATCTTTTTACAAATTTGAGATCAAACTGATCCTACGATAGCTTGCTTTTTCACTTTTTTTTTTTTACAAGTTTCTAATGAACATTTTTTACCAGAAGGGATGTCAGTTTTGATACCGTTTCCCCTATGTTTTTCAGGTTTTAAATTTTTAATTATTTTTTGAATAAATAATGCATGCCCATGGTACAAAAGGACGAAAGGATGTCTTTCCCTGTCCTCAGTAACATATTTTCCTTACAAGAGGCAGGCTGTGTTCCTAGTTTCTTTATTAGCCCTATATTTATAATCACTTAATTTTTATTCTCTCTTGCAAATAACAGCATTCAATTTCATTGTCCTGCACCTCACTGTTCTCTCTCAACGTCTTGGAATCTTAGAACCTTCCTTGTCAACCTACAAAGAGCTGGCTCATTATTTTCATAGTACACGGTACTAAGCTGCGTGGGGTTCCCATAATTTTGCTGAATATTTAGATTGCTTCCAATCTTTGAGTATTAGCAATAAGGCTGCAATAAATATCCTTATTCTTTTTTTTTTTTATTTTTTTTCAACGTTTATTTATTTTTGGGACAGAGAGAGACAGAGCATGAACGGGGGAGGGGCAGAGAGAGAGGGAGACACAGAATCGGAAACAGGCTGCAGGCTCTGAGCCATCAGCCCAGAGCCCGACGCGGGGCTCGAACTCACGGACCGCGAGATCGTGACCTGGCTGAAGTCGGACGCTTAACCGACTGCGCCACCCAGGCGGCCCTAAATATCCTTATTCTTGTGTGTGTACGCTACCTACTTAGGTGACAGAATATGCAGATTTTTAATTTTTCTAAGTAGTTCAAACTGTCTAGGATGGAGATAGTCATTTACTTTCCCACAGGGATGCCCAAGAGTGCCTATTTCCTCATGTAGTCGACATCACTGTGTGTTATATTTTTCATGTTTCCAATCTGATATACATTCTATCAGAGAAAGGGAGAGACAGAGACAGAGAGATCAATTTTAAGGTATTGGCTCACATGATTGTGGAAATTAGCAAGCCCCAATATTTTGGGTGGGCCAGCAAGGTAGAGACCCAGAGAAGAGCCAGTATTGTAGTTCAAGTCTGAAGGCCATCTGCTAGCAGAATTTCCTCATGCTTGGGGGCCATCAGTCTCTTTGTTCTCTTCAGATCTTCCACTGATTGGATGCAACCCACTTATGTTAGGAAGGGCAATCGATTTTACTCAGAGTCTATAGATTTAAATATTAATCTCACCGAAATTAATCTCACAGAAATATCTGGAATAACCAAATATCTGGGCACCAGGACCCAGCCAAGTTAACACATAAAATTAACCATCACACCCAGGGAAAAAGATGAGTTGCCTAAGTTCACGCAGTCAGCCAGATGGAAGTTTCAGTCTAGATTTAGAACCAAGGATCTCTTTATTTAAGCCCAGTTCACACCTGTAGTCTTAATATTATTAACACTACATTTGACTCCCCAAAGGGTCCAGTTGAGCAAAGAAACCCTTTTCACCTCTACTTAACATTTAGAAATCTGAGACTATGCTTATCAACTTCACCCCATCCCCTTCTGGCCCTGGGGTCAACCCATAACTCATCTGGGGAGTTGGCTGATATGAGGGCCAACTGTGTGGTCAGAGGACTTCTGGGAAAAACGACAACAACAGGAGAGGAGGGCAGGAGAGTGCTGGAGTGCTGTTTGAGGGAGAATTTACCCATTTTTGAGTCATTTTGTTGTTACTGTTAGGTTTTTTGTTCGGGTTTTTTTTTTGGGGGGGGGGGGATAGTCTTATGAAGCAACCACAGCTTGTATCCTTCTGTTTTTATTTTCTCTGCCTGGAAATAAAAAGCAGGTGTTTCACACTTGTGAAAGGATTGTCTTGTCTTTCCAGAACAGGCATGTAGACCCAAAGCCAAGGAGAAAAGACACCAAATGCTACATAATCTACCTTGAGAGAGTTGCCAACCAAACCCAGCCATTTGTGCCAGTCCTGCCCTCAGGGTTTATTAAGAGGTGTTGGGTCAGTGTGGCTTTTTTTTTTTTTTTTTTTTTTTTACATTTATTTGTTTTTGGGACAGAGAGAGACAGAGCATGAACGGGGGAGGGGCAGAGAGAGAGGGAGACACAGAATCGGAAACAGGCTCCAGGCTCTGAGCCATCAGCCCAGAGCCTGACGCGGGGCTCGAACTCACGGACCGCGAGATCGTGACCTGGCTGAAGTCGGACGCTTAACCGACTGCGCCACCCAGGCGCCCCGGTCAGTGTGGCTTTTGAGGAGAGGGGCACCGAGGTCTCTACTAATGAGAGTACTCCAAGGAAAAGTCTGTGTCAAACCCTGTATCAAGTTGTAAAGGCTGGAATGGAATTCAATACTTTTTTAAAATCAATCAATCAATCAGTCAATCAATTAATTAATTTAGAGAGCAGGGGAAGGGCAGAGAGAGAGGGAGAGCCCCAACACGGGGCTCGATTTCACAAACTGGAAATCATGACCTGAACCGAAATCAAGAGTTAGATGCTCCACTAACTGAGCCACCCAGGCGCCCCTCAATGCTCTTTTTCATAGTCTACCTATGTGGTAGGAAAATACAGCACAACGGTAACTTTTTAAAAATACTAAAAAGGCTCTCGTTTGGATTCCAGATCTTTCTTGTGGCTTTGTGTGACAACGCGATCACAATTTCTGAAGTCTGCTTTCTGAGACACAGGGGAGGTAGGAGAGAAAGTGGGAAAGGTATTCAGAGCTAGACTCCTCTCTCTCCCGGTCACTCCCTCCTCCGGGAGTCTGGGAGAAGACTTTTGAATCACGTTTGAGTTTTAAATAAGAAAATAAACAGGACAGTGATTTAAATATTGAAATGAGATGGCAGTGGCTACAAAGTTGCGTTGTTTAGGGACCTACTCCTTGGTGTCAAAGGAGCGAGACTGACTGTAACAGGTGGGGGCAATTGGGAAAACACCGCTTGGGGTTTTTATCCAGTGGAGGTTAGGATCTCAAATAAGCCATTTACCTGCAAAACAATCCCAGCAGCTGAAAGATGCCTAAGGCTCTGACAGATGACCTTGTGATCTCCCAGGATGCTGCAAATCCTTGATCTGCCTGATGGATGTGAGAGCGGGCACTGCCTGGTTTCTGGGAGCAGTGTTATCAACATAAATTAGTAATCTGTCTTTATTTTTAAGAACTTCTATTAGTCAATGACAGCCGCACCCATGCTGGTCAAATGAGCAGCGGGGGTCAGGCTGCAGGCATTGTTAACTTCATGGAATGAGGAGTACAGATCTTCCTTGACCTGTGATGCGGTTATGTTGCCCTAAACCCATCATAGGTGGAAAATATCCGAAGTCAAAAATGCATTTAATGCACCGACCCTACTGAACATCACAGCTTAGCCTAGCTTACCTTAAATGGACTCAGAACGCTTACGTGAGCCTACAGTTGGGCAAAATCATTTGGGAGTCTTGGATTTTAAAACTTTTCTCACTCTTGGTCAGTGGTTGCTAGGGCTGAAGGTGGGCGGAAGACTGGACTACAAAGGGACAGGAGGTAATTTTGTGTGTGTGTGTGTGTGGGGAGGTTGTGGGAAGGTTCTATATCATGGTATCGATTGTGGTAGTGGTTACATGATTATGCATTTGCCAAAATTCACAAAACCAAATATAGTTGAGTCTTACTGTATACATTATACTTAATTTAAAAGGAACCCGACTATTTCTCAATTTTAATTTGTAATGGCATAAGTATAGTTAGATATAACCCACATGAACAAAAGCTCTCAATTTTTTTTTCAAGCTCAAATAATTTTTAAGTATACCAAGGGGTCCTGAGACCAAAAACTTTGAGAACCACTGAGCTAAAGCATTGATTTCTGTACTAAAGCAGGCGCCATCACTTGCTCTGGAGTTGGAGAAAGTGATTAAAAGGGAGGGCACACATTCTCTCTGGCTCTAATGCTGAAAAGTTGTGTTGTCCAATGTGGTAGCCACTGGCCATGAGCAGCTATGGAGCGCATGAAAAAGGAGCTGGTTCAAATTAAGATGTACTTAGACAAAAAAAAAAAAAAAAAAGAATGTAAATGATCTCATTAATAATGCTTACAAAGAAATGACAATATCTTGGATATATCGGGTCAAGTAAAAGCTATTGCTAAAATTAATTTCAGGGGCGGGCGGGGAAAAAAAGAAAAATAAAATTAATTGGATTTTTTTTTAACTTTCATGTGGCTATTAGATCATTTAAAATGTGACCTTGGTTATATTTCAACCGTACAGCGCTATTCTGGGGACACTCAGACTTCCCTGCCAATCTCCTTTCCTCCATTTACAAGCTACTTGTAAGCATCGTGGGTCTCCTGGGATGTGAAGTGTGGGTCATGATACGGGTGCTGTGAAGGCTGAAAGTAATGCATGTGACGTACTCAGCAATGCACGCAAGTACACCTTATGTTTGGTGGCTGTTATCAAAGGCCTGGGTTTCTCCATTGATGCCGTCAGAGACGGACCACATGCTCACTAAGGCCCTTCCTCTGCAACCTATGTCCACTCTGACGACAATAACTATTGGTGGCCGAGGCCTGATCCCCGCTTTCGGGCTCGGCTGCCCTCTTCATAACGAAGAAAATTAAAATGACCCCAGGGGCTGGAAGTGGGACGCCCGTATGTAAAACGAACGGAGCCCGAAAACTTGAAAAACCAAGCGGGCCGCAGGGCCTCCCTCGGTAACCGACGCCCGCGCGCGTTGCTAAGCGGGGAAAAAGAAAAACAAGGATGTGGTCCGTCGTCTCTTGTTCTCCGGCGGCGGCTGCTTCCGGTTCTCCGGGGAGCCGGTCCCCGGCCTACCTTCCCCGGAGGAGCTGGGACTGTGGCCGCGGGTTCCGCCGCCTCGGGAGCCTTCGGAGCCCTCAGTCCAGCGAGGTGGTGGCGGCGGGGGGCGCGGCGGCGGGTCTCCCGCGCGGCCGCAATGCTGAGCTCCCGGGCCCAGGCGGCGATGACCGCGGCCGACAGGGCCATCCAGCGCTTCCTGCGGACCGGGGCGGCCGTCAGGTGAGCCTGGGGGGGGGGGGGGGGGCGGGGAGGGGGCGGCCGGAGAGGCCGGGGCCAGGGTCCCCAGCCTGGGCCTGTGGCGGCCTTTTCACGACCCTGGCAGGGTCCCCGGGGCCGGAGCGAGCATTCTGGAGGTTTCTGCGTCGGGCTTGGTAGGAGACCCAGGCCCCGAGGCGGGACGGGGGATGGGCCTCCAGGGCCTCCAGTCGTTCGGCAACGCAATTCTGTCAGCCCTCCCCAGTTCTGCTAGCGCCCCAAATTCTCTCAGCGCCCTGCCCTCCCATCCCCGCCCGCCACTGCCTCCTCCAATCCTGTCCTTGTCTCCAGAACTTCCAGACACCCTCGGGCTCGTCAAAGCCCCGAATTCTGCCAGTGCCCCTCAGACCTCTCAGGGCCTCGCAGGCCTCCCAGGACCCCTTAATCCTTTCAGGGCACCCCCAGTCCTTCCGGACTCCCCAGCCATGTCAGTTCCTGGTCTGCCTGCGCTCCCCAATCCTGCCACGGTGCTTTCACGCCCTGCAAAGCACCCCGGGTCTTCCTCGATTTGGGCAGTACCCCTATTCCTCTTGCCCCCCATTCCCCACCGCCTAGTTAAGCCAGGGATCCCTGATTCTCAATCTTGTTAGTGAATCTCTATCTTGCAAGAGTCCCTGAACCGATCAGCACCCCTTAACCTGTGAAGGCTTCCAGTCCTGGTATTGCCTCCCATTCCTGCTAGGAACCCCAATAGTATGGGTCCCCCAATCGTGTCAGGGTCCCTGTTTCCCTTCTCTTACTCATCCTCCCACAAGCTCCAGGCTTGAGAGCTGAGCGCTGCACCCCCATTCCTGACCCTAAATGGCTGAGACCTGCCGCTCATCTCAGCTTCCTTCCTCTGGAACTGGAGCAGGTTTAGGGAGCTCCCAGGGCTGGGAGCCCTCAGCGGCCGTCTTGTCCAGTGCCCCCATTCTGCAGGTGGCAAACAGGCCCGGAGTCGGCTTTGCCTACAGCTGACCTCACAGTAGAGCTGGGGGAGAAGACAGGTCTTTTTACTCCCAGACCCCACTACTCTCCTCGGGTTGTCATTTTGCAGGGGTTTGGGGTTTCCGGAGTCACCATGTGCTGGGGTTTTTGTCCATACCCTGCGGAGGACCTGGGCAAGCCCCTGCTCCCATACCTTTGACGCTCTGTCCTTCAGGTTCCCGCACGAGGTTTGTGGTTTCCAGCACAGACCCGGCAGCCCGACGGGCATGCGCTCAGATCCACGCGGCCTCTCTCACTTTGACGGAGTTGGCTCGTCTCTTGGTTTCCTCATCGGTGAAAATGGAGATGATAATAGAACCTACCTCTGTGGGATTGTTCTGAGGATGGGATAAGATCATCACAGTGCCTGGCATAGAGTATGCACCCCTAAATATTGGTGTTTGGTTAGGGGCGCCTGGGTGGCTCAGTCGGTTGAGTGGCCGACTTCGGCTCTGGTCATGATCTCACCGTTCCTGGGTTCGAGCCCCCTGTTGGCTCTGTCCTGACAGCTCAGAGCCCGGAGCCTGCTTCGGATTCTGTGTCTGTCTCTCTCTCTGCCCTCCTCTGCTCATGCTCAGTCTCTCTCACAAAAATCAATAAACATTTAAAAAAACTTTTTTTATGCTTTCAGTGATGGTTCTTTTTAACCTTTCTGGGCAGTTTTGTTAATGCACCTGTTGTGTGGAAGTCAGCGCAGTCGTGTGCTAAGAAATTCAAGAATAGCTTTCACAAATGAAATTGAGATTATAATACTTAATAGTAGCAGCTAACGTTTATTAAGCCCTCTGTTGTTTCTTTTTAATATTTACTTATTTTGAGAGAGAGCACGTGAGCGTGGGAGGGGCAGAAGGAGAGAGAATCACAAGCAGGCTCCACGCTCAGCACGGAGTCCCGACGCGGGGCTCGATCTCACAACCTTGAGATCACGACCTGAGCTGCTCTCAAGAGTTGGATGCTTAACTGACTGAGGCACCCAGGCTCCCCGAGCCCTTACTTTGCATCCTGTGTACTAGTGCTTTGATTCTGAGAACTCCATGAGCTGGATCTCATGATTGTGCCCATTGCACAGGTAACAGAACTGAGGCTGCAAAAGTGGAATGACGCCCTGAGGAATAGGAAAACCAGAATTGAGCCAGATTAGTGCACCTCTCCTTTCTTAACCCAGCTCTGCGCATGTTCTATGGACTCTGTCTTAGGAGAACAAAGATTGATTTGGAATTCCGTTATCAGTTATGTATCGTATTAGTTGTGACCTTAGGGAGGTGTTGGTTGTTGGAGACAGAGTTACTCATATCACTAGTGACTCCTCATTGAGTTAATGTTGACTGAGCTGAGCTCAAAACAAGGTTCACATGAGCCAAATATTGGCATAAGAATATATTACACACACATACGTACTCATATCTAACACATATATACCAGTATATGTTGCATGTATGTGTATACACACACAGACACACCCACACACGCACACACACACACAGTTTGTCTTATTTGGTGGAAATACATAACTTTGCATAAAAACAGTGTTTTAAATTGCTGAAATGTCTTCGTTTGTAGTAAAATAACTTCAGTGTTTAAGCCAAGCCTCAAATTAAGAAATTTTTAATTTAGTAAATGTTTAGTAGATCGGTTATGCTATATATAGTATGCCCCTTCCCTATTTAGTATTTCTATATGTTTTCTCCAGTATCCAGTCATTCAGTAAATATTACTAGGAACCTGTTAGTTGCCAGGCATGATCTAGAGACTTGGGATATGCCAGTGAGTAAAAGAGACAAAGATCTCTGCCCACGGGGACTTGCATTCCAGTGGGGGAGACGGACAGTAGCCCTAGTTAATGAGTGAATGTTATATTAGAAGGTGGTAAAAAGAAAAAACAACTGGGTAAAAGGAACCAGGAGTACAGGTTCTAATTGTTGGTTAGAAGTGAAGGGGAGGGGGGCGCCTGGGTGGCTCAGTTGGCTAAGTGTCCCACTTTGGCCCAGATGACATGATCTCATGGCTCTTGAGTTCGAGCCCCGCATCATGATCTCACGGCTCCACGTGAGCCCGGTGTCAGGCTCTGTGCTGACAGCTCAGAGCCTAGAGTCTGTTTCGGATTCTGTCTCCCTCTCTCTCTGCCCCTTCCCCGCTTGCACCCTGTGTCTCTCAAAAATAAATATTTTTTTATTAAAAAATATTTTTTTCAATAAAAAATAAATTTTTTTCATTAAAAATATTTTTTTCAATAAAAAAATAAATTTTTTTCATTAAAAAAATGAAAAAAAAAAAAGAGATGAAGGGGAGGTAAGAGAGAGCCATGCAGTGATCCGGCAGGGGGGAGCATTCTAGGCAGAGGGAGGAGCAGTGCAAAGGTCCTGAGGTGGCCGGTGTGACAGCAGCGTGGGAGGCAGAGTAAGGGGAGAACCTCGGCATGCCCCCTGAGGGAGATGGGGCTTCTGTGCTCTGACTTCGGTTTTAAATCCTGACGTCTGAACGTGCTGATTTTCAAGACATAATCCTAACAGTATCATTACTTCAACTTGAAAGTTAGGTGTTTGGTGGGCCATTGGGTTATTTTGATGAAATGTTATTTCTGTGCACCTGTGTCTTTAGTCATACGTATTGTGTCCATGATGAGGGAAGACTGTAAGCCTATTTTCTTTTTTAGATATAAAGTCATGAAGAACTGGGGTGTTATAGGGGGACTTGCTGCTGCCCTTGCCGCAGGGATCTATGTGATTTGGGGTCCCATTACAGAAAGGAAGAAGCGTAGAAAAGGTAAGAATGAGGTCATCGCAGCCTAGTCTGGTCTGTGCGCTTGACCCCAGCCCTTCCCGTCCCAAAACAGTACAAAAAAGGGAGGGTTTTGTTGTTGTTGTTGTTCTCTTGTATCTTCGGTTTCTGAACAGTACTTTCTTTTAAAGAGAAGTTCATCTTAACGACTCATTATTTTAGACCCTGTAGTGAAAAGATTTCTGTTTCACCCCCTCTACAGTCTCGAGTTTGAGACGTGCTCCGTAATGAAAAAGTTCACGTGGCTGTTCTCCTTAACATGGTACTCGTGTTGTTCAGTGCCACAACTGACTCATTGTGTGACGCGTTTGTGGGTTCACTGACTAGCAGCTAGTCACGAGTAAACGTTTCAAGTTAGTGTCTTTAATACAAAATTCTCTTTCCTTAAAGAAGTACCCCCTCTTGTAAATGCTGCTCTCACTGTGTTGATTAAAAGTCAGCAACAACAAGCAAACCAAAAAAGGGATAGATGGAACAAAATGTTGATCCTTGTTAAATCTGGGGGTGGTTCTGATTAGAGTCCGTTATATATCCTCTCTTCTTTTGTGCACGTTTGAGAACTTTGCATTAAAAAAAAGTTTCTTAAAAAAGTTTCAGCAGAAGAGGGATGTATGTCAGGTTTTGTCGATCTCTTTGCAGAAAGACTGATCACAGTTGCTATGGTGGTGTCTTTCGAACTGATTCTAAGAACAAGATCATTGTCCTGGGGAGCAACAAAAGAGCAGTTGTTTTCTTCTGTTCTGAGAAACGTTGCTTTCTTACCAAAGGAGGGAGAAAAGGGGCGAAAGAGAGAGATGTTGTTACTGAGTGTTTTTGTACACTCAGCGTAAACCAAACTGTGCCACACACCGTGGCGGCCTTCAGATGTAACACGTGACGGGGGACCTCCTTCTGTCGCTTACAGTCTCCTGAAGGAGCCACACTAGGACCGGGCCTGGGCACGGATCGAATGCCTGGCCCCCGATGTCAGTGGGCACGGACTTTGTGAGATCGGGATCTTAAACTCCAGGCCACAGTGCAGAAACTCTGGCTCCCAAATGGGAGAGGAAAAAAGAGCCGGTCCCATGTGATGTGCTGTTGTCTTCTCCCCCCGACTTTTTCAGGGCTGGTGCCCGGGCTGGTCAACTTAGGGAACACCTGCTTCATGAACTCCCTGCTGCAAGGCTTGTCTGCCTGCCCCGCTTTCATCAAATGGCTGGAAGAGTTTACCACCCAGTACACCAGGGATCAGAAGGAGCCCCCCCCACACCAGTATTTATCCTTAACCTTGTTGCACCTCCTCAAAGGTATCTAACTGGGAATTTAAAGGGGATTGTGTGCGTTTTGAAAGCAGCAGCCCAGGCGACAGGCAAAGGGTTAATAGCCTTTGTGTGAAAAAAGATCGTACAGATCGTTATGGAAAACAAACAAACAAAACAGGAAGGGTCCAGTAGATACAAACAGCTATTTTTTTAATTAAAGATGTAGCCATTTATTTTTAAATTATCGTCAGCTTATTAATAGCTTTTTTCGGGAAGAAAACACATCCACTGCCACTTATAAGCATTTTGATAGTGAGAAGTACTCTGGTTTATTAAAGTTTAAAGAAAAGAAGTGTCTTAGCCTAAGAGGTAAGGTAATTCGCAGAAGAAATAGTACAGATTGTATGCAGGTTCACAGTGTATCTAACAGACCCTCAAATATTCAACGTGGCAATCGTCAGAGAAATACAAATAGCATACCGGAGGGGTTATCGTCGTTTTGCTTGTCAGCAAAGACTGAACAATCCACAGTTCCGATGGGTGACGTGTTCACATGTGCTGGTGGTGGTGTAACGTAGGGCAGACTTTCTGGAAAGCAGCTTGGAACCACACAGTGATAGCTTGCAAAATGCCCGGTTCCATTTGACCTAATAATTCTGCCGACCGTGATTTGCACTAGCCTGAAATGGAATTCTGAGAGCAAGCCAGTTTAGGAATGGCTGAACAGCAACCCTGAGCTTGGGAAGTCACACATATAACAGTCTTGGTAAAGGTTGTATTGGTAAAGGAAATCACCAGTCCAACTTCATTTTTAGGCCAGTTCTTTTGACTGTAGAACTAGTTTTTCCTCCCATAACATCTGTTGACATCCCAAGGACATTCCACAGAACACGATTTGGGAAATGCTATTGTATGTACAAAGATCTCCCAACACCTTGTTACAAAGGAGGGCAGGGGGTAGAAAATGTCGATGTCCAGCAGTAGAATGATTAAGCAGTCAACGAAATATTACGTAGCCGTTATGAATCGTCTTTATAAAGTGTTGTGTTGTATTGTTTTTTTAATTTGGGAGAGGCATAGGCTATAATACCGAGTTTAAAAAGAGCAGTGTTCAAAATACGATGTAATTTGACTTCAGCAAAGCAAAAATGTCCACAGATAAAGGCCGGACAGGCCGTTTTGGTCTTGTGCAATTGACAGCTTGGGAACATTAAGAGAAAACAAAACAACCATATTTCTACAGCTTACTCTCACAGTCAGGAAGAAAATGGATTTAAAAAACAGCTCATTGTTGCTTCACTGGGGTGTTTTCCCCGGCGAGCCCAGCCTGACACGGAAAGCGAGTTCTACTGTTCTGTATAACAGGCAGTTTGAAAGTAATTTCTTCTAGGGGTGCCTGGGTGCCTCAGTCGGTTGAGCGTCCCACTTCGGCTCAGGTCATGATCTCACGGTTCATGGGTTCGAGCCCCACGTTGGGCTCTGTTTTGACAGCTCAGAGCCTGGAGCCTGCTTTGGATTCTGTGTCTCCCTCTCTCTCTGCCCCTCCCTCCCCTGCTCACGCTCTGTCTCTGTCTTTCTGTCTCTCTCAAAAATAAACATAAATTAAAAATTAAAAAAAAATCTTCTACTACCCTGTTAAAAATAAATACCATTCCAGAGTGAAAAGCTGAAATGTCCCTACAAGGCAGTATAATGCAGGTTCAGGAGCCGTCCTAGCGTGACTTCGGGTCTCCCCTTTGCACACGCGTGATGCTGTGCTGGGAGCCAGAGCCGTGCAGGGCCACTCCACCTCAGTCTGTTCTCCCCTCTCTGTGTCTGCTTCTCAGTGACTTTTTATTTTGGTTTTTAGAGGTAATTTTTAATTATACAAGTAATGCATGAATAAATTCTCCTTGTAGAAAATTAAACCATTACATAAGGCCATAGTTCCCTTTATCACTGCCCCAATCCTGTTCCCCTCCTTTCTTCCCAAAGTAAAATATAAGTGTATCCTTCCAGGCTGTTTTCTATGCATTGAAATATGTTTTTAAGTACCCACAAAAATAATATATTGTCTCATTTATGTTTTTTCCTAAGCAAATAATATAATACATATTGGAGAAATGTCCATGTCCCCACATATAGCTTTACCTCCTTCATTTTTTTTCTCTTTTGTGAGTTTATTGGTCTTCTGTCTTCTGTGAATTGCCTACTCATTTCCACTGCCCGGTTTTTTGTTTTTGGGTTTTTTTTTTAACTAAAAAAATTTTTTTTTATTTATTCATTTTTTGAAAGAGCAGGGGAGGGACAGAAAGGGAGAATCCCAAGCAGACTGCACTGCTAGTGCGGAGGCCGAGGTGGGGCTCAAACCTGCAAACCGCAAGATCGTGACTTGAGCCAAAATCAAGAGTCGGATGCTTAACAGACTAAGCCACCCAGGCGCCCCTCCATTGCCCAGTTTTTAAAAATTGCGGCAAGATACCCATAACATAAAATTTACCATCTTAACCGTTTTTAAGTGCACATTTATGTGGCACTGAGTACATTCACATTGCTCTGCAACCATACCCCTCTTCATCACCAGAACTTTTCCATCATCCCATATCGAAATTCTGTATCCGTTAGGTAGTGACTTCCCATTCTCCTCTGTCCCCAGACCCTGGAAACCACTATTTTACTCCCTGTCTCTGAGTTTGACTCTGTATCTCATAGAAGTGGAGTCATAGAATATTTGTCCTTGTGTGTCCGGCTTGTTTCACTCAGCACAGCGTCCTTGAAGTTCATCCGTGTGGTGGCAGGTGTCAGAATTCTGTTCCTTTTTAAGGCTAAAGATGAATAATGCTCCATTGTATGTACATACCACATTTTGTTTATCCATTCATAAGTCAAGGGACGTGTGGGTTGTTTCCACCTTTGGCTTTTGCGAATGATGCTGTTGTGAACGCGGGTGTGCAGATACCTACCTCCTCGTGTCCCTGCTTTTTATTGTTTTGGTTGTATACCTCCAAGTGGGATTGCTGCACCAAATGGTCATTCTGTTTAATGTTTTGAGGAATCACTATACCGTTTTCCAGAGCAGCTGCACCAGTTTGCATTCACACCAACAGGTGTGCAGAGGGTTCCAGTTCTCCACCTCCTTGCTCACACTCGTTACCGTCTGTCTTTTTGATAGTAGCCATAATGGCTGTGAAGTGATTTCTCATTGTGGTTTTGATCTGCATTTCCCTACTGATAAGTGATGTTGCGCGTAAGTTTTTGTGTGGCCATTTGTATAGTTGTTTTGATCGTTTTGTTTTGTTTTGTTTTTTATAAATGTCTACTCAAGTCCCTTGTCCGTTTTTGAATTGGGTTGTCTGTGTTTTTGTTGTTGTTGAGTTTGGGGAGCTTTTAACACGTTCTGGATATCAGTCCCTTATCAGATATGTGATTTGCAAACCTCATTCACTTTCACAATTGTGCAGTATGCAGAACGTCAGGATACCTCAGTTTACTTAGCTGTTGGATTCCGGTGCCTTGTGGTCATAGAAGGGCCCCAGCGAATGGTCTTGTACGTGCCTCTAGTGCACACGGGCCTGTGTTTGCCTGCAGTAGATCCTGAGAAAGTCAGACTGCTAGGACGTGAATCATAGGACATAAAAATTAGTAGATATTGCTAAATCACCTCGTGGGATTTTAAGCAAAATTAGGCTAAAGGAGACATTACAATTTTCCTTGAGAGGAAAAAAGCTACCACACAGGCTGCTTGAGGGGCGTAAGAGGAAGAAGGAGGTTCGGTTGCTGTCCTAATGGGCGCCCTTTGTTCTGGAGGGTAAAGATGTGACACCAGGGTCCTCAATGCTAAGAGGAGCCTCGGGATTTAGCACGGGCTCCCCTGGCTGCTGCTTCTCCACAGGCTACCCCCACCCCCCAAAGTCCCCACCACGTTCAGGCTCCTGAGTCAGAGCCCGAAGTGTCCAAAGGACTCTCTCCAGTTTACCAACTGCAAATTAAAGAGAAGCAACAGGCTGGCTTAGTCGGTCTGGAGGTAGTTGAACTCGGGAAACTGCACAGAGGTGGCGGGCCCTTGTATTTTTATCTCCCGCACTCTGTCTAGCAGCGCTGGGCCGGCGAGACATGCGACGGAAGGGGGCCGTCAGGATCAGGAGTCCGCAAACTCTGGCCCGTGGGTCAGGTCTGCTCCGCGGCCTGTTTTTGCAAATAAAGTTTTATTCAAACAGCCATGCCCACTTACTTGCGGTCTGGCTGCCTTGGTGCCACAGTAGCAGCGTTGAGTAGTCTCGGCAGAGCCCACAGAGCCTAAAACGCCTACCGTCGGACACGTTACAGAAACAGCTTGCCAACCCTTGATCTAGCTGTGATGACAGTATAGACTCGTGAGCCCGTCACACGTTCATTTTTGTTTGTTAGGCTTGGTTTTACATATGACTGAAAAGTGAACTACTCAGCAGACCCTTTCATGCTGCCCCGTAGAGCTTGTCCCGTGATAATCAGAAACTCCAGTGCAGACAGATACTAGCAGAGGCCCCGTGGCCCCAGAGAGAGTCCTGTTGGGTGGGGTGGGGCGAGGGGGTTAAGCACTGAGTGTGGGTTGGACTAGATGAAGTCTTGAGGGGCCTTCCGCCCTCAGAGTTGTGAGTTAAAATCATTTCATTCAGGAGGAATCTCGCAGCAATTTATATCGATGACGATAATTCAAATAGCCGAAATCGATTACTTCATGTAAATGCTGTAGCCTCATGAAAGATCACATTCCTTCAGCAAATACGCAGTGCCTAACAGCCCTCTGTGCAGTGGTTGAGGCTACAAAGAGGAATAATGAAAGAACTATAACTCAAGGTGGATTTTACAGCGAGAGGCTTAATTAGCTTTGATATGTTGTGCAGGACAGGTTTCCTGGCTTGTTGTGAGGCTAGTGAATTTACTAATGGCGTTACCTTTTTGGTTTCCAGCTTTGTCCTGCCAAGAAGTTACTGACGATGAGGTCTTAGATGCGAGCTGCTTGTTGGATGTCTTAAGAATGTACAGATGGCAGATCTCTTCATTTGAAGAACAGGTGAACCTCCCATTCTGCCCACTAATGCACTGGGGCCTGAGCTCGCGATGACGGCTGAAAAGTAGCCTCGTTGCTAAGGCATGAAGAAAAAAATGCCAGTATTGACTTTGCGCTCGCCTGGCCTGAGTGTACATTTCTGTGGCATTCTAGCCTGCCTTAGTATTCTGGGACCAGATCGCAAGTTCTGTTCCCATTCTCGCGATCAGAGGAGAAATGCAACGGTTTTTGTTTGTTTCTTACCCGTTGGGTGGAAAGGTTAGCAGGATAGGGCAGGAACACCTCATTGCCAAAGAGCGAACCTCTTTTTTGTTCTGGAGTGACTTTGCACGTCATTGGATACCAGGGCCACCTGGATCTTCCAGAGAGAGGCGGGTGGCTTTACCTTTGGGGCTTAGAGGGGCTTTTTTGAACCACACCCCCATTTTTAAAAAGAAATCCGTTTTTAGAGGCTAGATGAATTGAAGTAGCCCCAGACCTTGAGCAGCTGTCATATGCACCCCCAGGGCCTTCTTCCAGCCACTCGTACTCCCTTTCCCACAACTGCAGGGTCACTGCCTTTTTTGGTCCTGACCACACCCCACCCCCTCAGACCGCTGCTATTGCCGACGGTGAGCCTGAGACCGAAGCTGAGAGTTAAGTTGTAGGGACAGGGCGTTTAGCTTCCGGTGATGTGCTGGTACGGCCTCCCTGGCTACCTTTCCAGGACGGTCTCGGGACCAGCTTTGTGTGGGCAGCTTCTGCCTCCACCATCCAGATAATAGACCCGAGAAATGGGAGACAGCCTGTGGGTCCTCACAAGGGTGGGACGGGAGTGAAATGCGTTTAAAAACGCTGAAAAGTGAGGGGGGGAAGGCTTCCCAGCCCCCCTTGTTTTTAAAGACTACCTCTGTTTCCACTTCAGTCTGAAGCTGCACGGGCGTTGACGCTCTTTCTACTTCCTTACAACGCATCTCGACGAATCCCTTGTACGTTGAAATGTTTCTCCATTTAGAAAATTCTTACTAAGTCCTCCTCTGGTAACTGGCACGACTTAGCTGCATTTTCCTCTCTCTAACCCGAGAGAATGGCTGAGATGTAGTCCCAGGGACATCGGATACCTTTGCTAAGTCGTGCTTGTCTGTCAAGGACCCTTGACTGCAGTCCCAGTTACTCCTTGGATGTATTTCCAGCAGCTTCCGCAGGTAGCAGTCACTGAGCCACGTGGTGCTGCGCTGTGCACGGGAAAGAGGCAAGCATGGCTGGCCGCCAGCCTCTTGCCCTCTGGAGGCAGCCGGAGCTACTGGCCCCGGGCCTTGTCCGCATCTCCGCTTTACGGACCTAGTCGGTCAGCAGCAGACTCGCACCGTCAGCCACTCTTCAGGGTCTAGAGCCAGGGCTGTGGCGGCTGTGTTGGGCCAGTGTGCCTCCGTTGAGTTCTCTGATTTAATCCTCACAACGGCCCCGTCAGGACTCACGGTCACTGTCCCCATCTTGTGGATGAGAACACCGAGGTTTGGGGGAGCAGGGTGGCTTGCCCGAAGTCACACGGCTCTCCGAGTGGCAGAGCCAGGGCTGGAGCCCAGCTGGTGCTAAAGTGCCCGCCGAAGCCCCGCCCCCGTCTGCGATACCTTCCTTTCCTCGAGGCCGAGGAGCTCCGTGGCTCACAGACACGATAGGGTTGGGTCTGACGGCATCTTGTCTTGAGATTTTTCCCTCTGGTGAACCCCTGCTCCAGCTTCAAGGGTTGGTCCAGATGCCTTGTCTGTGAGCTGCCCTGGAAAAGCTGGTCCCTTTCAGGCTGCGGCAGCGTCACTCGATAAATAGCCAGGCTGCCGCGTCCACCCCTGGGTTGTGCGTCCTTCGAGGGCCTTGCCTTTTAGCTTTGTACTTCCATCACTCTCCATCATGGCCATTCGTAGCCTAGGAGGGGCTTCATTTATACGTGCAACAAATATTTATTTTTTTTTAAGTTTACATCCAAGTTAGTTCGCATGTAGTGCAATGATGATTTCAGGCGTAGAATCCAGTGGTTCGTCCCCTGCAACAAATACCTATCGAATGCCTGCCTCAGGCAGGGCTTGTGGGGGGCCTGGGGTTGTAGCGGCAAACATGGCTTGCAGGTTTCTGTGGACAGTAAAGAGGTCATTTCAAAATGTGCTAACCACAAGATAAGCGCGCCGATGTGACAGTGACCGTGCAAGTGTCAGGGGCCTGGAGCTGGCGGGGAGAGAAGAGCAGTGGGGGGACTCCTTCAGGTAGAGAAGACTCTTCTGGAGACCCGAGATTTTTGCTGGGACCTGAAGTCTGAAACAAAGTGAGTCCTGTGAAGAGCCTGGGTGCGGGGCGAAAGCCTCGAGGCTGCGGTGTTTGGGAAGGACAGGGAGGGCGGTGTGGCTGGGGCCGGCCGTAGCAGAGCCGAGGAGGGGAGGGCGCTCAGACGGTGGCAGGGGGCCGGTTGCGCGGGGCCCCCGGTGCCCTGGGCCGGAGGGGGGTTTCTACTCGGTGTGCAGTGGGGGAACCACTGGAGGCTTTATAGGCACCTGCCGTGACCTGATTTATGTGTGAATGGCACGTGCTGTACCCGAGGGACCGGAGCCGGGCAGAGGGAGCAGAGAGGGAAGTGGAGAGGCCAGAGCAGGTGTCCGGGCCGGGGATGGCCTGCCTCAGA
The DNA here is from genome assembly GCF_007474595.2 of Lynx canadensis. Classification (NCBI taxonomy): domain Eukaryota; kingdom Metazoa; phylum Chordata; class Mammalia; order Carnivora; family Felidae; genus Lynx; species Lynx canadensis. The sequence goes on along the minus strand of NC_044314.2, from coordinate 75,940,785 downwards.
GGCAGGGGAGGCAGAGAGGGTTGGGGCAGGGGAGACAGAGTCCTCTGGGATTCGGGCTGTGTCTCGGGTAGAGGACCCGCTACACCGGCTGGGGGGGAGGGGGCTGAGTCGGGGAGAGTCCTCGAGGGAGGGTCTCCTTGCGCAGGTGCCTTTCCGGCAGAAACGTGAAGGATGAGAAGGGGCCCTGTGTGAAGATGTGGGCCGGGTGCTCGGGCCGGAGTGCAAAGGACAGGCCTGAGATGGGAAACAAGGAAGGAAATTGTGAGCCGGGCTATAGCGTGGACGGGCCTTGAGGACATTGTGCTGAGTGTAGCAAGCCGGTCACAGAAGGGACAAATACTGTGTGATTCCTTCTGTGAGTTTCTGAGAGTGGCCAGATTTTGAGAGACCGAGAGTGGAACGGTGGGTGCCCAGGCCCGGGGGGGAAGGGGCTGGGAGTTGATATTTGACTGGAACAGAGTTTCAATTGGGGAAGCTGGGACGGTTCGGAGAATGGGCCGTGGTGACGGTGACACGACGTGTGGACGTACCTAACCCTATGGAACTGTACGCTTCAAAATGGTTAAAGCCGTAACGTTTATGTGATGTGTTTGTTTTACCACCACCACAACAAAAGTAGGCGGGGCGGAGGTCAGGGCCATGTTGACAAAGCTGAGACAGGCTGGGAGGTGGCAGGTGTGAAGGCCGCCCTGTGCCCCAAGCTTGCTTTCCTTCTCTCTCCCCTTGAGCCCCTTAGTCGAAGGGCCTTTACGGGGAAAGTGTCGGGGAGGTAGCTGTCGATGGGCTGAACCTTGAGAAGGTGGGGGGCAGATTCTGCCCCAGTGGCTGCAGGTGTGCCTGGTGGTCTACGCAGGGCGGTTCTGATGCGGCCCCAGCCTCCTTGGGCCTCTCTGAGGCAGCTTTGCCCTGTGACAGGATGCCCACGAGTTATTCCACGTCATTACCTCGTCCTTGGAAGATGAGCGGGACCGGCAGCCCCGGGTCACACATTTGTTTGATGTGCACTCCCTGGAGGTAAGTCATCAATCCTCTCAATACGTGTATGTGGTTCGTGCATATTTAATAGGTATAGGGGGCACAAGTGTAATCTTTGCACCACTTTCAACTCCACAGTAAGTCTCGGGGCGCCTGGGTGGCTCAGTCGGTTAAGCATCCGGCTCTTGGTGTCGGCTGAGGTCATGATCTCACGGTTGTGGGACCGAGCCCCGCATCGGGCACTGTGCTGGGCTTGGGCCCTATTTGGGATGCTCTTTCTCCCTCTGCCCCTCCCTCCGTGCGTGCATATGCGCACACTCTGTCTCTCTCTGTCAAAAAAAAAGTCTCAATAAAAATTACTAGTGGGAGTGGGGCTGGGGGATTGTCTTAAGCTGTAAACTTTGCAGTTGGTGACTTTGGTTAGGGTACCAAGCCTCTTTAAAATGATTCATCACTACGATTTGTATTGGCCTTGAGAAGAAAAGGTATTTCTTCCCCCTTGCCCCCCATCTAATTTAGGGAACAAGGAGCCATAGGAATGCTAAATGAATCCTCATTTCCCTAGAACACTATGGATATTAGGGAGTTGGTAAAAGTTAACTAGCAAAGGGATGGGAGGGAATATTCCAGAGAGAGGAAATGTGTTTTGATTGCATTTGATGATTGGGTACAGTCACCAACCAGAGAGGATCACCAGGGCTACTTTTAGGATCTCTTGTTAAAAGTCGGGTTTAAGTGGCGCCATCAGCAGAGAAGCTTGTAAGCTTTAAGAGCCGCGTGAGGGTGTAGAAGGGATTGCGGCTGGGTTTTCAGTCTGTTTTCATTCTTCTTTTTTCCCTACAGCAGCAGCCAGAGATAACTCCTAAACAAATAACCTGCCGTACGAGAGGTAATCATTCCCCTTGAACTGTAACACAGAAGATGGGTACTTTTGAGATGTGACAATGAGTTGTTGTTTAAGAAAAATTGTTTTTTTTTTTTTCTGGTGACATCCAACCCAGCTTGAACTGTGCGTACTTGCAAAGGAGCTTGTGTTTTGGGAACAGCTTTCCATTGTTCGTTGGGACCATCTTGAATCGTTCCCCTCACACCAGGGCCTTGCTTGGTTTCCCGCTCCGAACAAAAGTAACGGACCTATTTCCACCTCAGACAAGGGTTTTCTTTCTACCTTCTTGCCTTGATCTCACTCGAGGAACTTAATAAAGCTGAAACTGTCATGTCCTCAGCAAACGATCACAGTCCTCCTTAGAAGGAATTGTTTTCTTAAGACCTAAACTTAAGAGGGGGGAAAATAAGACAGACTGATTCCTTTGTGCATCAGTAGTAATAATAACGATTAGCTTTTGAGCCCAAGACTGGGTGCCAGCGGCTGCAGCATCTTAACGAGGCTCACAGAGATGAGGTGACACAGCTGGGACCCAGCCCAGGGTTGCCTGAGTCTAGGGTGTGTGTTTTCTGACTAGCACACCACGCTCTTTATTCCTTTCCCATCCTATCAAAAAAAATCCCAGTTTTTCAGAACTCGCTTATTCTGATGGCTTTCAGACGTTTATCTCACTTTCTGGAATGTTGCCTTGTGGTATCCATCTTTGGACATCGCAAACATTTTAAAGTGAATGTGAAAATCCATTATTCAACACAAATTCCTTTTTTTTTTTTTTAATTTTTTTTTTCAACGTTTTTTTTATTTATTTTTGGGACAGAGAGAGACAGAGCATGAACGGGGGAGGGGCAGAGAGAGAGGGAGACACAGAATCGGAAACAGGCTCCAGGCTCTGAGCTGTCAGCACAGAGCCCGACGCGGGGCTCGAACTCACCGACTGTGAGATCATGACCTGAGCTGAAGCCGGACACTTAACCGACCGAGCCACCCAGGCGCCCCACAAATTCCTTTTGTAAATGTGGCTGTACCCATTATACGGAAACCACATTTAAGGACCTGTATCAATTCTCCTGTGAAAGGGAACGGGTTGTTGTTGTTGTTTTTTTTTTTTTTTGATGGAAGTCAGTAAGGAAAGCTATTTCAGTTTACCTTCCAGGAACGTTTTTTTCTAAAGAGGGGAGTTCCTACCACGTACTGAAAAGGAGGGTGAATTTTGAGGTTGGTACCAAGGGGCTGGAGGTGGCATATCCAGACGTGTTCTGTGTTCCAGGGTCACCTCACCCCACGTCCAATCACTGGAAATCCCAGCATCCCTTCCATGGAAGACTTACGAGCAACATGGTCTGCAAACACTGTGAGCACCAGGTAATTACAGTAGCAGAACTTGATATTTTCTATGGTTTTCTTTCAAGTTAAGATTCGTGAAGCATCCGGAGAATGGACTGACATTGGTATATGGCGTTTGTGATCGCCTGGGCTCTGCACACATAGTGGACTGACCGCTTCCCTTTAGTCAGTGTCAACCTGTCCTTTGACCCTCAGGGGCATTTTCTGCACTAATGGCAGACCCATTGTGGATTGGCAGGAATTTGAGTCTCAAGGCTGGGTCTCTACTGATGGTAGACACAATAGATTCTCTTGCTTGGGGGTTTTTTTGTTTTTGTTTTTTTGCTTTGATGTTTTAAAATAACTTTTTATTTGGAAAATTTCCGACATAAATACAAAAATGGAGAATTGCGTAATTAGCACCTTGATCCATTTTAGGATATTTTCAACCCCCGCCAAAAACGCCCGTACCCATTAGCAGTTTCTCTCCATCTCCCCCACACTTGTAGCCCCTGGCGACCACTGACCTACTTCTGTCTCTATAGATTTGCCTTTTCTGGACATTTCACATACACGGAATCGTACCATATGTGCTCCTTTGTGACTAGCTTCTTTCACTCAGCATCATGTTTTTCTTTTATTCTCTTAATATGGTGAGTTGCAGTGATTGATTTTTCTAATGTTAAACCAGCCTTGTGTTTCCAGAATAAACCCCACTTTATTGTGATGTATTCTTTTACATATATTACTGGGTTTGGTTTGCTAATATTATCTAAAGGAGATTAGTGTCTGTGTTCGTGAGGAATATTGGTCTTACGGTTTCTTGTAATGTCTTTTGTCAGGTTTTGTTATGAGGATTATACTATACTCATAAAATAAGCTGGGAAGTGTTCCTTCCTCCTGTTTCCTGAAGGACTTTGGTTAAGCTTGGTATTGTTTCTTCCTTAATTATTTGCTAGAATTATCTTTCTTTCTTTCTTTCTTTCTTTCTTTCTTTCTTTCTTTCTTTCTTTCTTTCCTGTCTTTTGTTTAATTTTACTTGTTTTAATTTACATCCAAATTAGTTAGCATATAGTGCAACAATGATTTCAGGAGTAGATTCCTTAATGCCCTTTACCTGTTTAGCCCATCCGCGCCCCCCACTCCAGTAACCCTCAGTTTGTTCTCCATATTTATGAGTCTCTTCTGTTTTGTCCCCTTCCCTGTTTTTATATTATTTTTGTTTCCCTTCCCTTATGTTCATCTCTTTTGTCTCTTAAAGTCCTCATATGAGTGAAGTCATATGACTTTTGTCTTTCTCTGACTGACTAATTTCACTTAGCATAATACCCTCCAGTTCCATCCACATCTTGCAAATGGCAAGATTTCATTCTTTTGTTTGCCGAGGAATACTCCATTGTGTATATATACCACATCTTCTTTATGCATTCATCCCTCGATGGACATTTGGGCTCTTTCCATACTTTGGCTATTGTCGATAGCGCTGCTATAAACATGGGGGTGCATGTGTCCCTTCGAAACAGCACACCTGTATCCCTTGGGTAAATACCTAGTAGTGCAATTGCTGGGTCGTAGGGTAGGTCTGTTTTTAGTTTTTTGAGGACCCTCCATACTATTTTCCAGAGTGGCTGCACCAGCTTGCATTCCCATGTTTTTCTTTCTTTCTTTGTTTTATTTTCGTTAGAATTCTTGTGAGGCTTTGCTATTAGGTATATACATATGGGCTGTTATGATGAGTGACTCTTACTTTCCTGATAAAATGTCCTTCTATGTCTTTGGTAAGCCTCCTTGTTTTAATAGTCTATTTTGTCCCGTTAGTTTCTAACTAGTGTTTCTATAGGGTATCTCTTTTTGTTCTCTAATTTATCTATCTATCTATCTATCTATCCTCTTATTTTTTTTAAGTTTATTTATTTTTTTTATTTTTATTTATTTTTTTTTTAATTTTTTTTTTTTCAACGTTTTATTTATTTTTGGGACAGAGAGAGACAGAGCATGAACGGGGGAGGGGCAGAGAGAGAGGGATGACACAGAATCGGAAACAGGCTCCAGGCTCTGAGCCATAAGCCCAGAGCCCGGACGCGGGGCTCGAACTCCCGGACGCGAGATCGTGACCTGGCTGAAGTCGGACGCCCAACCGACTGCGCCACCCAGGCGCCCCTAAGTTTATTTATTTTTGACAGAGAGAGACAGAGCATGAGTGGGGGAGGGGCGGAGAGAGGGAGACACAGAATCTGAAGCGGGCTCCAGGCTCTGAGCTGTCAGCACAGAGCCCCGATGTGGAGCTCGAACTCACGGACCTCGAGATCATGACCTGAGCCGAAGTTGGACACTCAACCGACTGAGCCACCCAGGCGCCCCCTCTATTCTCTTATTTTGAGCTAATTTTTGCCTTTGTATTTGAAGTGTAGCTTTTGTAGACAGCATATAATTGGGTTCAGTTTGACAATTTGCCTTTTGATTAGTGTGCTTAGTCCATTTATGTTTAAACGTAAGTATGTGGTTGGACTTAAGTCTGTTAGTTTACCGTTTGTTTACTGTTTGTCTCATAGAATTTTTTTGTTCCTCTGTGCTTCCTTTCCTGCCTTCCTTTGGGTTAATTGAGTACTTCTGAGTATTCCATTGTAATTCCTCCATTGGCTTTTTAGCTCTACTTTTTTACATTGGGGGGGGTGGGGTGTGTGTGTGTGTGTGATTACATCATGCAATTTTCATGTATCCTGGTCTATTTAGAGTTAATATACTCCCTGTAAAATACAGGAAACTTACAAAAGTAGAGTTCTATTACCCCCTTTTCTGTAGTATTTTTGTCATATATATTACGTCTACATATTACAAACTCCACGATAATGTCATAATTTTTGCTTTAAGCAGTTTATGTGTTTCAAAGAAGTTTTTGAAGAAATATTTTCTATTTACCATTCTCAGTGTTCTTTGGTCCATTCTGTAGACGCAAGTCCATTTGATGTTTTTCCCCTTCAGCCTAAAAAGATTCCTTTACATTTCTTAGGTCTATGGCAACAAGCTTATTTAGTTTTCATTTTCATGAAAAGGCTTCCATTTGCCTTTTTTTTTTTTTTTCTTTTTGAGAATAGTTTTGTTAGATACAGATTCGGGGTTGCTGTTGTTTTGGTTTGGTTTGATTTGATTTGTTTGCTTTTTTGACTGAACTAATTCGGCACGTCTGTTTCCAGCCATGGTGTCTCATTGGGACATGGATGACCACAAAAAGTCATCTCAGTCTGTGGAAGGGAAGACCAGCCGGGCAGGGCACGAAGGATTGCTTCGCATCCGCTTACGGTGCAGGAAAACCCTTGTGTCCAGATACCTCCCACAGTTGACTTGCTGTTTTACAATGCCAGGGAAAGGAAGGGAAAAGGGGAAGGTCTAGGTGAAGAGTTGTAGGGGAAGAAATGCCTTCAAGGAGGCGTTACTGTGGCGTCTCTCTGTGCCTTGCTGATGAGCTCCGAAAAGCGCATTACTGGGGCGCCTGGGTGGCTCAGCTGGTCGAGCGTCCAATTTCAGCTCAGGTCATGATCTCGCAGATCGTGGGATCGAGCCCCACATCAGGCTCGGCTGCTGTCAGCGCGGAGCCTGCTTCGGATCTTCTGTCCCTTTCTCTCTCTGCCCCTCTCCTGCACTCTCTCTCAAAAATAAATACACATTAAAAAAAAAAAAAAAGAAAACGCATTACTTCTTGAGCAACTAACAGGGACAGAAGGAACCTCACAGCTTTACCTTGGGCTCTCCTGCTGTAGCTGGTGAATTTCCAGTAATTGTTCTAGATAACAGAGTCCTCCTTCTCTCTCCTGCTCCCCACTCTCCTGCCCGCCCCTTCTGATCCCGCCACGGCCACCTGTGGTGTTTGAAGCAGTCTACAGATTACACTGAGCATCAGGCAAAGAATAACTGAGTAAGCCATGAAGCAGAAAGATAGGCCCGGAAGTGGATTCGTGGAGTGACATCATCCCTTGGGGGGCGGAGCGGAACCATCGTAGGCTGCTATTTGAGCTCCCACCCGTCTTCCCCACCGAATGCCCTCCACCCTGCCAGTCAGAGCCCCCTGAGGACATGAGCCGTTGCCCCAGCCTCACAGACTGGCAGAGCCAGGGCCCAACCTCTTAGCGCGAATTCCACCCTCCATTCTCTCTCCTGCCGCCCCCCTACCTCCAAGCTGTGGAAGGGGCGGCCCCCACGCATGCCTTGTTTCCTTGCAGTTCACCCACTTTGAAGGCATTGTTCTGTGGTCTTCTGGCCTCCAGTTTTTCTAATGCACAGTCGGCATGATTCATACCGTTCTCCTGTAGGTACAGTGTCATTTTTTTTTCTCTGCCTGCTTACAAGGTTTTCTCTCTATTTTTGAGTTTCAGCAGTTTGTCCATGCTGTGCCCAGGTATGGTTTTCTTTGTATTTGCTTGGAATTTGCTGAATTTCATGTATCTGTACATGTCTTCCACCAAACTTGTACATATTTTTTGCCATTAATTTCCCCCCAAATTTTATGCCCCTTTCTCTGCTTGTTGGTTCGCGTTGGTACTGTTCACAGCTCACTGAGGCTTGGTTCGCTTTTCTTCAGCCTCTTTCCTCCATGTCCTTTAGATTGGATAATTTCTGTTTACTTGTCTTCAAGTTCACAGACTCCTCGCCATCGCCATTTGTGTGCTTGTCCAGCAAAGTTTTCATTTTGGTTACTGTGCTCTTGGCTGTATAATTTCTTTTTAGTCTTCATAGTTGCTGAATATCTACCGAGACTGCCGTTTGTCCTCCACCAGGACTACAATAACTCTCTCCTTTGTGTCCTTGAGCATGTTGGTCATAGTTCTCGCTAAGGTCCTTGTGCTCATTTCAGTATCCAGGTCAATCCGTAGGGTCCTTCACCATGGCTCACATTTTCTTCTTTCTTCGTAGTGTATGTCTAGTCATTTCTTATTGCATATTAATTAACATCGTAGTAGAGACTTTGGATTCTGTTACGTTTCTCTAAAAAATGAATTCTCTTCTGGCGTACAGTTAACTTGGCTGAGCTCAAAGCCCAACTGTCTTCCCCACACCGGGCAGCAAAATCTCTGCTGAGTGTTTTCAGCTTCTAGCTTCTGCTTTTTGCCAGGCCCCTGGAGTTTGCCTGCATGTCTGGTGTGGGTGCACACGGGCGTGTGCCTGCCTTGGAATGGGCAGGGTTATACATTGATCTGGGGGTTCCTCCTCTCTGTGGCTGTCCTCTTTCTGGGATTCCTCCAGCCTCTTTACCAGCCCTGGACTCAGTCGTCTGATACTTCCAGCCTGTAAGACTGCTGCTTTTTTCCACTCAACACTGAACTGCGAGACTGGGGAGCACCCCCGGGCAACAAGTCACACAGTGGAAATCTCCCCCACGGAGTTCCTGTTTTCCCAAGCGTTGACGGTAGCTCTCCAGTGCGTGTTTTGTTTGGTCCAGAATTTATATGCGTTATCTCAGGGACAGATAGTCTAGCCAAGCTACTCTGTCTCACCAAAGCAGGAACTCTTACCCTGTTTTATCATCTGGTTTTTGTTTTTTTTTTTTTTTTTTTTTTTTTGCAACTAATACTGTAACAGGCACATCTTTCTGTATACTCATACGATTCTTCTACTACTGTTTTTAAGTGGACATGATGTAATTTATTTAATCATTCCCTAGAAAACTTCAGTATTCACATTGTGCCAATTTAAATAATGCTGTGATGAAACATCCTTGTAGTTTTGTCCAGGGTTATTTCCTGAGGATAAAATCCCTACATTGCTGGGTCAGGTATGTTCTGTAGTTACCTTACAAGCTGTGCTTCGGTCATTACTGTGCATGTACGTTGACAAGGTGTTTGTCCTAGAATTTGCTTCTGGGTAAGTACACTGTGTTCCATTATGGAAATGTTGGGATCTAAATATTAAACTGTTTCATAGGCTTGTGTCTTCCCATCCTGTAAAGCTTTGACTGAACCTGCATCCCTTTCTGGATTTTCTGCACTGTTTGTTTCAGAGTCCCGTTCGATTCGATACCTTCGATAGCCTTTCACTGAGTATTCCAGCTGCCACATGGGTACGTATGAGCGATGGTTTATTTGGGGTCTATCTTGGAGACATTTAAGTCTGAAAGGGCTTTGAGGCATTTTGGGTAGCTGAGGTGCTGTGCGTACTCAGATGCTTGGTTGGCTGACCTGTCTTAGTTGTCGTGTGTGGTACCATGGCCGATGTGGGGGGAGAAGAAAGTGATGGTTTTTTTTCTCTGGCTGCAGGAATTTTTGGCTTTTTTGAGTGTAACATACACGGTTACTCTCAAATGCAAAGACTATCTAAAACAGTGTAGACGTCCTTAAGTTTCTACAATGTTACGTAATAGCTGCGTAGGAGCAGGCCTAGGGTGCTGGAGCTCCACTTTGCTCAGGGAATGTCCAGTCGTATCTGTGAAGCTTTATTGGCCATAAAAGCAAATAAAACTCTGGGGATCACACTGCCATCTGTTAAGAGTTCAGTATAGCTCTCTTAAGTTATAATCGTGAATTTTGTTTTCTGGTGCTTCAAGGGGCATCCACTGACCCCTGGACCACTGCCTTCACCACTTTATCTCATCAGAATCAGTGCGGGACGTCGTATGTGACAACTGTACGCAGGTATGCCCCTAAGCCCCAGTGTCACCCCCTAGGCCTGTGTGTCCTGATAGAGCGCCTCTCACGGCGAGCTCTTCTGACTATGCCCGGATGGTCGTTTTAGCCACAGTCACGTAACTGGCTGGGAAATCAGTAGCCCATGGACCCGCACCTCTTTTCTGGATGAGTTTTACTTCATCCACAGAATGTTTACAGGAAGACTCTGCTGTGCTTTGAGACAGGACATATGCCCCGCCACCAGCCCCCTTGTCTCACGCCCTGCTGTACTGATGCTTACCTGCCCTGCCCGATCCCATAAGCATTTGTGTTTCATCCTCTGAAGAAGAGGAACCGTGTGGCAGCAGAATTTTTGAAGACACAGAACAGGCGACGTGGCCACGTCAGAGTTCTAGCGTTGCTGCTTCACTTCTCTTGCCCCCTCTGTCACTGTCGCTTGACGACTAAAACTGACAACAGGTCACGATTAACTGGGGGGCTGAGCTCCTTCAGCAGGGTCAAAGTCGGGCGCCAGCTGAATCCAGGCGGAACACCGGCCGGCCCTGCGGCTTGCCGCAGATGTTGCGTTACAAGAAATTCTGCAGGGAGGTTTCTTTCATTTTCAGATGAAGCCAAAGGGACGTTGGATGGGGAGAGGTGGAACACCAGAGGACCACCCTTTGTCAAGCAGCTGGAAACTAGGGAAGGTGAGCCCACGCCACACACCTTGTCGGCCTAGCTCTCAGGGACCCGCCGGGTCCCGCCCCCGACAGCCTGCTGCCTCGGTTTTCTCTCGCCCCGCAGCTCCCTCAGTGTCTGTGCATCCACCTGCAGCGGCTGAGCTGGTCCAGCCACGGCACGCCCCTGAAGCGCCATGAGCACGTGCAGTTCAATGAGTTCCTGATGATGGACATCTACAAGTACCACCTCCTGGGGCACAGACCCGGGCAGCACAAGCCCTAAACCCGGCGGAGAGCGGGGGCCCTCGCTCGACCTGCAGGACGGGCCGGCCGCCCCCAGATCAGGTGCGTGCCCCGGGAGCCGACGCACGGAACGTGTGGCACAGAGAAAAGGGATTTGGTGTCACCGCCTCCTGGGGCCCTTGTGCCGCGAGGGAGCTTGTCCGGTGGTGCTTAAATACCTGAGAACAGCAGCACTGGGAGTGTGAGGGGGAAGGATCCCTTTAAAAGAGGGCAAACGTCCTAAGTAATGAGATGTATGGTTTTAAAAACGATAATCATAGTTGAAAAAATTTGGAAGACAACCTTAACATCGCATTCTGGTCTTTTGACTGAATGCTCGTTGGCTCTGAGCAGTCCAGTGAATTTCTTCCCCCAGTATGGTCATCTCGTTATACGGGTGACCGGGGGCCGGGAGGGTCCTGGCTAATGATCACTGACTTCTTCGTTACTGAATTCCTTATTGATCTAGTTCCACTGCTGTCCTCACCAGAGATGAATAATGGAGTCGGGCCCCAGTACTGCAGGTAGCTCTTGGGACCCTCAGCCCCGCTGAGGGGAAAATCGGAGGGCCCCAGGAGGCGAATGACTGGTCGGAGGGCAAGCGTTAGTCCATTGGGATGAGAACCAGAGGTAGTGATGGGCAGGTTTTTTAAAATTTGTTTTACTTTGAGGAGAGACAGAATGCATGTGGGGAGGGGCAGGGAGAGAGACAGAGAATCCCGAGTGGGCTCCACATCCTCAGCGCAGAGCTCACCACGGGGCTTGAACTCATGAAACTATGAATCATGACCCGTGGTGGAAATCAAGAGCTGGGAACTTAACCGACTGAGCTACGCAGCTGCCCCAGTGTTGGGGAGTTTTTAAAGCTATCTTATGTAACACATTGAGCTCTTTAGAATTAAATAGATGAGGAAAACCCATAGACTCTAAGGGCTCTGAGCCCACACTCAGCCCCCACATTTGCTCCAGTCAAGCCAGAGGGCTGTCTTCCCCGCACCCCAGATGCTCCTGACCTCAGCGTCCTCTACTGCTTTTATTCTTTCTTGCATCCCATAGTTGTGTGGCCTGGCAGGACATCATTCACAGGGAGACGTATTTGCCTTTTCTCAGGTGATCAATAGCTGACAGTCAGAAGCAGCCTGTAATGGGAAGAGGGCTCAGTCTTAGGCGCTGTTTGAAATTTTTTCTTTAATGTTTATTTTCGAGAGAGACAGAGCTTGAGCAGGGGGAGAGGCAGAGAGAGAGGGAGGACACAGAATCCGAAGCAGGCTCCAGGCTCTGAGCTGTCAGCACAGAGCCTGACGTGGGGCTCAACCCACAAGCCGCAAGATCATGACCTGAGCCGAAGCGAACGCCCAACCGACTGAGCCACCCAGGTGCCCCTTCGCTTCTGTTTTAATCAAGGGCTGCCTCACTCTGGGTTCTTCCTTTCCTGGGGGGAGCAGGGGGCGGGGTGCAGGTCTGCTAGTCATCACAGCATGCTGGCTATGGCCACCATATGACCACAGTGACTGACTGGTACTTACAGGCCCCCCAAAATGACCCCATGAAAGGAAAAAAAGACTCAGCATTCTCCTTCATTATTTACCTGCATCCATAAACATTATTAACGCTGTTACACGTTGGTATTCTTTAGAAGCTGGCAACTAAGAAGAGAGAATGTTTAGATCGGTGGTTCTCACCAGGGAATTTGTCCCCCAGGAGACTTTGGGCAGTAGTGGTAGCGTCTTTGGTTGCCACAAATGGGAGACAGGTGTTACTGGCATCTGGTGGATAGAGGCCAGGGGTGCCAAGAAAATCCGCCAACGCAGGACAGCCCCCGCCACAACCAAGAATTATCCGGCCACGTGTCAGTAGCGTCCAGGTGAGAAAGCTCGGCTTTGTCGAAATGTCAGTAAATAATTAGCTACAGCTTAACTCTGGCGCGTCTTTAGCAAACAGGGATCAGGGATAGGAGTCTTTAAGGTTCACAGAGCTCTCAAAGTGAACAGCAGACCAGGAGCTGGACACACGTTTTTCTACTTGGGATTAAACAGCCAAGGACAAAAGGACCATTTTATCAATCAACATCACACAAAATGAAATACTTGGTCTTTTTTTTCTTTGTAGCATGCTGGGGAGTTAAGCTCAAGGTAATCGAAGACATGTTTTGTTTACCCACAGCTACGGCGACTGTAATTGCCTTGGGCCTTTTCTCTTGCAGTTTTGAATCAGCCAGGGGGTCCCGAAAACACAACTTTTTATGAATGGCGCCCTGCTCCCATCTTATTGCCCTACCTGCCAGCCCCAATGCCCTTCCCCCTTCCCAGTGTCTCCTGACTACAGGTGAGCCACTCTTTAGGGGCACATCTTCATCCGTTGTCGCTGCTGTTTCTCTTGTTTCCAAAATTAGCTTAGCACAGAAAGAATGCCAATGTGGGGGACATTTTTCTTTCATCTTAAGTGTGATTTCACTATTATGCATTCCCATTTTCGTCCAAAACGGAAATCACTTTAAAAATAAGAATTCTAAAAGTACGTAGAATTTAAATATATGTCTTCTGTGTATACACGTGTGAATGTATGTATAGAGTATGAAGAAGGAGATTTCAAATTTCTCAGGATACCACGTAGAGATGAGCAGTTAAATCCCTAAAGCCTTCCGCTCTAAAGTTGTACGTGTGCTTACACACAGGGTACATACACTCACGGAATGGGCATCTTCCCATGCCAGTAAGTATCAGTCCCTATTGTCATGGCTGTGTAGTAATCACTTGTACGGATGTACCGTCCAATCAGTCCCCCGTCACTGAACATCTAGGATTCTTTTACTTTTTGTTTTTGCCCGAAACCCTTTTTCCTATCGGTAAACCACTGGCATCCGTTCCTCCCATTCAGTTCCTCCACGTACCTCTTCCGGCTGATGGCGGTTGTCGTCCACCATGGAGACATGCACTCAGGACACTTCGTGACTTACCGACGGTCCCCTCCTTCGGCCAAGAACCCTCTCTCCACCAGCAACCAGTGGCTGTGGATCTCCGATGACACCGTCCGCAAAGCGAGCCTGCAGGAGGTGCTGTCCTCCAGCGCTTACCTGCTGTTTTACGAGCGCGTCCTTTCCAAGATGCAGCACCAGGGCCGGGAGTACAGGTCGGAGGAATGACCACCCCGGCTCTGGAGCTAGAGCCGTGGCACTGTCCACACGGGCCAGGAACAAGGCAAAATCAGACTGTGTGTGTGCACGCAAGAGGCCCCACTAGAGTCCTCAGCCTTCTGGTGTGTTCTAAGAGCAGGCTCCACGCAGGAGCCAGTGGCCCCAGTTCAAACCAGATCAGGCTCCCTGAATGGTGCGCACCGGATGGTGTCCTTGTGCTGGGACAGCATTCATTCTGTGTAGAACGTCTTTTTACTCACCTGCTAATTAAAAGAAATCCAACTCTGGAAGCCACCTTTTTTATATTCGGCCACATTAGGTGTTCTCAGAGGGGAGGTAACTTTGTCTAATCCTCCGACTGGTTTCAGCCCAGATCTTTTATTTTTAATAAGCAGGCCCATAAAAATCGTTCACGAGAATTGGTGAAATTGTTAAAGGCAACAATTTAGAAGAAAAAGTGCCTTTCCCTTTCGATTGCTTTTGTAGCACGTCCATTTGGGAAAATATACGTTGTCCAAGAGTCCTATAAACAACTTTTGGAAAGCTCTGTTCCTTCCAAGTTTCTCAACGGATGGCAACAGGACAGTTACGAGACGCCTCAAGAACACCCACCTCCTCTTTCTGTGGGTCTTTTTTAATCTTTGGATTCTTTATATGTAGTAAAAGCGCACCTGCCAGATCTGCCCCCAGGGGAAATTCTTTCACTGCTCGGTCAGTTGTGAGTGAACTCCCGGGTCGCTCTTAACTCTCTGCTTACCGTGCCCCAGAGACGGGATGACGGTACGTCCTAAAACTGCGCGAATGGCCGGGACGGGGCTGCCTCCGTGCTGGCATCTGCGCCTCCTCTGCTCTGGACAAAGCTCCACTCTGGACGGTGGTTCCTAACTCCGTGGCCCATGCAGAGCTCCTGAGGTTTACAGGTGGAGCTGGGGGCTGTGTAAAAGGACAGTCCTAGCCTTGGTTTGAGAGCTGGGTTCAGAAGGAAGGGCACTGACCGTGGGGCCGCAGTCTTTCTTTCTGAGCCTCCGTTTCCTCATTTGTAAAGTGAACAGTTAAGACTCAGTGAGCATCAAAACCCCAGCCCTTCCCACAAAAAAAAGAGAAAGTTTTCAATTTTTAAAAAACGTATCATTACATTTGATCATCTAGTATTGTCATTTCATTACAGGTCCGTACTCTAAATTTATTGGTTTCTAGTAGCCTGATACAAAGACTGTATTGAGCACTCTCTTCCCTCTTTGGATAAGTCTCATGAATGCCTCTCAGGACCACAGGAAGTTTGAGGACACACAGTAGTATCTATGTTTTAGCTAGTTTTATTTAAACAAACAAAAAAAAAGATACCAAACTCAAATGGACTCCTCAGAGTTAAGATTTGGAATCAGAGCTGTCTAAAAGGTCCCCCGAGGTAAGGCTGAGGACCATGTTCCTTCTGGTGGGGGCAGGCTGGCAGACACTTCTAGACGATGCCTGGGTGTTGGCTAAAAGCAGAAGTGGCCCAGGTGATCACCATCCCGCCTGGCCCGGCACTCACCCCCGAGGACTCCAGACTCACTACCGATTGAAAATACTGTGAAGGTTCTCCAGGCCCCGGGCATCAGGGAGAGAGGAACAGTTCGAAGCATCTGAGGCCTTCACTGCTGACGCCCCTTCCTGATTCCGTGGCAGGCCCTGGCTTTGACGCTGAACCCAGTCCACCTATTTTGCCTGGGTCTGGTGGAACAAACCCCCAGTTATGTGACCTTACGCGGCGTTGCAAAGTCGCGGCTTTCGGTCACTGCTCTCCTGCCACCGCTTACTCTCTGAAGCCTGCCACTAAAGAGACACGCTGGGCACGAAAGGGGACGATCCTCTGAATGTTTAGCTGTCAGCAGATCTTTGGTCAGAGGCCAGGGTGGGAGCCAAGGTTGTAAATGTGAATGATAATCTGTGCAGTCTCTTAACCTGACTTAAAGCTGACTTCCTCATTTCGTAAATTATTAGGCATTGAGTAGCAGCCACATCATCTTATTTCTGGCTTTAAGTTATTTACAAAGTGGCTTCTCTTGGCAAAAAACTGAAGTTAAACTCGTAGTTTATGCCATAATAACTGCTGATTCATGTATTTGCTAAAGGTACCTTTTGTATCTGCTGTGTATTATAGTAATAAAAGAATCTTTTTGTTAGGAAAAAAAATCAACTGGTATTCTTTCACACTTGACCAATTTGATAAAGCCGTCCTCTTTCGGAATCCTGCATTGCTGTGCGATAAGCCCCACGCTTGGATTAAACCTCTTCTGCGTTCCCTTTTCGGAAAGGGGATGCCAGTTCCCTCCTGGAGCAGAGCGGGAGGAGAAAACAGACTTACAAACGGCTGACAAAGTTTTTACTTTTTAGTAGGCAGAATTTTGCGAAATGTCAGATTGACCCGTGGAGCCAGAATCTTCTTTCGGACGGGGAGACTGTGATACCAGTGAGTGTTGGTCGGGTGGTTCATCATAAGCAAACTTCCGTGGGCCAGCTGAAGCCTGACCACCTCCACCTTCCGGGAGGGCTGCTTCCCCCGAGAATCCTTATGCCGGAAGAAGAAATCTCTGCAGGCCCCAAAGGAGACCGAGGCTATGGGGCTCCCGGGAGCCAGTTCCCTTTCATCATCTCTGTGTTCACCGATGTGGTCACGGCCATCTTTGTACCTGCCACGAGAAAACAAGCACGATGTACAAAACGGCTCCCTCCCGGAATGTGCCAGAACGCTTGCTGTCCTACTGCGTGAAAGGTGCGAGGAGCAGCCCCCGCTCATGGTTCTGCAGGGGGGGGGGGCCTCCCCCGGGTGCGCAGATGAACCGCGCCTGCGCGGTTTTACCTCTTCCTATTTGATCCCTCACCTTAAAACACACCTCACCAAAAGAAGCCACGAACACATCTTCCCCTCCTCCCAGTTTGTGTATGTAAACCAGTATAACATAAGATGGTTTCTCCCTACACTTAGACTCTGCACAGATAATCGTAAGTGCCCATCTCTGAGCTCCTGGTACCCCTCTCTCCCTCACTTCTCCAGCCACATCAGTGGGATTTCCGTTCTATACGCACCCCAAGCCCCCTCTGCTCTTCCTCCAGATGTCTGTGTGGCTCATGCCCTCTCTCCAGTTAGTCTCCAACTCCAGCATCAGCATCTCGGTAAGCCCTCTGCTAACCACCTTCCCCTAAACTCAGGGTTCATAAGCAGAGCGATTCTGTCCCCCGCCCAAGGGACGCCTGGCAATGTTTGGAGACACTCTGGTGGCTGCGACTGGGAAGGGGGTGCCCCTGGCATCCAGTGGGTGGAAGCCAGGGATGTTGCTCACATCCTGTGATGCACAGGGCAGTCCCAAGAGGAATCATCTGGCCTGAAACATCAGTGTCGCTGCCGAGAAACCCTGACTTAAACCCAGATCCCTTCCTCCTCGCCATCCTTTAGCAAAATCAGCCTGTTTAATTTTCTTTCAGACACTTGTCAGCATCTCGAATGATCTTGTTCAACTGTTTGTTCATCAGACAATCCCCTCTCGCTTCCCAGTGCAGCACGGGCTCCACGAAGACTGACCGTTGGTGCTGTCCCTGCTGCACTAAGGAGTAACTTGTACAAATGAGTAAAATATGGTGAAACCTAAACTCATGCCTTCAGAAGAAGAAGATTTATACGGTTCAGTCCAGCAACCTAAAGAAGAAAAAGTAAAACGCAGGTAGGACGTCACCTGTTAACGAGCACAAAGTTGAAGGTCTCTCCAGTCACCGCAGAAACACGATCCCGGACGCGCTCTAGAACTGGGATCCAGGGCTTTGGAGACAGAGTAAGGCCCGAAAACGTGTAGGTCAGCCCGGGGTTGCCATAGGTCGCCTGCTTCCTGGGCACACTGTGCCACTTCCCAAACACCTGGACCCTGGCCAGCGCGCCTGTGCAGATAGAACATGGCAGCTCAGGAGGGCAGGCAGGTGAGGACCCCACGCGTTTGCTCCCTGAGTATTCAGGATCGAAAGGGGACTAAATCAGGAAGTAACATTTAGTCTCCTGACCAAGGACAAAACTCCCTGTTGCTAGCCCAAAATGTTCATGTAGGGACAGTGATTCTTGTCCTACACTTACAGAAACACGGCCTTGTCCATTTTCTTTTTTTTTAATACCGTGGCTTCATTGTCTTGCCTACAGTGGGAACGTATCAAGAGGCTGAAACGCAAGCAAGCTGAAGTCAGGCTGCACGCTAGGGTGATTCCGCCAACCGCGGGGACCGAGGGTGTGGAGCCCCCAAGAAGGTGAAATTAATGCAGCTGAGGCTGTAGGCTGGGGTCTCCGTGGGCTTTTCTATGCCTGCAAGTGCTCTGCCACCTTGCAGGCGTTGTCAGGGTGCGTTCGTGTCACCCGGCATCACCCGGAAACAGCCGCTAGAGCGTGGGGGAGGGGCCGGTGATCCACGTTCTCAGAAGCAACAAGGTCCTCCAGGTGATGCAGAGAACCCCCGTTGGGAGGAACTACCTGGTTATTTGCTGTGTCTCCTACGAGACCAGCTGCACCTCAGAATCACCTGGAAGCTTTCTAAAAACACCGATGCCCAGGCTGCACCCCCACCCTACTGTGATTCAGTTGGTCCCGGGTAGAACGCAGCATCTTTTTTCTTATTTTTAACCTTCCCAGATGATTCTAATCAGTGGCCAAGTGGCAAGTCACTCTCAGCATCTGCCAGCTCCCGGTGGTGGGTGGGCAAACTTTTCTCCAGTTTGTGTCCCGGGGCGCCCAAAGAATGTGTGTCTGCCTGGCCCAGAGAATAGGTGTTGAATCAGTAAATGAAGTCACCCGTAACCAATGGCTCCCGAGTTCGTTATTTCTCCAAACACAGACCGCTAGTTGTATCAAACAAGTCTTCAACACACACAGTCCTCTGCTTACCTGTAAAATACTCCACTTCCCGCTCCAGCTCCTGGAAAATCTTGTCTGCTTCGGCTTTGCCAAACAGGACTGTGTAATCACAGCTCAGGCCCTCAGCCCGGATGTGCTGCCAGCTGGGGCTGGCCTGGTGGCCTGCCTTCCCCGGGGTCTCCGCCTTCAGCCTTTTCCTGCCACCTTCCTGGTCCTTTTGCAGGCCTGCTGGCCCTTCTCCGCTCGCCTCTCGCTCCCTCTTTCCCAAAAGGTCCCCTAACGCCCCTTTCACCAGGAATCTGTCCATCCTGTCTCCACGAAGCAAAGACCTGGGCACCGGAGGCAGGGAGGAGAGAGAGATTGCCCAGGCTCGGTCCCAGATCCAAAAATCGGCTTGGTGGAGGAGTGGTCCCACTGCATTTCTCCGCGGTGCTTTCAAGTTCCCACTTTTAACACCATGTTCTAGAACAGAAGTAGAGGATGTTGAAGTTGGAAGGGTCCCTCAGGATGTCCTGGGTCTCCCACACCTGGCTATGAATCACAATAAGCTGGCCAGCTTGCAAAACCCCCAAAGCCTGCATTCCACCCCCAAGCACCTGACGTTATAAAGAAAGGACGCCTTTCCTGGGACGCCTGGAGAGGTGAAGGGGTTCACCTAAAGTCACTCAGAAAAGCAGATTCCGTGTCTCCTTTTCAACCCACATGCTGACCGGCCCTCCCACGCCACTACCCCCTCGGGTAAGCACAGCGATCCTCAAATGGCTACGATTCAGAATCTGAATGTAAAACAGTTAAACGTGATCACCCGCACGCCCAACTCCAAAAGAACTGCGGCCCGTGCGTGGGGCCAGGGGGAGGCGAGGGCGCCCTGAGAAACCCTAGAGAGCACCCGCGCCGCCCTGAGCCCTGCAAACACCGGAGGCAGGGCTGTCGGGAAGCGGACGACACCCGTGCCGCAGGACTGCTTCCGGGCGGATTTCGGCGCCGGCTGGGAAATGCAGGCGCCTACAAACAGTATGGTGGCGGCTTCCTGGCGCCACCTGCTGGCCTTCTGGGCGCGCGGCACTCACTGCCGGGTTTCAGCCTGACTGCCTGGACTGTGCCGGCTGAGGATCCTGTGTGGTTTGGGAGCAGCTGTTGGGTGTCGCCTCTCCTCAGGGGGCCACTGGGCGTCCAGGCAGGGAGCTGGGCCACCAGGTGGGAGCACGATTCCAAGGCTCCTCTATCCGTCTCCACCACCCTAGCTGTGTGGCTCCTACAGGTTGCTAAAACTCTCTGGGTTTGAATTGCTTCATCTATACAGTAAGGGCTATAAAACCTATGCCCTGAGAGCACCATGAGGGCTATTAGATAAGATGTGTGCGAAATGCTTCTGTGCTCCAAATAAATGGTAGGTTCCGTCAGTGCTCCTAATTTTGGTTTACTCTCTGTCTCCCCCGGTGGAATGAACGAACGCTCGGGGAGACCGGAGCCCTCTTTTTGAATGATCTCGGCGCACAGTTGTGCAGGTTTCGACAAAAGCACACAGTTGTGTGACCACCAGCGCAAGGAATCTCCAGAGGCTCCCTGGGGTTCTGTCGCCCCACAAGATCCCCCCAAGCCTCTTACTTATCAGCTCCCTTTCACCCCTGAGCTTCCAACCACCGAGGTGTTGCCTGTCCCTATAGTTTTGTCTTTTCCAGACTTTCTTAGGAAGGCTATACAATATACAGCCTTTTGGGTCTGGCCTTTCGTTTAGTCCAAAAGCTTTCAAGACGCACCCCTTGTTTGCATTGGTTGGTTGTTCCTTCTGCTAGGTAGCATTCTCTTGTATGGATGCCCCACAGTTTGTTACCCACCCCACCCCACCCCATGAGGCACGTTTTTTACAAATGCAGTCACCGTATCCATTCACGCATGAGCTTTTGTGCGAATGCAGATTTTAATTGCACTTGGGTGAACCGCAGGGGTGCGTGGTAAGCGTCTGGTTCACTTGATACGCAAGCTGCTGAACTGTTTCCCAAAGTGGTCGGAAGCGCAAATGAAGTTGAGTTAGGGGCTTCTCTCCTTACACACCGGGCTCCTTGCCCCAGGCGCTGGAGCACAACAGCAGTCAGATCAAAGTCCCTGCCCCCAGCAGGGTTCAATTTTGGAGGTGGAGAGGAACAAGGAAATAAACAAGTATAGACAGTACAGAAGCTATAGAGTGACCAGCTAGAAAGTGGGGGAGGAGGAGGCCTTTCAGAGGAAGGGACCTGAGACCCAAAGCTTACCAGGTTGGGGGGGGGGGGCAGCGTGTGCAAGGCCGTACAGGCCAGGCAAGGGACAGGCTGGACTGTCCAGTGAATGTGAGAAAGCCAGATTCGGCCACCTCGCAGTAGTAGGGGCTCCCGTCCGAGCGGGGAAACAGCTCTACCAGCAGCGTAACAAGCTGGGGTTAATTCTAAAACCGATTTGAAAACTATAGGAGGATTTTACCTGGGGATTACCACGATGTCATTTACATTTCAAAAGCACCACTCTGGCGGCAAAGAGGGGAGCGGCCAGGATGGTAGCCAGGCGACGCACAGCGGCAGTTGAATCTGGGGTTTGTTTTGGAGATAGAGCCAAGAGGCCTGTTGATGGTTTGGACGCGGGGAGGGAGGGAGGGAACAAGAAGAATCGCAGGTGTATTGGGAAGAGTTTCTGGAATTTACTCTTCAAGACCTCAATTCCAGTCTCCCCCAAATCTTATAGGTTAGGCTAAACGCAGGACCGCACTAGGCCCTAGTTTATGATCAGTAAAGTAGGTTGTGAAAACAGGAGCGTTGACCCGGACCTAAGGGCAAAACAAATTACTATTGTAATGCTAATTTCACCCCCGCTACAACCCTGTGGGGCAGGTACTTCCAGCCCTTTCCACTGCGGAGAGGTGAAGGGACGGGCCCCAAGGCAGAGGTGTGACTGCTGAGTACAATGAATGAAAGACTAAAACACCGAAGAAAACTCACCCTCCCGCCAGAGGCTTCCAAGCCCCACCAGGAGCCAGGGGCGTTGCTCCGCGGGCCCTCTAGCACATGCGCATTAGACCCCCACCGCCCCCTGCCCAGCCCCCCCCCCCATCGGAGCATGCGCGGGCCGTTTGGCGCCAATTTCGGACCGCTGCAGCCGGCGCATACCGCGGGTTCCCGGACGGCGCGCGTTCACTCTCCCCGGCTCCGGGATGATTGGCCAGAAGACCCTCTACTCCTTCTTCTCCCCGAACCCCGCCGGGAAACGACGTACCCGCAGCCCCGAGCCGGCCGACCCAGGGACCGGCGTGGCGGCGGTAGCTGAGGAGAGCGGGGATGCGGCGGTGAGGCGCGGCGGGGACCGGGCACCGGGAGCAAGGGACCGGGAGGAGGGACCGGGGTCCCGCCCGACCGAGGGGTAACAGGGATGCACCGCTGACCCGTTAACTTGGGTCCTAGTGTTCAAAGCCGCCTGCACGTGTTCAAAACAGCCCATGCAGTTTTCTATCGGCGGCCATTCTGAGGGGCCAGCCAATGGGGATGGATCGCGGGGCCCACGGCGCCAATCAGACGCGAGGGGGCCGCCCCGCTCGGCCCGCCGTCCAATCGGAGAGGACACGGGGCGGGAGCCCGAAGTGGTTTTGCCGCGAAAAGACCACGTGGGGACGCGGGTGGCGGGTCCGAGGGGGCGGGGCTCCTGGGTCGCGGCCTCCCAGCCCTGGTACCCCTCCGGAGGTGTCGCGGGCCTCGCTTCCTGCCTCTCTGCCAGCCGCAGTTTGGTACGCAACCCAAAACTGGGGGCAGCGGCCTGCCTTCCCGGCTGGGCTCCCTCACTCCGTTTTTGCTGCGACTTGCCCCCTGGCGGCTGCGTCCTCGCGGATGGGCGTGCTGCGCAATGGGCCCTGGGGATGGGGGCGGCAGCTGCGGGCGCCCGGGCGCGGCCCGCTGCGGCTCGTGACCAGCCTGCGCGGGGATCGCTTGCAGGCCAGCCTCGCCAAGAAGGCCCGGGCCGGACAGGAGGACCCCGGCACGCCCCCCACCTCGCCGCTGAGCCCCGAACAGTTGGTCCGCATCCAGAGGAACAAGGCCGCAGCCCTGCTCAGACTCGCCGCGCGCAACGTGCCCGTGGGTTTCGGTGAGAGTTGGAAGAAGCACCTCAGCGCCGAGTTCGGGAAACCATATTTCATAAAGGTAAGCCTGGAGGCTGCGGGGCCCTTTTGTGTTGCTAGTACAACTTGCCGAATCCGCGTTTGTAGGATATTGCTTCCGTAGGCTTCTGTATTCCCTCCTTTAACGTCCTTGTGAGCTACGAGAGTAAAATACACCCTTGGTGTTTTGCATTTGCACGCCTTAAGAGTTTACTGTAAGATGATCGGGGTCTTTGTTAACCATTCAGTTGGTCTGCTCTCCAGGGAAGAGCTGCGTGGTAAAATCGAAAACCCCTGACTGCATTCACACCCGGTTCGACTTTTACAAAAAGAGGGGAGGGGTTGGCACCAGGAGGAAGTCAAAGCAGCCAGGCCCATCAACTCTGACCCAGTCGAAACAGAGGGGAAGGGTACTGACTTTGGAGTGGGACATCCTCGGTGACTCGCAAGTACAGTTGTTCCTTGCTGTTTTTCGAAAGATTTTGGGTATAAAACACGGCAGGGAGCTAGGTGGTGCTTCTGTTAGCTTACATTGGAAGTTTTCTTAAAGAATTCTCATGCTTTCCGGTGAGAATCTGATTTTAAATCTAATTTGCCTTTACCTCAGCTCATGGGATTTGTTGCAGAAGAAAGAAAACATTACACCGTGTATCCACCCCCACACCAAGTCTTCACCTGGACGCAAATGTGTGACATAAGACATGTAAGTACAAGTTGTCAGTGAGTTTTAGTAAAAGCGGGGGAGGGTGAGAATCCAGTAGTCATTTGTGAATGGCCCTGGAGTTAAGGCACTGTCCATCATTGAGTGATAAATGCTGAAGTGGTGAGTTTTGGGCTGGCTGTTTTGTAGCCTGTTAACTTTCTAACTTTTAGCATGTGCCACCAAGGCAGCAAAAAAGAAAAAATTATACATAGACTTTGGGTCTATGTGCTCTAATTTTTTGGATTTTATTTAATCCTGAAAGCAGCTCCATGCCAGCCTCACATCTTATTGTGGTGGCGGTGAGGAAACTGAGGCAGGAAGCGGTTAGGTCTTTTTCAGTTGGTTATTGTCCATCCACCTTGACCGGCAGGTCAGTACTCTCTTTGTCTGACCACACTGTGTTTCATAGGTGATGCTTTCAAGCTCTTCCGGCCTCAGCAATTCTGCTGCCCTTTTAACAGACCCCTTTGCTCTGGTTCATTCCGTGCAACATCTACTGACTGGCTTGGTCTGGTCACTTCAGTCTCCTGCTCAGAAGCTTGTTTATGGCTTCATACTGTATGAACGACAGAAGCTGAACATGAAAATAGCCGTGGCCTACTGCCCGGCCTGTCCTCCACCCCCAACCCTCTTGCTTCAGAGTTGGACAGTGTGACAAGAATCCTCTCTTCTGTCTTTTGAAAAACTCGATGAGATCCATCTATGGCACCTCCTGGAAGCCTGTTACCCACTACCTTTGTGATCTGGGCTTCCTCTCCAGTACATTTAGTGTCTCTTCATGCTGGAGTACTCTACACCCAGCTCGGGGCTTGAGATTTTATATTTTGTTCTTATCCTGTTCCCTTCCCCGTCTTGTAAGCCAAGGGCAGGAATGTGTGATTTGGTAAATCCTGTCTCTGTTAAATCTCATAGAAATGAGATTAGGTGAATAACCCATTTAGATAAGGCTGTCACACCTAATATTTAGCAGACTTGACAGTTTTTCACTTTAGAGCAAGAGCTTTGAATAGAGCTCCCGGTTTTCTAAAGTTAAAGAAACCAAGTCCTGTTTAATTCAGTACGAGTTGGTGCCTTGTTTGAACAGTGGGTCCTGTTTTGAATACCAGTGACCACTGTCAACAGGAAAAGGAGAACGTGACAGTTCTGTGGATCAGGTGGCTCAGTGAGTTGTCTTGACAGACGGGGAGGTTTAGTGACTCCTTCAGGGTCGTCCCTTATCCAGGACCGGAACCGAAGGCTTCCCTGCTGGGACCGGCTGCTTCACAAGGGAGAACATGCTGAGGACAGAGTGTGCACCAATGGGAGGAGCAGGGGGTCCACAGAAACTTCCCGATGTCTGAAGGTTGGGTTGTGAAGGATGTGGTGTATGTTAGGCACGAGAGAAGCTTCTGAGAAGGAACAGCAGGGCCAGAAACATGAGAATGAGGAGGTGGGCCGGCACCGGATCGAACGGACTAGCTGTATTTTAATACTGCCTGTGACAGTGACCTCATTCCTTGAAATTGCATGTTGCCACCTGCTCCAGCACCTTTGACCTTCTTCTGTTCCATCCCTCAGGATATGGGGGAACAGGCCTCTTCCTGTGTTGCTGGTACGGAATTTGAATTGCCTCCCCTCATTGAAAAGCAATTTGTAAAATACACCTGTCCTGGGACCAGCGCCTCCGCTCTTCTGAATCTGTTCCATACGTAGAGAAACTGTGTAAGGATACACATATTAGGGTGTTTGCTGCAGTATTTTTCTTGTGACAGAAAAAACTTAGGAAACAAGCCAACTACTTATTAGTGGCTGAGTGCTTTGGGGATTGGAGGACGCGTAAAAGGCACGATATGAGGAACAAAAATGTAGGGTGATGAGTACAATAACCCCCATTGTATAGGTCACTTTACAGCGTTGACTCAGAAGGGGATAAAGGAAGAGCAGGAGGCCCCGAACCACTCTGTGTGTTTCTGGATGGTTGTACTTGTGCCAAGGGCACATTTTTTGAAATTTGAAAAACGAAGGGGATGAGAGAGACCTGAACCTGTTTTCACACACTTGCGTCAGAGAAGGAGTGGGGCCGGGCAGCAGGGTGACTGAGTGAAGGCTAATTTGACAATGGAAAGTAATGGTGCCGGGTCACCCTCTCCCTTCTGGGGCTTCTTAGTTGGGTTGGAGAGCCGCCTGTCTCCTCATCACGGTCCTTTGTACAGGTTATCAGGCAGGCAGGTGTTCGTGTAAACTGCCTATGCGACAGTATTTACTCTCTTGCCACCTGGTGTTCACAGGTGAAGGTTGTCATCCTGGGACAAGATCCATATCACGGACCCAATCAAGCCCACGGTCTCTGCTTTAGTGTTCAAAGACCCATTCCACCTCCACCCAGGTACGATTGCTTCACAGATGGCTCGGGCCCAAGTGTGATTACTTTCAGGTGTGTGCTTTGTGGATCATAAGTGCACTTGGGAGACTTCTAATAGCCATTGGAGTAGGATTTCTCCATCTTGGTACTGTCGACATCAGGCGTTGGGTCTTTTTGCGGGAGAGGTTTCGTTCTGTGCACTGAAGGGTGTTTAGTAGTGGCTTCTACCCGCTGCCCCCCCCCCCCCCCCCCCGCAGAACTAGAGGTGCTGGTAAAATGGCAGTGATGGATGTCTTTGGACAGTGCCCGAAGTCCCCTGGGGTGCAAAAATGACCCCTGATTAAAAACCACTGCTTTGGGGGCGCCTGGGTGGCGCAGTCGGTTAAGCGTCCGGCTTCAGCCAGGTCACGATCTCGCGGTCCGGGAGTTCGAGCCCCGCGTCGGGCTCTGGGCTGATGGCTCAGAGCCTGGAGCCTGTTTCCGATTCTGTGTCTCCCTCTTTCTCTGCCCCTCCCCCGTTCATGCTCTGTCTCTCTCTGTCCCAAAAATAAATAAACGAAAAAAAAATGTTTAAAAAAAAAAAAAACCACTGCTTTGGAGAATTTGACGTATAAAACGTAAGAACATAACAAATACACAAAGATCTAAAACTGGCAGCATTAATTGGGAGGGAGGTTGTAACTCCTGGGCTGATTTACTGAAATCATCCAAAGTGCTATTCCTTAAATCAAGCCTAAACCAAAGGAAAGGTCTTTGGCAAGGTTGCCGGTCGGAGGAGTGTGATGCTTCCTCACGAATCCGCCAGGTCCGTTCGGCCCTCCCCCTCCACGGGCTGGGGTGCAGGCTGGAATCCACGTGTATGTTGGAGGCTCCTGGATTTTCAGAATTGTGCTCAAGATCTGTTTGTTGTTTTTCTCCTGGCTTACTTTCAGTTTGGAAAACATTTATAAAGAGCTGTCTACAGACATAGATGGTTTTGTTCATCCTGGTCACGGAGATTTGTCCGGGTGGGCCAAACAAGGTAAGCCACCTACCTGGCTGCTAGATGTGTTCTGGATGGATTTCAGCACAGTCTTCCCTTGTCCTGCCCTGCTTGCTTATGTTTATAAAAGAACACAGCACTGGAACATTCTCACAGACTGACTGCATTTATACAAGACAAAATATGTGTCTCCTCTTTATTCTCCAGCCAGTGTTTTCTTTCGTGTTTTAACTGTAATTTGAAAGAGAAAAGTTTGTTCTTTCTTGTTATTTATTTTTAAGTAATCTCTACACCCAACTCGGGGCTTGAACTCACAACCCCAAGATCAAAGTTGCATGCTCCACCGACTGAGCCAGCCAGGTGCCCTTTGTAATTAATGTTTTATATTTGCTAACTTTGACCACTTGGGAGGTGACCTTACCTTTCTCATTTCAGCACTCGGGTTGTGTTTTTCTCTGTTGAGCACCATTTACAGGACTTTTTCTTTCCTTTCTTTCTTTTTCTTTTCTTTTTCTTCCTTTTTCTTTTCTTCCTTTCATTGGTTCTTTTCTTTCTTTCTTTCTTTTCTTTCTTTCTTGCCTAAACGTGTATTTTTGAGAGAGAATGAGAGCACAAGCTGGGAGCAGAGGATCCGAAGCAGGCTCTGTGCTGGCCACCAAAACCTCGATGCAGGGCTCCACCTTGTGAATCGTGAGGTCATAATCTGAGCCAAAATAGAACACTTAACCAACTGAACCAAGCAGACAGCCGGCCGGACTTTCTTCCTTCCTCCCTTTCTAACAAATAAACTATAACCAGATAAGGAAAGAATATTTACCATCAGATTCTTTTTTCTTTCTCTTATTATTTTTTAATTTTTTAATGTCTATTTATTTTTGAGAGAGACCTAGCATAAGCAGGAGAGGGCAGAGAGACACAGACTCTGAAGCAGGCTCCAGGCTCTGAGCTGTTAGCACAGAGCCCGACGTGGGGCTTGAACTCACAAGCCTTGAGATCGTGACCTGAGCCGAAGTTGGAGGCTCAACCAACTGAGCCACCCAGGCGCCCCACTTGGGATAGATAGATGTTTGAAACAACCCTGATGACTGATGTAAGGCACGTTCACTGTTACAAACTTAGAAGATGTTGAAATTGCAGAGGTGAAAATAAAATGCTCACTGGTCTTGCCCGGAGGTGCCCAGCAGTCATGTTGCATTGCTTTGTTTGGGAGCCGGTTTCAGACAGCTGTGCTGGACCCCGACACGGGAACGGTTCCACGGGCACAGCCCCTGTTGTCAGGTGTCTCGGCTGGCTCGTTTGTCTTTTCACCCGTTTCTTTGCTGTGTGTCTGTAGGTGTTCTCTTACTCAACGCAGTCCTCACCGTCCGGGCACATCAGGCTAATTCGCATAAGGAGAGAGGATGGGAGGAGTTTACGGATGCGGTTGTGTCCTGGCTAAATCACAACTCCAGCGGCCTCGTCTTCCTGCTCTGGGGCTCTTACGCTCAGAAGAAAGGCAGTGCCATCGATAGGGTATGGTTGTTGTGTTTTGTCTTTTAAACACTTTAAGCCAGTTGAGAAAATCTTAGGAATTTTCTGTTGTGTGGTCTTGGAAAACCCATGTCCTAAGATGAAGCTTATTCTCCCTAAAGACTTAAGAGTTAGGGTCAGGTTTGCCATTGAAAATTAAGCAAAATTCAGACAAATTACAAGAATGATGAATTGTGTGAGAGGAAAGCACCGGGCCAACTTCTGATTCAATAGCGTTAGTAACACGGGCGTGGACCTGCCACATACGTAGAATGATGCGGGCACCGTTCGGTGCAAGCGATGCAGTAAGTGGCAAATAAGGCCAAGGACCCCGTGACCACCGAGCCGCCCGCCCTCGGCTTCCCCCCACGTGCTCCTTCTCTGCTCTTCTCCCTCTGTTTCCAGAAGGAGCAGCATACCTGGTGCTGAGATTAAAAGCCAGACGCCATCCTTGAATCTCTCCTTTCCCTCCCGGCCTTAAATCCTGTCCCCTTGCCTCCCCTGATGCCAGTCCTCCTCCCGCTCACCGTTGACGGTGCCACCAAAGGCTTTCTGTTTCTGGGGTCTACTCCCCGCGCCTTTACGTGAACGGCAACCGAGTAGGAGTCACGCGAAGGCGCTTCTCTCTCTACAGAGGGTCTGTGTCAAGGAACCAGACGTTTTCAGGTGTTGTGAGGCAGCGCATAATAAAATCTGGCATGAATGAACTAACTGCTGAGATCTGATTCTCTAGGCAAGTAGGAAGCGTCCGTGCGAGCCGTCTCCATCTCTGCCTTGGGGAGACTGAAGGGCCGCGTGGCTCTTCATGTTTGAATCTTTATTATCGACAATGGTCCGGTTGGACGGGAGGCGCTTATAAAAGCTTGGTCGGTAGAAGCAAGTTGCGGGTCCAGCCCAGTGGCTTTCCCGAGCGCTGGGTCTGTCTGTCCGGCTGCCACGAAGCACGTCACATTCGGAGCTTCCCGAGTTAACGCTCTCATTTCCTCAGCCGGCCTCGCTGAACCTGCTCCCACGTACTCCCCAAGGGTGGAGGGTACCGCCGGGCGCTTGTCCAAACAGAAGTCCCATCCCGCACTCTCCCTCCCTCCTCCCCATCCCGCAGGTGTCAGGCCTTCAGAGCCTTTCCCCTGCTCTCAGACGCCTCCCCACCTGTCTGTGCCTGGCCCAGGCCCTCACCTGATCTTGCCGGAGTGTCCCATGGAGTCCCCCCGTGGAAGGCCTTGCCTTGGGTGGGGTCTTGAGCACAAGCACGCCCCGGGCTGCCTCTCAGCCGCAGCTCCCACACTTCCCCCCCCCCCCCACCTCTTCCCTGTGTCCCGCTTCCCTGCCTGCCTTTGAATATCGTGCCTCCTCGGTCCAGAGACTTCCTTCAGAGCCCAGCATGGCTCACATTTTCAGGGCCAGGCTAGTAAGCACTTAACCTGCGTTACCTGTCAGGCTGCATCAAGACCCACGGGCCTTCTCTGTCCCTTCGCGGCATCTCCACAAGTCGGGCACTCTTCTTCCCCGTTTACAGATGAAGACTGAAGTGCGGGCTGGACTCCTTGACTTCTCTGGGGCCACACGACGCGGCAGTCAGAACTTGAACCCAGGCCATCTGGCTCCCGGCTCCGTGTTTTTTTTTTTTTTTTTATATAAGTAATATTTACCCCCAGTGTGGGGCTTGAACCCCTGACCCTGACATCGGGGTCGCGTGCTCTTCTGACTGAGCCAGCCAGGTGCCCCTTCAGGCTCCGGTTCTTAACCACACTGCGCTGCCTGGCTTTAATTATGGCCCCTCCTGGATGGAGGTGTTTGAAGGCAGGGATGTTGTGAAAACACTTGTGAACTAGCATTTATTTATTTTTAATATTTTTATTTTTGCCGGAGCGTGGATGGGGAGGGGCAGAGAGAGGAGGGGCAGAGGATCTGAAGCAGGCTCGGTGCTGACAGCCGAAAGCCTGATGCCGGGGATTGAACTCAGGAACCATGAGATCATGACCTGAGCCAAAGTTGGATGCTCAACCCACTGAGCGCCCCAGGTGCCCCGAGGTTTTTATTTACATACAGAAAAGAAGCACGAAAACAAACGTCCCTGGTCTTCCTGCTCCATTAACTAGAGTTGACATTTAAAAAATCAAAGTGTTCTGTTTTTGTTGACAGTTCAGGTAATACAGGAAAGTGTAAAACAGAAAGTAGATAAGTGCCTTCCACTATTTCTTTTCCCTAAAGGAACTATAATTAGTGTCTTAGATATTTTCCCAAAAAAACCTTTTTGTGTAATTCTCCCTTTTTTCTTCTACTTGAGATATTTAGGTCTTTCCACATCAGCCCACGTAGCTCAACCTTGTTCTTCTGATACCCTCGTGGTGTCCCCTTGTAAGAAGTTCAGGGAAATGTTTGCAGCCAGTTGCCTAACCCTGGGTTTATGATGTGAGGTCTTCCTGACCTAAGCCGTGGAACCTCATGCCTGCATCTCCACGTGGGTCTATACCCCGTGGGGTCCGTTGGCAAACGTACTCTTAGCAGTGGGATCGCTAGATCCTAAGATACGGGCACTTGACCGCTGCGTAGGCAGTGCCTCCGGTCCTAGACGTGCAGACTTTGATTCTCTCGTTCTCTTTCAGAAACGTCACCATGTGCTGCAGACTGCTCACCCCTCCCCGTTGTCGGTGTACAGAGGGTTCTTTGGATGTAGACACTTCTCTAAAACCAATGAGTTGCTGCAGAAGTCTGGCAAGGAGCCCATCAACTGGAAGGATCTGTGACCCTAAACTGGGGAGGCTGTCCCTGGGCCGTCTTTTAGAAGCTGCTAGTGAAGTTACTCACCAAGAGTGGCAGCAAAGGCTCTACTCTGGGACCTTATGTCTGTCTTTGCAACACGCCTTTGGACTAAAATATACCTTCACGGTATTTGGGAGAGAGAGGCGGTCAAATACTCCAGACCACCGCTCTCTGTGTCACCTTTATGGTAAAAGGGGACAGGAGACAGAAGCACCTTGTGGTACAGCCAGCTGTTACTTTAGTTGGACTTTAGGTTGTAAAGTGTTGGGTGTGTTTATTTAGCAAGGCCCTCCTTTGCCCAGCTTGGCTTCCCGTTCTTGGCCAAGTACACTGCTCCCCGCATCCTTCTGAGAGCCCCGAGGCTCCTCCTTGCAGGAAGCAGGACATTTTGCAAGTGCCCAGAAATTTGGGGCTGAAAGTTCTTGAGGACTGATCTCTGAGTGAGCCTTCAACAGATAGGGAGAGGGAAGTGAACTGGGGCTTGTTTTCTAGTTACTCTATGGGTGTTCCTAGGAATAAACAGTGGAAGTTGAACTGGAAGAAAGAGAAAGGGGAGTTATTTTGTTTTTTTTTTTTATTTTTATTTTTTTTTTTTTAAAGAGGAAATGCTTTTCTTCTCTGGAGTATCTCGAGTTGGGGGATTTCAGGAAGCACAGAGTGCCAATTGCTGTTTTTTTATGGACTGAAATCACATGGGGATTTTTTTTTCAACACTGGTGAATTTTGCTGTTTTAAAAATACTTCTGCAGATGTGTATATTTTTTAATCCTTTGTCGGGGAGACCGTCTTTTATTAGGTCTGTACCTCCGTCCTACATCCTGTTAGAGATGCTGTCGCTGTGTTAGTTGGGGGAAAGGGGGCGTTAACTCCGAGTGAGCTTGGCAATAAAAAGATAGTTGAAGTTTCACTCCGTGCCCAGTGCCCTTTCTGTCAGCTCCCTCGGGCCTGGCAGGGATTTGGCGGGTGGGATCGCTGCAGCAACCTTTGTGGGCAGGAAGTGCTGCCCCCCCTCCCACCCTTCCGCCCCGCCCCTCGGATGGAGCCGCCCACCTCTCCAGGCCGGGTAAGCCCTGGGCGGGTTCCCACCCTGGGCGGGTTTCAGGAGGGTCACCATCCGCTGGGCTTCACCCCAGCTGGGAGGGAGATGGAGATGGGGCCGGGGCCATACGTAGGCGGTCAGGAACTGCGGAGACCCTAAAGAGGCCGAATGGGGCCGGAAAAGCGTTTCTCCGGGGATCGTGGCTGCGAGTCCTGCCAAGCCTTGGGACAGCGCAAGGGGAGCTCCCCCGCCCCCATCCCGTTAGTGTTTGCAGACTCTTCCCTGGGACTCTGGACTGGAGGTGTGAGGCTAGGGCACTAGGAAGAAGCCCTGATGGCCCACTGACCTGCCAGCACTTGGCTGGGAGTCGAAGTGGTGGGTGGATCCTCACGCTCAAAGCCTGGACTCCCCTGGTGTCTGATGAAGAAGGAAGCCAGAAGTATATGAAGAGCCTGGTTAACACGTGCTAGTATTTAAGTGGGCGAGAACGCATCCAGTGCTAACGGCCCCACCTCCTCTCTGCGCAGGGATTTGGAAACCTTTTGCTCGAGCACCTTGCTTCCCATCCAGGCCTTCGTTTTCTAAACATTTCAGAAGGAGGGTATGTGATCCCACACTGCCATGGGCAAGCAGGCTTTCAACAGAAGGAAGATCTAGAACAAAGATGCATTCTCAGTTTGCCCTCTGGTAACTTGGGGGGGGGCGGCTCCCCTTATCCAAGTGAGGAATGAAGAGGTGATATTTCTACATCAGTTAGGCTTTGATGCTTGGCTCCCGACACAATGCTGTCCATAGGGGAGAGGCGGTGAACTCTGGGTTACTGTAAATCATTCAGAAAGTGAACTCGTTTGCTTTTTCTTGTTTAATAGTGAGCCTTAGACATCTAGTGATACTTTATTTTTTTTTTTTAATTTTTTTTTAACGTTTTATTTATTTTTGAGAGAGAGAGACAGAGCATGAACGGGGGAGGGGCAGAGAGAGAGGGAGACACAACTGGAAGCAGGCTCCAGGCTCTGAGCCATCAGCCCAGAGCGAGATCGTGACCTGAGCTGAAGTCGGCCGCTTAACCGACTGAGCCACCCAGGCGCCCCTAGTGATACTTTAAACAGAACACAGAGCTGTGGGTTCAGTGGTTTATGACTGCCCCTCCCCCAAAAGAAATGCAGATTTGATCACTGGTTTCTGGAGTGGTCGTTTTCTTTCATGTTTTGGGATTTGCTATGATCACAGCACTAGGTTTGCAGAAATGGATAAAAGGCAATCTTGGCCTTTTAGGTCAGGGGTCAGCATACTTTTTCTATATAAAGGGTCAGGTAGTCAGTATTCTAGGGTCTGCCCTGGTTCTGTCCGTGAGAACCACTCCACTCTCTTTTGCAGACAAAGCAGCCATGTGGTAAACGTAAATGAGCAGGTGTGGCTGTTTTCCAATAAAACTTCCCGGATACTGAGATTGGAGCTGAATATGATTTGCACGTGTCACGAAATCTTGATTTTTCCCCCCCCCTTGAGCATTTAACATGTAAAGACCGCTCTTCGTTTGACTGCCATAGGGAAACAGGTCAAAGACACCTGTCCTAGGAACTCCCACTCAGATGTCTGCAGTGACAGTGCCCATCTGTGGCATCCTGCCACCGGTCAGTTCCGCGTGGCTCACTGTGGGAGCAGGTGAGAACCCGGCCAGAATCGTTCTGTCTCCCTTCTCAGGCAAGGGGAAGAGTATTTGCCGAGGGCTTTGGGAAACCAGGAAGTCCGCAATGCAAAATGCCCTGGGAACCCCGAGTTGTAAACTAATTATGTGAAAGTCACTATCTGAACAGAGTCCAGCAGGGCAAAGTCAGAGAATGTGGGTTTTTTTTTTTTGTTTTGTTTTTGCTTTTTTAGACATGTTGTTAATATGCTCCCATTATTACATGGGACATTCTGTCCCTCTTAAAATTTGATTTCTGCTTCAGTTTGCACCTAGTATAAAAAAGTAGAGTTTTGGACTTGGGCAAGCAAACTTTTCAGTGTTTGGCAGTGACTTTCCATCCTTGTCAAACCTTCGAGATGTACAAGGGAGAACAGGTAGGAGGCTCTGGGCTACTTCGGAGGGTCCTGGCATGTTGATTGGTGGTGACGCATGCTGAGAAAAGTCTGGAACTTGAGTGGCCTCTCTTCCTACTTAGAGTCCTTCTGACACTTTGAACTTTGAGGTCAGACCAGGAGTTCGATACTTTGCAGTCTTTGCTACTCAGTTGTATATTTCCTGTGTCTTCCTGTCCCTCTCAGCTAGTGGCTTTTGTGGTCGGGGGGTGGGGGGTGGTATCCACAGGCTTCAAACAAGCCCTTTGGATGCTCACCCGGGCGATGCAGGCAGGCTGGGTGTGAGGACCCAGAAGAGGTCCCTGGGGACCAGCCAAGAAGGTTCTTGGCAAAATGGAAATCAAACGTGAGCCCGCAGGAAGCGAGAGCAGAGACCGAGGGAGCATCTGGCAAGACTTGGGAAGGAAGAGCATGAAGTCTCGTTTTTGCCTGGGGCCTGGGGTTTTTACTGAGGATTGTGGTCTGGTGCGTGTGTCCCTCCAGGCATCCGGGGACCGGTCAGAACCAGGACAGGGTCCAGGTGTCCCTCATAAATCACTTATTCCTCGGAGCCAGGGGGTCTTGGCATCGATGTCCAACACGAGCGGTCTGGAATGTGTGCATGAAGGCTTCACCCGGTCCCGCCTGAGAGGTTCTCTGTCGTGCTGGAAGACTCCAGAGATATTATTAACTCCCTGTCCCTCGCAAGGAGGACATACATGAAGCCATGGATAGGGTGGGGGTGCAGGTCCTAACGAGAATAGAAGCGGGAAAAGAAGTAAAGGGGAAAAAACCCAGCCTTTTCTTTCATGGGGTCCATTTCATTTCCCTATCTCCTGGGGAAACAAAAACATGAATGCCAGTCCCGCTCCCAGAAATTGTGATTTAAGTGGTTCTTGGGGTGAAAAGGAGATATGGGCGTTTTTATGAAGGGTCAGGTTTGCAGCCCAACCAGCAGCTTCTTTGACCAGATGCCCTGTGTTCTGTATGTTACGGAACCAGGCTGGAACGCTGGCGGAAAAACCGAGCGGCCCTCGGAGATCTTGGTGGACTGGAGATTGGTTTTACGCCGGCGGGCTCAGAGGAGACTGTTTCTCCAAAGGTCTGAGCCCGGAATGCCAGTGGGGAGGGTAATTTGTAGCCAAAAGCCTCCATATCTGGGGGGGTTTGCGATGTACAGCAAACAAAGGAAGAAGAAACTGGAGGAGGGGTCTCTAAGCTAGAGACCAGAATTTGTTTTAGTCCCATCAGCCATCTTTGGCGTACTTTATCCACTTCTCCAACATTGACGCCATGTGGTCACTTCATATTTTTTTCTTTTCGGCAGATAATAGGATTTTCTGCATGTAAGAGGTATTTGAAGGAATCTATTTTTTCTATTGTGTTGGGTGGGAAAAGTTTATGAACGATTGGTTTCCAGCCAAACATTCAGCTTCTGGAAATTACCTGTGGCCGTAGAGAGAGAGTGTCAGAGGATAGCTGGGGCACCAGAACCGAGTTCCCCGTGTGTCTGTGAGTAGGGGTAGCGAGGAACTTTTCTAGTCTCTTTGGAAGTAAGGAGTTTCATTAGAAAGACGGTGCTCGGTGCCTGTCACGAACAAGCCACTATGCTAGAAGCTCGGTGTTTGTCGTTTGATGTCACTTTTCCCAGCCACGTGGTAAAGTACCTGGATGGAGAAATAGACTCAGCCATTTGCCTAGAGCCACAGGTAACGGAGCTAGGATTCGAACCCACGGCAGCCCGATTTCAAAGCCGCGTCGTCTTGCCACTGTTTACACTCTGCCCAGATCACGGTTATCGGATGTCATCAGGGAGGACTTCCAAATGGAGTTTACAGAACGTCCTGGAGTCACGGCTCTCCCAGGAAAAAACCAGGATGTGTCCGGAGTCTGAAATGTGCCTCTTTCAAAATTTTGCACGAGCTACCCTCTAGTGAAGTCATTGGGATCGATACCCGAAGCCCCATGGTGCAGGGGCTGCGGTCTAGGGAGGACTGAAGGCGGGCAGGCAGCGTGCCAAGCCCCTGACCGGCATTGTTTCGCCCTCCGCTCCTATAAAACGTAGGTGGGGCTGGCCCGGCTTACAGCTGACGGTGCCCAGGCTTCCAGAGGACAGGCACAAAGTGGCTTCCCGCTTACGAGTCCGGTGGGAAAAGTTCCAAGAAGTCCACCGTTTGCCCACTTTTCCTTCTTGGAAAACAAGCCCGCAGAGGAAGTCTCTCTGGCTGCCCCTGTCCCCCTGCCATTTAAACTGTTCTGCAGAAGTTCGGGTTCTGGCGGGTTTTTCCACTTGCTCCTCCTGGTTTACTGAGATCAGGCCCGCCAAGCTGCTGTTCCCCCTTACCTCTTGTCAGAGCACAACGCCCTTCCGTGTGGCCTCTGCCTTACCGGCTCTGGTTTGGACCTGGAGGTGACCTTTGTCCTACATGCCCGCAGCCCTCCCCTCCTCGCGGAACATTCCGTAACAGCCTGTGCCGGGTTTCCCGTCTTCCCTGCCGGGCCCTAGCAAGAGCCAGCTGACCCAGCTGTTGGGGTGTTTGGGTTTTTTTTTTTTCCTCCCCGAGCGTGAGTGGCGTTTTCGTTCGGAAGGTTTTACCCAATCTTTATCTGGGGAAAGAAGCCTGGTGGTCCTTTGACAGCAGTTGTGCGAACCCATCGGAGCTTTTGCTGCAGGCTGGCTCCAGAAGCCCTTTCTCAAACACCCCACAACCCGTGTGCAGTTAATTTCCTGCATGTCTCAGGAGGGCCGGGATGACTTTGTCCGTATTGCTTACGACAACTTGGACTTTAGATGCCCCATCTTGGGCTTTAGATGGCTTAGATACGTAACAACTGTGAAACCCAGCGAGGGCTGGGATTGAAGGGTGGCCGGCAGGGTCCCTCCCGGAGTGGCAGGGGGCCACACGAGTGGTTTGGTGCGAGATCTTGCCCCGCTTCACCTGGGCTGTTACTGGTCTTCAGTGCCTTGAAGGTTAAGTGCTCCAGGGATCATTTTTAAACAGCAGAGGCCAGTTCCTCTGAAAGTGACGCTTACAGTCACGGTGAGCAGCTAGCTGGCTTAGAGTCAGGCACACGGCAGACAAGGAACCCGGAAAATGCAACCCCGAGCGCGTAATTGGGAGGACACGGGAAAGGCGGAGGGACAGGGGGTAAGTGAGCTCACCCCTCCGTGGGGTCACTGACCATAAAGCCGGCGCCCACGTGGATGGGGATTTCACGTGCGGCGAGCTGAGCCCCTGTGCAGGAGTGTGCATGCGGGCTTTCCAGAGGGGGACGGTCACTCCTGTTTACCGGGACCTGATGTGAGGGTTGGAAATGTAACAGATCAAGGAGAAGAGCCTCTCTCTGCTTCTATAAATGGTTATGTTGTTGGGAATCTCTGCGTGAACTCTTCCATCCGTTCCACAAACCGAAACGGTAGGGTTAGGTTTGGGCTTAGGTTTACTGAAAAGGTAGTTCTGTGATTTTTGTTGTTGTTGTTGTTGTTGTTTTGGGGGTTTTTTTGCCCTCAAGACTCCTGTCCTTAAGGAAAACTATTCTGTTTCTCACAGATGTCCAATCTCTCAAACTATCATCATTATATATATATTTTTAAGTGTATTCGAGGCGGGCGGGGGGCCGCCTGGGTGGCTCAGTTGGTTAAGCGTCTGACTTCAGCTCAGGTCACGATCTCACAGTTGTGAGTTCGAGTCCCATGTCGGGCTCTGCGCCGACAGCCCGGAGCCTGGGGCCTGCTTGGGAGTCTCTCTCTCCCTCTCTTTGTCCCTACCTTACTTCTGCACTCTCTCAAAATAAATAAAATTAAAAAAAAAAAAAAAGCATACTCCAAGAGTCAAGCATTTATAGTGGTCCCACATTGCTAGAAAGATGTTATTTTTAAAAAAAATTTTTAACGTTTATTTTTGAAAGAGAGACAGAGTATGAACGGGGGAGGGGCAGAGAGAGAGAGAGAGAGAGAGAGAGAGAGAGAGACAGACAGAATCCAAAGCAGGCTCTCAGACTCACAAACCATGAGATCATGACCTGAGCTGATGTCAGACTTAACTGACTGAGCCCCCAGGCGCCCCTAGGCGTCATTTTTTTTTTTTTAAGGGCTCTAGGGAGTAAAAGTCAAGTGGCACAGAGTAAAAAGGTCTCCCTGCACCACCCTTCCATCTGCCCCTCCTCCCTGCTGGGAGCCACTGTGCACAGTTTGGTATAAAACTTCCCATATAGTTTCCTAAAGACCTATTTTGTGCCTTCACCTCGTACACAATTATCTCTCAGTGATGATGATGATTATTCTAACATCAGTGGGCTTCCATAGAAGTTGGGCGACCAACTGTCAACATTGGCCCAGGCCTGAGGGGGAGCTCCTGGGAAGCCAGTCTTTCCAGTTAAAAACTGCAAAGTAGAGACATTGTTTTATAAATGGCTTTTGCCTTCTGACAGTGTCTTGGGAGATGAAGATACGACTTTACTGACTCGGGTTTTAAATGGAAAGACTCAGCCCATCCTCGGTCATGTGACCGGACGTGCCAACCTCAGTTGGAGGAAGCCATTTTATTTCCTCTGGCAACAATCCCCTTGTTCTCTGTACTTATTGACCTGATTCTGCTCTTGATTTATTCGTATTTTTAGATTCTACTTAGGCGTGAAATCATACGGTATTTCTCTTTCTTGGTCCGACATACGTCGCTTAGCACAATACCCCCCAGCTCCACCCCTGTCGTCGCAAATGGCAAGACTTCATTCTCTATGGCTGAGTAATATTCTGTTGTGTGTGTGCACATATGTGTGTATATATTCCCACCTTCTTTATCCATTTGTCTGTTGACGGACACCCAGGTTGCTCCCGTATCTTGGCTGTTGTAAATAATGCTGCAGTGTATACAGAGCTGCGTGTATCTTTTCAAATCAGTGTCTTTGTTTTCCTTGGGAAAATGCTTAGTAGTGCAATTGCTGGGTCGTAGGGTAGTTCTCTTTTTAATTTATTGAGGAACCTCCATGCTGTTTTCCATAGCGGCTGCACCAGTTCGCATTCCCACCGGTTTTCAGTGCAAAAGAGCTCCTCTTTCTCCGCATCCTCGCCGACATCTGTTGTTGGCTGAGTTGTTAATGTTAGCCATTCTGACAGATGTGAGGTGATGTGGTTTCCGCGCGCATTTCCCTGATGATGAGTGACGTTGAGCACCTTTTCATGTGTCTGTCGGCCATCTGTACCCTTCTTTGGAAAAAAATCTCTGTTCGGGTCCTCTCCTCATTTTTAAAATCAGGTTGTTTCTTTTTTTCATGTTGAGTTGTATAAGTCCTTGACGCATTTTGGATACTCTATCACTTACAAATATCTTCTCCCATTCAGTAAGTTTTTTGTTTGCTTGTTTTGCTGATAGTTTGCTGTACAAAGGCTTTTTATTTTGATATAGTCCCAATAGTTTCTTTTATGCAAAGGAGTTCTTTTTGCCCCTGCTCAGGTGCCAGGTAAGCTCTGGTTTATCACCTTTAAATCTGAGACATAAATTAAAGTATTACATGAGATACTTGATCTTTAGGGGGCAATAGAAATTTTAACCTTTTCAAATGGAGGCTCCCTCAAAGTCTTGTCCCTGTGTAAACTTTGGGATACCTTAATCTAAAGTCTCCTCTGAGTTTTGACTCCAGGATCTTTAGAGAAGCACGCATCGGCGCGCCTGGAAGCATGGTCAGAAATCTTGCATTTTATCTGCAAACTTCATGCACGTTTCACGTTCTATTCTTTTTTTTTTTTAATGTTTTTATTTATTTTTGAGACAGAGAGAGACAGCATGAATGGGGGAGGGGCAGAGAGAGAGGGAGACACAGAATCTGAAACAGGCTCCAGGCTCCGAGCTCTCAGCCCAGAGCCCGACGTGGGGCTCGAACTCACGGATGGCGAGATCGTGACCTGAGCCGAAGTCGGACGCTTAACCAGCTGAGCCATCCAGGCGCCCCTCACATTCTATTCTAAGAGACCTCTTTGTTATAATAATAGTAAACTTCCTGCCATAGACTAAGAGGATTCTCCAGGAAGATAGGCCATGTTTGTTTATTCAGGGCCCCTCCTGCTGGACAATGTGGGCCGGGCACCACAGGGAACCCAAGGTTACTGCGTGGTTGGCACACGTTAAGTGTTGAATTAACGCTCAAGGACAATCTTAGGATGATTCCTCAAACCAGGAAACCAGGGTTTGGAGAATTCCTGTGACTGGCTCAGGGCAATCAGATGACAAATGGCAGAGTCCACTTGGCTCACCCAGATGATCCCCATGCCACAAGTGCTGCTTTCTAGATGTCCCTGGGCCACTCAGCATACCTTAGCTCCCTTCCCTGCACTGGGGCCCCGGGAAACAGCCTCGCTCTTCAGTTAGCCCTGGGATTGTGCCACTCCTGTTGGGCTCACTGGAGCACCACCTTCCCAAATCAAATCAAATCAAATCAAATCAAATCAAATCAGGCCAAATCATGGGCGAGAGTGATATTCCCGGTACACATTCTCCTTTCTATTTGGAAGTAAATGGGTCTCCGGCTCCAGTAGTAACTTGAATAATTAGCTGTTGGAAATACTCCTCTTAGCAGACCTTCCTTCCACGTTATGAGGAAGGCCGGGGCCTGGTTGTTCCACATTCCCAACAAACTGGGAGTTGGGGGCCCTCCCGTTTAGAGGAATAACCCACGTATGGAGGAAGAGGGGCTCTGGTTCGGGAAACACTGGGCTGCCTGTTTCCAGCGGGACTTCTCAGAGCCCTGAATACACTAACCTGCGGTGGCAGTCTCCAAAATGTGACTCTGGGATCTGGCAGCGATGGGGACCGTCTTTCAGGGCCGGTGTCCCACAGCCGCCTCTTGAGAAGCATGGAACCGTTTCATTTCTTGCCCTTCTCAGTTTTCCTTCGGAGTCCCAGAAGTATGATCCTGCAACGGATCAGGGTCACGGGCTTGAACTCTTGTGCAGGGTTCCAAGGTGAGGGGGTGTGTGCGGTCAGAGTTCAGGCTCCCAGGGTTCTGGACAGATTGAAACGGAGATCTGCCAGCAGGCAATTGCGCTAACTCAACCGTGGGGGGAGGTGGTGGTGGGCGTAGGGGGAGCGTGAAGAAAACACACAGACCCCGCAGGACGGCTCAGGTCCAGCTCTGCCACTCCATGGTGGGGCCTTGGGCAACAGATGCCCCCTGTGCCTCGTCTCTTCATTGGCAAAACCGGGAGCACATACTTCCTAGCACCTTCGTGGACACGTGAAGGAATGACAAACCTGAAGCGCACGGCTTAAGACCTGGTGTCCAGTAAGTGCCCGACAAACGTTAGGCTGTATTATCGTTAAGCAATTTCCTTGGCTCGTTGGACGATCGCTTACGCCTCGCGCTGTATCTGCCCTCGGTTTCCAAAAGAGCCCTGTGTCCAGAGTCATTTTTTTCTAACTCTCGCCTGCTGGGGAAGGGGTCAGAGAGCCTGTATCGGGAGTTATTGCGAAATTCGAACAGGTCTGGGTTTTAGGCCCCACCTTCCCTCCCAGGGTTTACTTTCTAGTGGGGAAGACAGGTGTGAACATAAAAGTGACCTCACACATAACTACACCCAGCGCGCATGAAGAGGGAGAGGACAGGGCGCCATGAGGCCATCGAGCAGGAGCCTGGCGTCCAGTGCAGGATGCGGTGGGGATTCAGCCGCCTGTCCAGGTGGTTGCCCGATGCCTGACCTTGACACCCACACCCTTGAGACTCATCGGGGCGGGAGGACCCTCCAGGGAGGCAGGAAGCATGGCCCGGACACTGAGACGGACCTGAGCTAGGTGGAGGCATCGATGCATCCCGTGGGTTTACCCTTCTGTGTGCTAGGCGCTGCACTGCGGAGCCGGGGGCAGGCCACAGCCAGCCCTCGTCCCGACGAAGCTTACATTCCACGGAGGGGTATGAGTGAGCATATCAGCATAGCGTCAGCTCGCAGGGACGCATAGTGTCAGCTCAGCATGTGGTAAGTGACACGAAGGAAAGGGACCTTCATTGAGAATAAGACCCGTGGGTGTCAGGGTGGGTCTGGAGTGGGAACATTGAAGCAAAGACAGAAAAAGGGGCAAGAGATAACTATGCCAGGGAGCAGTGGTGGAAAAGAACATTCCAGAACATGGGCCCACAAGCATGGGCTGAACAGGGACCAATGGCCAGAGAGTGGGCCGGGGCCAGATCCCCAGGGCCATGTGGACCACAAAGGAGTATAATGAAGGAGCCACTGAGAACGTGAAATTCAGTTCAGCTGCTCACTGCCAGAGTGACTTTGGGCAAGTTTAACTTCTTGAGCCCTGAGATTCCTTTTCATTTAAAAACAAAACAAAAGGCTGCTCATGATACTCATCTCACAGAGTAGAATGAGATCATGATTATAAAACGCTTCGTACAGAGCCTGGCACACAGGAAGTACTATACAAATCTTAACTATCGGTGCTAATATACAGGTTTTCATCAGTAGACAGGGTGCCTTGCATTTTGTGGGATATATTTTTTAACTTTTTGCTATAGAAAAAAGTTAACTTTTTTTTAATGTTTATTTTGAGAGAGAGAGAGAGAGAGCGCATGTACACTGGAGCGGGCAAGGGACGGAGAGAGAGAATATCCCAAGCAGGCTCCACACCACCAGCACAGAGCCCGACGCGGGGCTCGAACCCATGAACCGCGAGATCATGGCCTGAACTGATACCAAGAGTTGGACGCTGGGGTGCCTGGGTGGCTCAGTCGGTCGAGCGACTGACTTTGGCTCAGATCATGAGCTCACGGTGTGTGAGTTCGAGCAACCCGCGTCGGGTGCTGTGCTGACAGCTCGGAGACTGGAGCCTGCTTCGGATTCTGTGTCTCCCTCTCTCTCTGCCCCTCCCCTGCTCATGCTCTGTCTCTCTCTGTCTCAAAAATAAATAAAAACATTAAAAAACAATTTCAAACCCACAACAAAGTTGAAATAACAGTAGAGCCAACACCCACTGCATTCCGCATCAGTTACAGACATCGGTACCTTCTCCCCGAGTACTTCGGCATGCTTCCCTTTAACTAGAGGTTGGAGGCGGGGGAGGGTGTTGGAGTTGTTCAAGCAAATCTCAGAGCCAGATAAGTACTTTAGTAGGTATCTCTAAAAGAGAGGCGGACTTTTTCAAAACCATTGCCATGATTGTTTCCAACACAGTTAACGGTGTTTCCTTAACCTAGTCCCCAGTTTGCGCTCAGTGCCCTCTGACTGTGTCAGAGAAGTCTTTGAACAGTTGTCCTGTTCCAATCAGGACCCACAAAAAGTCCTCTTAAGTCTCTCTTCGTCTGTAATAACCACCCCCCTCCTTTATTGAGTGCCAGTTACTTACTGAGGAAAACAGGTCGTTTGTCCCATAGAACTTCCCACATCCTGATTACGCATCTCTCAAGCATCAATTTAACATGTCTCTCTGTCCCTATACATAAGTACTTAGGTTTAGAGGCTTGAATCGACTCAGGTCCAAATCCTTGGTCCAAGACCACTTCACAGGTGGTGCCGTTCCCTTTCTTGCTTTCTTCCTTCCTTTCTTTTTTTTTTTAAATATTTTTTGGGAGCGCGTGAGCGAGGGAGGGGCAGAAAGAAGGGGACAGAAGATCTGAAGCGGGTTCTGTGCTGACAGGCTGACAGCAGTGAGCCTGACGTGGGGCTCGAACTCATGAGCCTCGCTCGAGATCATGACCTGAGCCAAAGTCGGACGCTCAACCGACCGAGCCGCCCAGGCGCCCCCGCTGTTGGCCTTCTATTGTGTCACGTGAAGAAGAACCTAACGTTGGGTTATCCCACCTTCAGTGATGCTCACTCATGTGAGTGGGAACGTTATTAGCCTGACCCCCGTTGCGAAGTCCTCGCCAGCCTTTCACTGAATAGTTCACAAGCCATGGGCGATCCGAGCCCAGGTCAACATTATTTCCTTACTGGCTGCAAATGTGGCTTCCTACTTCCCTCCGTCCCGGTTCCCTTCTTAGCTGTCATTGTTCTGGAATGTACAACTTTCACCCACCGTCTGGCAACCCCGAAGTACAGGAAAGGCAGAATAAATGCTTGATTGTGTCCTTTTTTTTTTCTTTTTTTTTTTTGTAAGTCAATTTCAGAGTCATGAGTGCTACCATTGGGAGTTCCCCAGGTGTCTGTGAGGTTTTGTTTTGAGGAACATTAGGACCACGTGATTTTTGAAACTGCTTTGACATATTTCAGTCCACTGCCGTGATCACCGTTTTACGGGCCCAGGTATCTTATCTTTGGCAGAGCAAGCCGCTACCGGGTCCTCGCATTCAGGCAGGACAGGAAGTTACAGTTCATTTCTGTACATTTCTGCCCCAGCTCTGGAATGAGCCGTTCATTTCCCCAATAGTCATGCCTCCTTTTAAGGCGAAATATACTTAGAAATCACAATGTGGGGGGCGCCTGGGTGGCTCAGTTGATTAGGCGTCTGACTCTTGATTTTGGCACCAGTCGTGATCTTGAGGTTTGTGGGTTCAAGCCCCACATCGGGCTCTGCACTGGTGGCATGGAGCC
The DNA here is from genome assembly GCF_007474595.2 of Lynx canadensis. Taxonomy (NCBI): domain Eukaryota; kingdom Metazoa; phylum Chordata; class Mammalia; order Carnivora; family Felidae; genus Lynx; species Lynx canadensis. The sequence continues at coordinate 75,896,003 of NC_044314.2, read as the reverse complement.
TGCTTGGAATTCGCTCTCTCCCTCTCTCCCACTGCCCTTCTTCTGCTCATGCTCTCTCTCTCTCTCTCTCTCTCAAAAATAAATAAACTTTAAAAAATCATAATCTGGGACAAGAAATGGTTTACAAGTTCCTTTTGGCTTCTCTGTGCATTATGGACTAGGGTCAGGGAGCTGGGTCAGGAGACTTATGCAGTGGTTCAAATAAGTGTCAGCAGTGGCTTGACCTTGATCTCAGGTCAAAGCCGGGTGCATCATGGAGAGTGATTAGAACCCTCTTCATTTGTGTTGTTTATATTAGCTCACTTAAACCCCACCAGATCTCTCTGAGGAAGTCATTCTTATCACCCCCGTTGAACACACGAGAAAGTCAAGGCTCAGAGAGGTGAGGGAATTTGCCGAAGGTCACACAGGAAATAAAGAGCAGAAATAGAACCTGGAGTTAGCAACTCCAGATTCTGTAATCCAACGGTACACAAGGTCTTTTTTTTTTTAAATTTTTTTTTAACGTTTATTTATTTTTGAGACAGAGACAGAGCATGAACGGGGGAGGGGCAGAGAGAGAGGGAGACACAGAATTGGAAGCAGGCTCCAGGCTCCGAGCCATCAGCCCAGAGCCCGACGCGGGGCTCGAACTCACGGACCACGAGCTCGTGACCTGAACTGAAGTCGGACGCTTAACCGACTGAGCTACCCAGGCGCCCCCACAAGGTCTTAATTTAACTTAATTAGTTAACCTAGATTAGTTTCTGGCACAAAACGTGATCTGTCAGCAAGGCTGGCCTGCTTGTGCTTGTCAACTGGGATTCTGGCGAGGCTCCCGAGGGCCTGGGCCACCCTGCACACCCTCTCCCTGCCCAGAGAGGTTTGCGGAACCTTAAAATGGCCCTCGAGACTGCTCCTGGTGCCCTCTATCCACACAACCTATAAGTTCTTCTGAGCCCGTGTTCTCATTACTCAGTCTTTACAGGAGCCCTCGTGAGGTTGGCGTTACTCAAAACTGAAAAACTGAGGTCCAAAGATTCCAATACGGAACCGACGCTGTGGAGTTTCCCAGCTGCTGACGGTGCCGAGGCCTCTGATTCTGTGTCTAGAGCCGTTTTCGCTTTGACTTCTGGAAGGGACGGGACAGGGGAGAGGTTGCTCCTTTTTAGAGAAGCAAATCACCCATGTGGGGTTCTCTTGATTCCTCCCAACATTTGCAACCAGATTTCCAAAGCTGGTGGGAGGCGCTGGGCCGGCCTTGAAGGAGAGCAGCCGTCCCCAGAAGGTCAAGTTGACTCAGGTTGGGAGGAGTCACGTCACACTGTCGTTAAGGCTGGATGGTGCCGCGGCCCCGCCCGGGCACTAGGCGTGGGGGAGGCCTCAGCCAGCTGAGCCAGGGGCAACTGGGGGAGGAGATACCCACCACGTCACGGTTCAACATCAAGGAGAAGCCTTGCACGAAGCCCGTCGGTCTCCGAGGCAGGGGCCGCTCGGCACCTAAGTAGCAACACTAATGAGGAAAAGAACTACAAGAATGACAGCAGCCGCTCCTGATCGCACGCTTTGTTAAGGCCAAGCTAAGCAATCTACCTACGGGAGTTCGTTGAATTGCCCTTCGGGGCGCTGGGCAATTATTGCCCCCATTTTACAGATGGGAAAACTGATTTTCCAGCCCAGGCAGGCAGACCTCGGAGGCTGTTCTCAGCTCTTGGCCCTGTAGCTCCCCGCGGCTCCAAGAAGGAGGTGGGCCCCGGCCACCTTTGCAGATGGAATTCTATCCTCTCTATTCCTTCTGGACCCGGGATTTTGTCTCCTTCCATCATCCACTCATTCATCAGCAGGTATTTCCTGAGCACCTGCCAGGTGTGGCTACTGGCTCCAGGAGACGCGGAGCAGACAGCACGGGAAGGAGGGGCCCTCCCAGGCAGGGTTTAAAATCTCACGGCACATCTAGGAGAAGCCCTTGCTGTGCCACTAAAAAAAAAAAAAAAAAAAAAGAAAAGAAGAAAAAAAAAAAAAACACACAACTTGGTCTTCCAGGTAAGGATGTTTCTGGAAGGAGGTGTGACATAGCCAGGCAAAGGGGCTGATGCAGAAAGGCGGAGGAAGAGTGTTGGAGGCATATGGTGCAGGAGCCACAAAGGCCTCGACGGAGGAGGCACCAGGAACTCTGGAACTTTCCAGGAACCAAACAGCCTGCCTGGCGCTGGGGAAAGGGTGGAGAGGGGGTGGGGCAGCAGACAGGGACAAATTACTAAGCAGCATCATGAGACGCTTAAGGGGTGCACGCCTCCTTCTTGGAGCAGCGGGGAGCTACAGGGCCAAGAGCTGAGAACAGCCTCCGCGGTCTGCCCTCGGAGAACTGATTTTCCAGCCCGGGCAGGCAGACCTAGGTCGTGTGTGACAGTTGACTTTGGCAGTTCCTACCAAGATGGCTCAAGTGAGACCCTAGCGGGACAGGTGAGCCCGGTGAGCCTTTGAGACCGCGGGACAGGTTTTCCACTGGAGGTGGGGACGTGCCCCTCTTACGTTTCTCCAGGGTGGGGGCCCAGCGGGAACCATTCGGGCCAGTTGTGCCTGGGCCAGCAGATTAGCCCCAACCAAAGTTGGGTTTGGCTGACATGTGTTAACTGAGCACGGGTGGTTTGCCAGGGAAAACTGAAATTCACAGGCTTTTCATAAAAGGGTTTTCCTCCCCAAAGTTGTCCCCAAATTGGTGGCCCCCAATGCTGCACACCTGCTCGACTCTCAAGGCAGTGTGGGATTTGGTACAAACCCACCAACATGTAGGTAATGTGTGCTTACTCTGATGGTAACGGGATTCTCCGGAGACCCAGATGTTCTGACGAGTGATTAGTTTGAGAACCGCTCTGGTTCTCATTTCTAGGCTTTGGATTCCAGCCATCCCAGAAGGTAGGGTAGCCAATTAATCCACCAAATCGGCAACCTGCTCACCTCCACTTACTACAAACGTAGGCTTCGGGGGCGCCAGGGTGGCTCAGTCGGTTAAGCGTCCGACTTCGGCTCAAGTCATGATCTCCTGGTTTGCGAGTTCGAGCCTTGCGTTGGGCTCAGTCCTGACAGCTCAGAACCCGGAGCCTGCTTCCGATTCTGTGTCTCCCTCTCTCTCTGCTCCTCCCCCGTTCATGCTCTGTCTCTCTCTCTGTCTCAAAAATAAATAAACGTTAAAAAAAAAAAAAAATTAAAAAAAAGAAAATCCCTTTCTAAATAACATAAAATGTGACCCCTCTCAAACAACAACAACAAAACCACGCAGAATCCACGAGAATATCCCCCATTGGATCAGGGAACAGACGAGAAGTCAATTCAGCCCTGGCCTAGGCTGCCGAGGCCCCAGATTTCTGCCCTTTGGGAAAACATCTGCCCTGCCGTGACCTCCCTAAGCAGCTTGGGGCTGGGAGCTGAGGAGCTGGTGAGTCCTAGGACTGTCCCATAGGAGTCTGCCTGTCCCATCTGGGCCGGCCGGTCCTCCGGGAGCGGCCCCGAGGCCTGACCCGCGGCACACTGGCCCCCGTTACACAAATGTGAGTCCATTTGTGTGCCTTTGTGGAGGAGGACCCGCAGCTGAAACGACACTCATGGTCGCCTCCCTCATTCTTTGCATTTTGCCGCACCAAGAAGGGGAGGGCTGTGTTTAGTGACTAAACAGATCTTGGTTGGTCCTTCCAATAATCCTCTGAGGTGGGCGAGGCTTCTCCAGACGGGGAACCTCGGGTTCAGAGAGGGAACGTGATTTGTCCGAGATAGCACTCCGTGGGTGGCGGGGTCTCGCTGCGCAGTGACTCGTGCTGCCCTGGACTCTCGGTGTGGTCATTCGTGGCGGTCGTCGGGATGAATTGCATCCGGCACTGGCTCAGTTCCCCACGTGGGATCACCTTGGACTCTCGGCACTCTGTCTCGCGAGGTACGCACGTCCTTACCCTACTTTGTAGATGAGGATCCTAAGTATTGCCCAAGGCTCCCCCTGCTTGTAGGTGGCAGAGCTGAGGTCAGCTACCAGGGCGCCAGACAAGGTGCCCAAGGACAGTGGGGTTTTGCCGTGAATGATGTGTTGGTGTAGAAGGAGCCCTGGCCTGGAGCTGGGACCGCAGTGCTGATCATGGCTGTGTTGCTAATTTCACGCGGGACCTCCGACCTCTGCTCATCTATAGAATAAGGACACTCCTTAATAAGCACGTGCTCACCTCCAAGGGTCCCCTCCCAGGCTGTGGGGTGGAGCAGGTGGATTTGGGGGGAGCACGGTGACCCGTGACACCCCCGTTCCTGCAGGCTGGCGTGCAGGTTAAGGTATCCGCCGGTCGGCTCTGAACGCCCGGGCAGCCTCACGCGGCTGGCTCCCCTCATCTGTGTGACCTCTGCCTTAGCAAAAGGACATCGGGCCGCCCGCCTGCCAGCTGGAGGGTTCTTGACTGCCCACACTTTATCCTGACACTCTGCTTCTCTTTCCGTCCCAACGTGGCCAAACCCAGGCAAAGCGCCTCGCAGGTGAGCACACGGGCACAGAAGGTGCTTCTGATCAGGGGAGTGTTTCAAACACAGTCGAGAGACGCAGATTTGGGCCAGAGGTCAATTGTACAAGCAGTGAAATAGGCCTAAGTACGTACAGGAATGTGGCAAGCCGGGGGAGGTGGCCCTGTGGGCTGGCCAGCCCCAGAGAGTGTAGACAGCCTCCCGAGTAACTGAGTCCGAGTCAGGGGAGGGCTGACCTGAGCACGGACCTTCACGAGTGGCTTATATCCATGGGGGACAAAGGAGGGCGTGCCACATGGCTGGCTTGAGTAAAAACTCACCCGTGCTGGAGCACCGGCCGGTCTGAACTCCTCCCCCACGGCCTGATGCACGACACCAGCCTCCTGCTGAAAGGTGACACCCTGTGGGCCGGGTTCCCTTAGTCACCCCGTGGGCGCCTGTCAGGACCCACATGAGAATGGAGCTGGAGGCCGTGGCCACCGTGGTGGTAAGTGGAGGCAAACACCCAGGTGCTCTTCCCCTTGGTGGGAGGAAAAATCCGAGCGTGGAACAGAATTGCTGTCCTCACGCTGGCATTCTGCCCCCTTCGGTCCCGCACAGACCTTGCCAGGGAGGGGTGCGTGTTGCAGGGGTGGGGAGCCGCGGGCCAACAGATCCCGACCACCCCGCACCCTCCCCCCCCCACTCTTCATTTGGTCACTGCCCCGTGCTTGTAGGTGCCGAGCGGTTTCCTGCGTTCGTTGTGGCCGGACCCATGATTGCTCTGACACCTGGCAAGGTTTGCTTTGCAAGACGTAAAAATAGCTCTGGCTGTGCTCAGTTTTCGGGTCAGCTGGGCGATTTCGGCGAAGGGCGACAGTTTGGCATGGCGTGGGCCCCAGAGCTTCACTGCGGGGACTCCTCTGGCCTTTCCTGCCTATGGACTCAAACCGCCTGCGCAGTGCTCCTCCTGGACCACTGTGCACGTCTGGCATTGTTAGTTTATGTGTCGCTCTGATGCTCCGTCTTCCAGGGACACGGCCAGGTGTCTGGTTTTACCGTCGGGTGTCCACATGCTGGGGGGTTAACACCGTCCATTTTAGGGAATTTATCTACGTCCACGTTTCATGCTGGGACACTGTGAAAGGTTTGGGTGCGGGGGCCGGATTTGAGTGAAGTCAAGGTCCTGAGCTTCTCTGAGCCCATTTACTGAACTGTGAAATGGAAGTGAAATGACAACAGCAATGATAATATCCATCACAGTTGTTCTGAGGTTCGAGGCTGGCAGGCACCCTATACTCGTGACGGTGTACTATGTATAAATAAATACTATTATGTTTATTTGTTTATTTAAAAAAAATTTTATTAAAAATTTTTAATGTTTATTTTTGAGAGAGGGAGAGAGAGAGCAAGAGAAAGCAGTCAGGGGCGGGGCAGAGAGGGAGACACAGAATTGGAAGCAGGCTCCAGGCTCTGAGCTGCCAGCAAAGAGCCTGACGCAGGCCTGACACTCTTGCGAAAGAGCCGCTGGAAAGACACTGCTTGTATCCCGGCATCCCTGATCAAGGTCCCAAGATAGAAAATTCCAAAGTCCAAATCCAAATCCAAATTCCAGCTTGCCTCAAGCCATCAGTTGGTGCTCAGTGTGGGTGCGCGGAGGTATCGTTCATTTTGTACACGCCTTGGGGGTACCTGCAACGTCCCAAGCTGGGCACCAAGATCCCGAACTGAATGACGGTTCGTCCCTGTCTACAAGGGCAGCCGAATTGGCCCGGAGAGACCAGTCGGTGCCGTTTCCATGCTGTGTTGTCTTTGTTCCCATGCTGGAGGTCTGTGGGCTCTCGCACCCTGTCACGCTCTCCTGCCCGGGGAAGGTGTAGGACTCTAACCTAATGGGCTCGCTAAGGGAGCCGGAAGAGCCTTTGCAACATTTTTGGCACTGTCCCCTGCCAGTGACTAATTTCTAAATCTGTCCTAAGGGCATGCGCGAGCCAGCAATGTCAGGACTCTGACCTTTCTCGCTGGCACTTTTTATTTATGTATTTAAAAAAAAAATTTTTTTTTTAACGTTTATTTATTTCTGAGACAGAGAGAGACAGAGCATGAACGGGGGAGGGTCAGAGAGAGAGGGAGACACAGAATCGGAAACAGGCTCCAGGCTCTGAGCCATCAGCACAGAGCCCGACGCGGGGCTCAAATTCACGGACCGTGAGATCGTGACCTGAGCCGAAGTCGGACGCTTAACCGACTGAGCCACCCAGGCGCCCCTCGCTGGCACTTTTGAAAACTTTCTTGAGAACTTGCTATGTGCAAGAGTGGAGTCCCCAGAAGGACCTCACCATCGAGAAGCAGGAGGGAGGGAGGGAGTAGACCTGGGGGTCTGGACCCGGTGGTGGTCACCCGAGAGCAGTTTTGTCCCCTGAGACGTTTGGCGACGTCTGGAGACATTTTGCATCGTCGCAGCTGAGGGAAGGGGGTGCTCCCGGCATCTAGTGGGTGAAGGCTGTGCGCCCTACGATGCGCAGGACGGCCCCCAGCACGGAACAGGGAACGTTCCAGCCCCGGAAGCCAATAGTGCCGCGGTTGGGGAGCCTTGGGGAGAGAGCAAGGCGAGGGGATCAGAAAGCTGGGTGCTGCTGTGAAGAGGCGTGTACCTCTGCTTGTTTCAGTCCCCGCTTTCAGTTTTTGTGGGGCTACGTCTAGGGAGGGAAAGCCCTGGGTCAGAGAGCAGTTCCATGTTCAAGTTTTTGAGGAGCCACCGAACTGTTTTGCACGGCAGCCCCACCATTTCCCAGTGGCCCCAGCAACGTACAGAGGTTCCGGTTTCTCCACGTGCTCACCAGCCCCTTGCTGTTTTCTTCCCTCCGCCCCCCTTCCTTCCCCCCTCCCTCCTTCCCTGCTTCTCTGTCTCTCTGATTGCAGCCATCCTTGTGGGTCTGAAACGGTACATGGCAGTATATTGATTTGCATTTCCAGAACGACTAAGGTTGGATCTCTTCGTGAGCTATCGGCCATTTGTATATCTGTTTTGGAGCAATGTCCGTTCGTGTCCTCGGCTCATTTTAAAATCAGCTTGTCTGGGGGGGCACTTGGGTGGCTCAGTGGGTTGAGCGTCCGACTTGGGCTCAGGTCACGATCTCGCGGTTTGTGAGTTCGAGCCCCGCGTCGGGCTCTGGTGCCGACGGCTCGGAGCCTGGAGCCTGCTTCAGTTTCTGTGTCCCCCTTTCTCTCCGCCCCACCCCTGCTTTTGCTCTCTCTCTGTCTTTCAAAAATGAATAAACAGAACAAAAAATTTTAAATCAGCTTGTTTGTCTTTTTGTTGCTGAGTTGTAAGACTTCTGTATATGTTCCGGATGCTAAACTGTTAGCAAATGTGTGATTTACAAATATTTTCTCCCCTTCGGTAGGCTGTCTTTTCACTTCCTTGGTAGTGCCCTTTGATGCATAAAAGTGTTTAATTTGAATGAGGTCCAATTTATCTACTTTTTTTTAATGCTCATGCTTCTGGTGTCACATCTGAGAATCCACCGCCAATTCTGAGGTCACAACGATTTGCTCCCATGTTTTCTTTTAAATTTTTTGTGTTTTTTTTCAATTTTTTTAATGTTTATTTATTTTTGAGAGAGACAGAGACAGAGCTTGAGCGGGGGAGGGGCAGAGAGAGAGGGAGACACAGAATCCGAAGCAGGCTCCAGGCTCTGAGCTGTCAGCACAGAGCCCGACGAGGGGCTCGAACCTGTGGACTGTGAGATCATGACCTGAGCCGAAGTCGGACGCCCAGCCGACTGAGCCACCCAGGTGCCCCAAATTTTTTTGCGGTTTTAGTTCTATTTAGGTTGTTGTCTCATTTTGAGTTGAGTTTTTATATGGTCTGAGTTAGGAGTCCTGTCGTAGACTCTGGGTCTAGAGTTCTTTCTTGTCCAGCAAGAAAGCAGGACGCAGGATTAAAATGCGAGAGATGGCTAATGTCTGGGAGGAGACAAGAGCCCCAATTAAGGGTCCTTGCTCCGTTTTTATTAGGATCAGAAGGCTTACAAACGTGATGATGGACGTGCGCAAAGAGATAATAAATCTGTGAACATTAACTCATGGGCGTGAGGGAAAGAGGGTTTTGAAGATATACGGTGTTAGAGGTTTGGGTCAATATAAGACAAAATCCTGGAGACAGGCAGATGGTTGTTCAGGGCAACTTTACCCCGCAGTGGTCTATAGCCCTATTTACCTATTTACCTAATTTGGTTCTTCCTTCCTGTGGAACAAGCTTTCTGCTATAGTACTAAATTGGGGGGCATATCTGCCCTGAATACCTAATCTTACTTACCTCATATACCTTTGTGTTGGGGCCTTTACCCCGCCCTCTCTATACCTATTTAACTAATCTTGTTTACCCAAACGTGGGTGTGAGCATCTGTGGCTTTCTAATTCTTTATGCCTTGTTAACCCATCGTGCAAGCCTGGGGAATCCCTAAGCTTATTCCCCACAGAGTCCAACCTCATTCTGTTGCTTGTAGAAATCAGTTGTCTCAGAACCATATGTTGAAGAGACTATTCTTTCCTCCTTGAATGGTCTTTTTTTTTTCTTCAAGTTTGTTTATTTTCTTTAGTAATCTCTATACCCAGCATGGGGCTTGAATTCACGATCCTGAGATCAAGAGTCTTGTGCTCTTCTGACTGAGCCAGCGAGGCATCCCCCCACCCCCCACATTGAATGGTCTTGATATCTTCATAAAAAGTCTATGGGCCATAGATGTATATGGGTTTATTTGGGGACGTTTGATTCTAATCCATTGATCTATATGCCTGTTCTTGATGCCAGTGCCACACTGTTTTGACTGTAGTTTTACAGTAAGCTTTGAAATCGGAAAGTGTGAGTCCTCCAACTTTGTTCTTTTTTAAGATTGCTTTGGCTATTGGTTCCCCTTGCAGCTCCATATGAATCTGCTTATCGTTTCAGGTAGTATGGCCATCTTAACAGTAGGAAGTCTTCCAATCCATGAACATGGGATGTCTTACATTTATTTAGATCTTCTTTAATTTCTTTCAGCAATGTTTTATACACCAGCATTGTACACGTCTTTCACCTCCTTGGTTAAATTTATTCCTAGATATTTTATCCTTTTGGATGCTATTGTAAATGGAATTGTTTTATTAATTTCCTTTTCAAATTGTCCATTGTTGGTGCAAGAAACACAATTAATTTTTGCATATTGATCCTGTATCCTACAAATGTGCTTAATTTGTTCATTACTTCTATTAGGGTTTTGTGTGTGTGTGTGGATTCTTTTTTCTTTTTAATTTTTTTAATTACATGTATAGAGAGAGTGCAAGTGGGGGAGAGGGGCAGAGGGGGAGAGAGAGAGAGAAGGAGAGAAAGGGAGAGAATTTTAAGCAGGCTCCATGCTCAGCAGAGAGCCTGATAAAGGGCTCAATTCCACAACCCTGGCATTATGACCCGAGCCAAAATCAAGAGTCAGCTGCTCAACCAACTGAGCCACTGAGCCACCCAGGGGCCTCGTGTGTGTGGATTCTTCAGGATTTTCTATACACAGGCATCTCCTGCTTTTTGAAAGTTCACATTATGCCACTTTGTTTTGTGAAAGACCTACACTAGTACCTGTTTTTGCTAACTGGAGGAAATCTGAAGAGGATTTTTGCTTTTAGGAAAAAAAGTGGAAAAGTTAAAATAGCCAAGCTGCTTTGGTGAGAACCACACTCAGCACCTCAGCACCAAAGCCACCATAGCTTTGAACTGTGTCTGTGAGCATCTGAGTTTTGTCTTGATTTATGTTGTGTATCCATTAGCAAGATGTGTCCTAAGCTACCAGAAAAGCCTAAGAGAGGTTATTTTATGGGCCTGGGAATGCTCAAAAGTGTTTTCTTATCAATTAATGGTAATTGCTTCTTTGCTTTATGCCGTTTCAACTTATGAAAGTTTTCTGAGGAACCTCTCTACTTTTGGATAGCGGGGAAACCTGTATAGGATCATGCCGTCTATGATTAGAAATGATTTCAGGTCTTCCTTTTCTGTTTGAATGGCTTTTATTTCTTCTTCTTGTCTAATTGCTTTGGCTAGGACCTCCAGTACAATAGCAAAATAGGTGAAATAGGTGAAAAGTGGGCACCCTTGCCTTCTTCCTGATCTTCAGGAGAAAGCTTCCAGTCTTTCACCATTGACTATATATTAGCTATAGGTTTTTCATAACGTGCCTTATTGCATTCAAGTTCCTTTCTATTCCTACTTTTCTGACTTTTTTTTTTTTTTTTTTTTATCATGAAAGGGTGTTGGATTTTGGCCAAATGCTTTTTTTTTTTTTTTTTTTTTGGTGTTCATCGAGGTCATCCTGTCAGTTTCCACTCTGTTCGATGGATGTGGTTTGTTACATTGATAGATGCTGAGCCACCCTTGACTGCCTTTTCTGTAAAAAGAAACTTGATGACCTTAAAGGGAAAAAACCTCCTGACCCTGTGTATTACCTGGAAAATACCCTGATGACATTTCAACAGTTTCTGTTGCCCAAAGTGCACAAGAAGTACTCAGGGTTGTGCTGTTCTGGGAAATCTTGAGAACGTTTCTACTTCCCTTAAGAACATAATATTGAATTATAAAAGACAAAAGCTTTTAGATACTATATGATGTGTTTGAGCTTTGTGGTCCTGTTTTTTGTTTTTTGTTTTTCTAAATGCTTCTACTGTATCCCTGTGGCAAATTGGTTCCGAAATTTCAACACATTCAGGTCGTATTTTTGTTTGTTTGCTTTTTAACAATCTTTACTTCAAATAGCAATGATCGCTCCATTAATAGGGCAGCGTAGCGTGGAGGGAAGAGGCATGGGTTAGAAATCAGAATATCTGAATTCATGCTTCGGCAAATGACTTTTGTCTCTTGTTAAGCTCGCCCTGTTACCGGACACTGTTTTAGACGCTGGAACGAACAGACTCCCTTCGGTCTTGCTGGGTTTCATTTGGGTCTAAGCACACTCCATCCCGGGCGTACTATGCTAGGAAGAAATAAGGCAAAGTGCCCTTCCCCCTTCCAGAACCATGATGACGATTGTGACAGTAATACAGCGTGATGGCGGTGCGATGATAAGATAATGGCGACAGACATAACAGTCCCATTACATCTACGACATTGGAATATGTAGAGGTCTTCTCTTTTCTTTCTAGGTAACAGCTTTATTGAGAGATAATTCATATGCCATTCGGTTCATTCATGTAACCTATCTACTTCCGTGGTTTCTAGCACATTCCCCAAGTACATTCACTACAGTCAATTTTAGAACATTTTCATTCCCCCCCCAACACAACCCTTGTACCCCTATCCCAATCCTACTAGCCCTAGGCAACCACTCACCTTTCTGTCTCTATGAATTTGCCTGTTCCGGGCGTATCAGATACATGGCGCATACAATGTGGTCTTTGGCGCCTGCATAATGTTTTCAAGATGCATCTGGGTGTAACGTGTGTCAATGCTTCAGTCCTATTTTATGACCAGATAAGACTCCGTTGTATGGATGGATCACCTTTTGTTTACCCATTCTTCAGGTAACGGACATTTGGATTGCTTCTACTTTTTTGGTCTTAGGAATCTATAACGGGATTCATAACAGGCATGATCTACTCATCTCTTACGTGCATGTTGATGATTTACGGTGAGCGTGTGTTAGTGTCCCTAAATGAGAGGTGAGAAACGGACATCCAGAGGCGTTCAGGAACGTGCCTAGGACCACAGAGCGTGTTCTACGCAGAACCACTCTGTCCACTGCCTTTCCTCTCTGGCACGGCCAGCTGAACCCACAGAACCCTAGCTTGCCCCTTGCCCCGCGAGCCCCTTTAGGGTGGGAATAACTCCATTATGTAGACTCTAAAATGCCTTTCCTTTTTTCCCCTACAGATTTTCTGAATGACCTTGCTTCTTTTTCCATCTTGTTTGATTTTCTCCTGCTTGACCTTCTCCTGGTTAAAATTCTGGGAGGAAATGACAGACTCCAAGCAAGTCACCAAGAGCACACCCGAAGGGAGCTGTAGCCCAAGCCAAGCGCCTTTTCCAGCCTCAGACAGCTCAGGGGAGCCGCCGCAGAAAAATGATAACAATGGCCCTCTGCCAGAGACTCCTAACCGGGCTGAGCCAGCCTCCCACAGAGGTGCCGACGATACCGATCAGCAAAGAACTTCCGGGCCACCCCCACGCCAGAATCCCCCAGGAGACTCCCTTTCCTCTGATGACACCTCCCCAGCGCCCCAAGCCAACGCAACAGGGACCGCAGACCTGAAGACCCCAGATACCGATGGCCCGTCGTCTCAGCCAAGCCCCAGGGCCCGCGAGCCAGACCCCTCTCCAGAAAGACGAGAAGCAGGAGCATATCAAGAGGCAGCTGATGACCAACTTCATCCTGGGCTCCTTCGACGACAACTCCTCCGATGAGGACCCCAGTGCCGGCTTGTTCCGAGAGTCTCCCCGAAGGCAGCCGGGCCAGCCTGGGGACTCTGTCTCTGGAGGCTGCTCTCACTGCAGGGCGAGCCGGAGAAACCCCGTCCCCACCATAAGGTAACGTGCCCTGTGTCCTTCTAACTGGGAGGCACAGGAGACTGTCTTGTAGAAAGAACTTAGCCCAGTTGGGAAGCCGACCTTGAGTGTGACCGGCTGTAATTTAAGCCGAATGAGCCAAGGCTGACAAGAGCCATGCGGGATGGGATGATGGGGGGCTGGAGGGAGGGACAGGTTCCCTGCCTCCTGAAGAGACCTTCGTTCATTTGTTCCTTGATTCTTCCAACAGGTAACTAAGCACGGAGGCACATGCCTTCCCCTTAGGGATGCCTTCAAAACAAAAACTCAGATACGGTAACCGCATCCAGCAATTTGTTGGAAACAAAGGCCCATAGGCCCGTCACAGGCGGGAGTGTCGAGCCTGGGTGTGCAGTTGGTGGCTTTGTTGTTTTTGTTGTTGAGCTTGCCGCCTCCCTTCCGGGCGACAGAATTGCAAACAGAATACGGTAGGTTCCGGTGGAAAACTCCGGAAACACAGACAAGCAGAGAACAGAGAAGAGCCACCAACCGTAACATTGGCCAGGTCCTCTGCTTTCCTTCCAGTGTCCTTCCCTCCTTCCGGTCTGTTCCTTTCTCCAGGAAGTAGAATCCCACCGGCTGTCGGTCTCAGCGCACCTCTTGTACTCTCTCTCGAACGTGAAAAACTTGGACGAGGAGGTGGCTTCTTCCATAGGTGCCCACGTTCCCAGGGAGCTTAATTTGCGCTCTGGTGAGCACATAGAAGGTAGAGAGAGACGAAATGCGAGTATTCCCTGTACTGACCATCCTCAGGGGGGAGTTCAGTTTGAGGTTCCGGAAGGGTTAAAGGAAGGGAGGGCTTTAGGGTCTGGTACAAAGAGCAGTCATTGGTGTTGGAAGCAGAGCTGGTTCCACCTGGGCTCTGCCACCCCCCACTGTGTGCCCTTGGGCATGGCATTCGCCTCTCCCGGCCTCAGTTCCTCATCTGCCAAACACTGACCTGATTAAATGGCATAACGATTGTAACGTATGCAAAGACCGGTACATAGTAGGTACTTAATAAGCCCCGGATTCCTTCATAGCTCCTCCCTGTGGCTTGCTCTTTGTCCCCCCAACACCCACTTCACCCACCACTTCACAGTTTATATAAATTATCCATTGATCCCTTAGAACAGCAGCACAAGGCTGGCGGTGGGTCCCCATTTTACAGATGAGAAAACCAGGGCTCAGATCCGTGGCGTCCCCCCCACCGCCGCCCCGCCCTGGCTACTGTTGACCCTTTTGCTCACATCCGTTGGTCCATCTTGGGTCAACTCTGAAGAAATATTCAGGGGGGAGCCTCCCAACCCCCTTCCCCCCAAAACCCTCCAGAGTGTTGCTTTGCAGAGAGCCACTGCTGTGCTCTCCCTCTTCCACAGGGTGGTCATGCCTCTTCCCCGGGGCCCCCAGGTCAAAAGCCCAGGCCATGTTCAGATGTGGGCAGGTGGCCTGCAACCAGCCGGAGGGGTGAGGAAATGAAGCCTGACTTAGAGAAGGCCAATGTGTGGGTAAAGTGCCCCTGCTGGAGTCCGGGGAGTTCCCTTTATTAATATTATTCTTTCCCGGTCAGCTGCTAAATAATCTGCACCCTCAGGCAAATCCCCTAACCTTCCGGGGCTATGTTTCTGCAAAATGGAGGTAGGGAGTAGGGGTTTTATTTTATTTTTTTTTGCTAGTCCTTCCAACCTTCCCATTTCGCAGACAGAAACCTAAGACCGGGGTGGGGGGTGGTTTATTCCAAGGGGCTACACTCAGGCAGAAGCCACCGCAAAGGCATTGATAGGTCTGCGGATCTTCCCTGCTGGTAACAGGTTCTTCACAGACCGTGTGACCTCCGTGTCGCTCCAGAGGTCACCTTGTGGCCCATGCTGGCGTCTTCCTGCCAGACCACCAGCCAGGAGACTGGGTAGAGAAACGGCACATGTTTAATTCTGTGGCGTGGGAGGAGCTCTTTTTGAATGATCTCAGAGAGCCTTTGTCTTCCCCCTGTGCCCTCGCCATCCCAGGAAACTCACATTTGCTGTTCCCTCTGAACTGAAATGGCCCCCACACCCTCCTCCACACCCCCCCCCCCCTGCCACCGTTTCCTTACACCTCCCCCCAGGACCTACTTCAAGGCATGTGACCCTCTGCTGCCTCCCTCTTGAAATTCTTAATAATTTTTCAACAAGGGCTCCATGTTTTCATTTTGCACTGGGCCCTGTGTGGACTTGGAAATAGTCCCCAGATGGCGGACTTCCCATGCAACCCTTAGAGAACAAAGCTGGTGAGAACATTATAAGTGACAAAATGCTCACATGCTGTGAAATGAAGGTTCCGAGGTAATCACTTTGGTCAACAGTGGCAATGTGATTAGTATACAGTGGGTCTGGTGTAAGATGCCCGTTCAGAGCACTGTTGCCCTGATACTTCTCTCCTGTGGGTGCGTGTGTGGACTGAATGGGTGGGATAGGACAGGTTCAGGATCGCACAACTGTAGTCCTGAAAATTAAAGTTATGACCCAGGGGGCGCCTGGGTGACTCAGTTAAACGTCCCGCTCTTGCTTTTGGCTCAGGTCACGATCTTATGGTTCACGAGATTGAGCTCTGTGTCAAGCTCTGTGCTGAATGTGGAGCCTGCTTAGGATTCTGTCTGTCTCCCTCTCAAGATAAATAAATAAACTTAAAAAAAAAAAAAGTTATGACCTGGAAATTCATTAGTTGGTGGTGAACTCATTTAGCAGCAAAATCCACCTTGAATAGATGTAAAGTTGTTTGTAGTGTTTATCCCATTTTGTGAATATTCATGCCTTCTGCTGCTGAAATAGTAACATGAAAACGTATCATGTAAAGCTTTACCATCACCCCCTAAAAAAGTTCCCAAATTCCAAAGCATATTGAGTCCTGGGAGTTTCAGATAAGGGATTGTGGACACATGAATGTAATGTGCTTAGATTTCTGCCCAATTAGTAAGCACAGAAAATGAGGGTGCTTAATGTTTGTGTGCGTGTGTGTGTGTGTGGCTGGAAAGTCTATAAGGAATGTGTCAAAATAGTTAATAATCATTGTTTTTATATGGTGCAATTATGAGTCATTTAAATTTTCTTCTGTGTTTTCCAACTTTCTGCTGTAGATACTGTTACAACAAGTGTGAACAATGTTTAATAATAAAACCTTATAAAATATTGGGGGGGGAAAGTGAACCAATCATCCCACTTCCTAGATAAAAAGCTGAAGCCCTGACCCTCAGGGGTCTGTCAGAGGTCTCTGATATCTCTATCAGAGATAATCATAGGCCCTCAGTGCCATTCGAGCCCGGACCCTCAGCAGGTGCAGGTCAGAAAGCGGTCTGCGGACTCCCGGTATTGATGCTTAACCTGGGCTCCAGCAAAGATGCCTCCACCCTCCTCCTAACCCGTTCTTGGCATTAGTGAGAAGAATGAGGCAGGAGAGGCAGCCATTAAGCTCTGTGACCTTGAGGATGTCACCTACCCTCTCAGGGGGCTGGACTGGATGCTCTGAGATCCTTTGTGGCCCCAGCAGCCTTTGCTTTTGTTTCTTTGTGTGTGGTGGGGGGCGGGGGGGGCGGTGCTGGAAGAACGGAGGTGGGGGGGGGAGGGGGGGAAGAGAGCTTGGGGAAAGTTTGTTAATTTTGAACCATTTTCTCCTGGGCCGGTTGCCCGTGGATGGTCTGGGTCCTCCTAGGTAAACATTAGGACAAACTCAGAGATGAAACGGTCCAGTGGAGAAGCTAAGGTTTGTCCCATTCATTCATGGGCTTGGGAGCATTTATCATAGGCCTGCTGGTTGCCGGGCTCTGTGCAGGCACTGTGGGTGCTCAGATGGCCTCAGAGAGGCCAGGCCAGGCCAGGCCAGGCAGGAGCCTACGGGCCACTAGCCCAGAGAACTTCCCATCGTGGGCAGAGAACTTCCCACTGCGCATGCTTTCTCCTCCACTCAGCTGTCAAGTGCCCCCGGGGCCGAGCCGTTAACCTTTCTGTGCCTCAGCATCCTCCAGAACGAGGTCACAGTGCTGCCTACCTCACAGGCCCGGTGCCACGCTTAGCTGAGCTACTGTGAGCCCACAGTGCCATGGCGTGATCACTGTCATTGGGTGCCAAGCACAGTGGTCATAGCGAGGGCCCAGGCCCCGCAGGCAGACAGGTCTGGCTTCGGATCTCAGACCAGTCCCGTGAGCTCTCTCAGCTGCAATTTCCTTCTCCGTCGAAGCGGGGCAATGCTGGTGTCTACCTCACAAGTGTGCTGAGATCACGGGAGAAGGAGTGGCGGGTGTGGGTGGCCCAGGGGCTGCCTCGGGGGCCGGCCGCTGAATGGGCATCTTCCAAAGCTCTCGCCTGTGGCCATGGTTCTTCCCAGGCCCCTCCGGGCGCACATCCTTAAGGTATAGCAGCCTGTGTCCGCAGGGGAGGAAGTGGAGGGGGGGCAAGCGAAGTGTCCCCAACAAAATGGTAGAACACAAGGCAGTCCACAGGGTGCTTTCCCAACCACTCACTTCCCTGGTGGGAGTGCTGAGTTCAAGAGAGGCTTCTCAAGGCAGACCGCAGAGCCCAGGGAGGCGAGTGCGGGTCGGTGGGGTCTGGACCGCAGTGAAGGGACACCACAGGCGAGCACCCTGACACCCGGGACCTTGCTGCACTTCTGTCCCAGATAAGGTCCTGGGTGGGCTTGCATCGGGCCTCTTCCAGATCCTTCCTGCTCATGATCTCCCCTCCGTATCTCTTTTCCTCTGCTCCAAGTAGCGAGCAGGTCATAAAACTTTAAATTGTCTATAAATATTTGTTATTTGTCCCTCAGTGAAATGCCATGGATCTTTTGATAATGTTTTAATTTTCTTATTCCTTTATTGATTTAGCAGGAGGCTGGCAGAAACCCCGTTTTCAACTCTTTTTTAGCTCCTAAGATGTTTTCTGGGAGGTTCGGGGGAAGGGGGTCTCTGTTTTCACATTGTTTCATTGGTGGACTGGATATTGAGTTTCGGAAGAGGCTGGCTATTAATACAGGATCCAGAGAAACTAAACATTCCTTTCTCTCTCTCTTAAATATCTGGATCCCGCTTTATTTTTATTTTTTTAAAGTTTATTTTTTTATAATTAAAAAAATTTTAATGTTTATTTCTGAGAGAGAGAGACAGGGTGCAAGCGGGGACGGGACAGAGAGAGAGGGAGACACAGAATCCAAAGCAGGCTCCAGGCTCTGAGCTGTCAGCACAGAGCCCGACATGGGGCTCGAACCCACAAATGGTGAGATTGTAACCTGTGCCGAGGTTGGACGCTTAACCAACTGTGCCACCCAGGCGCCCCTTAAGTTTATTTATGTATTTTGAGAGACAGAGTGAGAACAAGCGGGGAAGGGGCAGAGAGAGAGAGAGAGAGAGAGAGAGAGAGAGAGAGAATCTTAAGCAGGCTCTGCACTGTCAGCACAGAGCCCAATGTGGGCTCAGTCCCACAAACTGTGAGATCGTGACCTGAACTGAAATCAAGAGTCGGATGTTCAACAGACTGAGCCACCCAGGGGCCCCGAATGTATCTTAATTTAGAAAAATCTTTCACTTCTGCTCTATGCTTAATGGAACATTTCCTCCATCACATATTGAAAGGGATTATTTTAAATTATTTTGTTAATGTTTCTTTATTTTTGAGAGAGAGAGAGAGAGCTTGCACTCGCATGCAGGGGAGCAGGGGAGGGGCAGAGAGAGGGAAGGACAGAGGATCCGAAGCGGGCTCTGTGCTGTCAGTGGGACTTGAACTCACAAACCATGAGATCATGACCTGAGCTGAAGTCAGACGCTTAACGGACTGAGCCCCCCAGGTTAATGCCCCAGGGCATTATTTTGTTTTTGTCTGAATGAACGCACTTGGTATATGGATGGTTTTACAGATGAAGTGGAGAGAAGAGGTTTGCTCGGGGTCACAGAGGGCACAGGGCCAGGCTTGAGGCCGCTCACGGCTCCGGAATTTCCACTGTGCTGCTAGTCACTTGTACGTGTACCATTTCTTGTTTTTGCGTGTGCCTTTCGCCATTGACCTGGCTTTTCCCTCTGCCATACCAACAAGTTAAATTTAGCCTCTGATGAGCCTGAGCAGAAGGGCTTGTAACACGAGACTGCATCTACAGCCAAGTTTGAACTGTCATCGAAAGCACAGTGACAATTGTTTAGAGGAGATGTTTGTATAAAGGCGGTACCGAGCATAGGGGCGTGTGTTATTCTTTCCTTCCGATCTTCTCTTCCCTAATAAGGCAGGCAGAGAAAAACCCAAGTCGTTATCGCTCTGATGACGTGCCAAGCGCGGACATCTAAGTGAAATCCTTTTCTTGAGAGCCCCCACGTGAAAGCGAGCTGTGTTACGACGTCTCTCGGGCTGGGTTGGCGGAGAAGTTAGCATCACCACGATGTCCAACAGGTGTTGGGGTTTTGTCACTAGAGGATAAAAATCCAGAGTGATGCAAGTAAACCGATTCAAGCTCTTTCCCACTGATCCTTACTGACTTGGGGTCTTTTGAAATACTTTCATTTCCTGATTTTAATTGTTTTCCCTATTTTGAGGTGAATATATTAAATTTGGGTCATGTCGGGGATGAATTTGCAGGGGGGAGGGGGTTGGTTTGAAACTTTAAAAAAATGCATCAGCCTAAGGTGGAGTTTGTTTTGGAGGAAGGAAAGACAAGGCCGTGGAGAACATTCTAGAAATTCTGAAGAACTGAGAATTGTGTTCACCTGTTTTATGTATTTATTTCTTTTTTTTTTTTTTTAATTTTTTTTTCAATGTTTATTTATTTTTGGGACAGAGAGAGACAGAGCACGAACGGGGGAGGGGCAGAGAGAGGGAGACACAGAATCGGAAACAGGCTCCAGGCTCTGAGCTATCAGCCCAGAGCCTGACGCGGGGCTCGAACTCACGGACCGCGAGATAGTGACCTGGCTGAAGTCGGACGCTTAACCGACTGCGCCACCCAGGCGCCCCTATTTCTTAATCCCCTTGTTGAAACAGTTGATATATGGCTAGAGCACAGCTAACTGGTGTCCTCAGGCAGGGCTGCTTCTACAACTCCTAGGAGAGGTCACTGCTGCCATTGTGGCCATATTTGCAAACTTTTACATTAGTTTTTGGCTTCTTGCTTTGCTGTGAACGTAGGCTACATGTATTATCATTGCAATATTTTCTAGGCAGTGTTTTGGGTCCTGTTAACTTATGAAAACTACTTGGAGAAGTATTCATTCATTTATTCTAACTGGAATCAGTTTGCGTGGGTTCAAGTCTCCAGCTCTGTCACCCTTAGGAAATGTACATCTCTGGGTCTTGTTTCCTTATCTGCATTATGGAAATAAAAACGATAGGATTGTTGGGCACCTGGGTGGCTCAGTCCATGAAGAATCCCACTCTTTTTTTAAAATTTATTTTATTTTATTTTTTTTAGCGTTTATTTATTTTTGAGATAGGGAGAGACAGAGCATGAACGGGGGAGGGGCAGAGAGAGAGGGAGACACAGAATCCGAAACAGGCTCCAGGCTCTGAGCTGTCAGCACAGAGCCTGACGTGGGGCTCGAACTCCCAGACCGCGAGATCATGACCTGAGCCGAAGTCGGACGCTTAACCGACTGAGCCACCCAGGCGCCCCCCAAGAATCCCACTCTTGATTTCAGCTCAGGTCAGGATCTCACGGTTCATGAGTTTGAGTCCCGCGTCGGACTCAGAGCCTGCCTGGGATTCTCTCTCTCCCCTCTTTTCTCTTCCCCTACCCCACTAGTGCTCTCTTCTCTCTCTCTCTCTCAAAGATAAATAAACTTACAATGAAAAAAAAATTAAAAACAATAGGATCGCTATTAAATAAGACAAAGGCACAAGAGAGCACTCAGGGTATGCTGGTCTTAGCAGAAAGATTTTTTTAAGAAAAGATGTATTCATTTGAGTGTGGCTGACACACAATGTTGCATTCGTTTCAGGTGTAGGACATAGTGATTAGACAAGTCTATATAGTTATGCTCTGCTCACCACAAGTGTAGCCACCATCTGTCACCATACATCACTACTACACTATCACCGACTATATTCCTTATGCTGTCCCTTTCATTCCTGTGACTCATTCATTCCATAGCTGGAAGCCAGAAAGAAACCTTTTTAGGGTCTCAGGGCAGCTGGGGTCTTCCCTGCCTTGAAAGCACTCACTTTACCAGGTGACCCATGTGGTCCGAAGTGTGTGTTGGGAGCTCTCCGTGGGGACAGAGGGACCTGGAACAAACTTGTCCCTGGGAATAGAGGTGAAAGAATGAGCAAAACCAGGAACTTGGAAGCCAGAAGTTGACCTGACTTCGGGGGCTTTTACCAGGCACTGTGGTGACGTCTGACTCATATTTTAAGGTTTATTTATTATCAGAGAGAGAGAGAGAGAGAGAGAGAGAGAGAGCGCAAGGGAGGGACAGAGAGAGGAGAGAGAAAATCCCAAGCAGGCTCCACACCGTCAGCTCAGAGCCCGAGGCAGGGCTGTATCCCCCTAACCCTGAGGTCATGATCTGAGCCGAAATCAAGAGTGGGGCTCTCAACCACCGACTGAGCCACCCAGACGCCCCTGACTCATATTTTAAATAAACCATATTTTCCACCACTTCCCTAGCGGGTGTATTCAAGCACTTGTGAGTTTTGCCCAGCTGCCAGTAGCTAGTGGGTGCCATCCTGGAACGCTTCTACTCCAGTCAGGCGAGCTGGGTAGGAAAGCAGCCAAGAGGGTTTTTGTTTTTTGCGTTTTTTTTTTTTTTTTTTTTTTTTTAACATCTCCGGCGGTCGTCTCCCGGCGCCCAAGGTCAGCGGTGGCTCCGTGATTGGCCGGCGCGGGGGGGCGGGACCTGGCCGGCGGGGATAGGGGGCGGGGCCCGGTGAGGGGGCAGGACCCTTCTGGGAGAAGGGGTCCGCTTGGGGGCGGGGCCTCGGCGGGCGCGTCCGCCCCGGACACTTGCGCGCAGGACTCATTTCGGGATGGAGGAAGCTCAGCGCTTGGGCCGGCATCTGCAGGTTGCAGCACAACCCGGCCCGAGCCGCTCTCGGACCGCGCCTCCGCCTCCCTGTGGCTGCCCTGCTGGGCCCCGGGACCGGGGTCCGCTTCAGGGGGTCCAGGGGTGCATGCTCGGCATTCCGGAAGGAGCCGGGTGGGATTGGTCGGCGGGCAGGTCAATATGAGTCCTGCCAAGTGCAAGGTCTGTTTCCCTGATCGCAAAGTAAAGTAAGTAAGCCTGCAATTCTAATGACCGTTATCTTTTGCAAACTTACGCAGCGTGTCCCCCCCCCCCCGCCCCTAGTAGAGACAAGCTGTGTGACCCCCTTCGCTCCACCTCCTCTTCCCCGCCCCCACCAAAGAAATGCAGGCTTCAGTTTGGCCGCTGGGGAGATGGAGGCTGCCTTGCAAAACCCGGGAGGCTGGATTTGGCGGTGATGTTGTTTGGAAGGGGGCGCTCAGAAACACAAAGGTGGACCCGCTGGCGGGGGTCCTCGCTTTCCTCCTCTTCCTCCCCTTTGCTTTGGTGAAGCCTTGGTTGCGGAAGGCAGGACTTTGGAAATGATCGCGAAGCCCGGGGCGAATCAATGTGCATCTGAGCGCGCATCCCATTTAAGGTTATTTTCTGAGCAATTAGTGCAGGCATTTCTGTGCCCCAGTGCTTCCTAGCCCCACCTGCTTGATTTCTTGTTTTCATTTTATTGCACTTGAAAAAAATTACCAAAGTCACGTTCTGTTTGTTGTTGAAAAGTCAGAAAATTCTAGATAAGCAAAAAGGAGGAACAAAAATCACCCTTAACCACTTCTCCCCATGCATCCCCGCCCACCCCATGATCTTTATTAACAGTTGCTGGATAGTTAGTGCAGGGAAGTGAGGTCACTTGGAGCCAGAAGGACCTGGTTGTTTGGGTTCAAGGTTGGGGGGTTCAGAGAGGGCAGGAGACATGCCCCAGGAAGGAGGCTGACCTTGAAGTTCTCTGGTCCCTCTGCAAAGCAGAATAACAGAGCCTTTCGGGGGACCCTCCTTGGATTGCTGAAGGCAAAGGGCCTGCAGACGGGCACCGGTCCCCTGTTTGGATCATGGTCTTTGTCGTACACTGAGCTTTTTGTAGAGCATGTTAGTCACATTTCTACCCCCATCTGACCCCTCTGGCAAAACCCCTCAAGTCCTCCCGTGTGCCCAAAGCTGGCCGTGTGGCCTACAAAGGATACATTTTTTTTTTTTTTTCCTGATCTGTAAGGCTATTTACACAAAAGTTCAACATACGAATCTTGAATCACATTGAATCGAAACCACCTTAAGCTGAAAGAATAAACCTGCAAGAATTGGAATCCCCCCATTGCAAGTGGCTTCGCTGCCTTGGGAATGCTGCTCAGAACCAAGGCCAGCTGCCTGGTTGAAATGTGGGTTGTTGATTGGTGGTTCTCGCCCCCACCTGCATGTTAGAATTTCCTGCGGGGGGGGGGGGGGGGGGGCGGGGGCGGTGCTTTTGGAAAATGTAGATGCCTGGGTGACCCCTACTCCCCCCTCCCCAACAATCCTTCCCATCCTGGTGATGCTGAGTAATTAGTCCAGGTGGGGCCTAGACATCAGCAGTTTTTAAGGCTTCTCGTGATGGAGTCCACAGTCAGGGCCGAAAAGCACCGCTTAACTCAGAGTTGGTGAACTGTTTCCATCAAGGGCCAAATAGTAAATATTTTTGGCTTTTGTGGTCATATGGTCTCTGTCACACCTACTCAGCTCTGCCATTTACTGCCCTAGCAGCCACAGATAATACATCATGATTGAGAGGGCCTGACTGTATTCTAATCACACTGTATTTATGGACACTGAGGTTGAAAATTCACGTAATTTTCTCCTGTCACAAAGTAAGATTCTTTCAACCATTTAAAAATGTAAAAACCAGGGGCACCTGGGTGGCTCAGTCAGTTGAGCATTCAACTTCCGCTCGGGTCATGATCTCCCGGTTCGTGAGTTTGAGCCCCACGTCAGGCTCGCTGCTGTCT
The DNA here is from genome assembly GCF_007474595.2 of Lynx canadensis. Classification (NCBI taxonomy): domain Eukaryota; kingdom Metazoa; phylum Chordata; class Mammalia; order Carnivora; family Felidae; genus Lynx; species Lynx canadensis. Next base: position 75,872,014 of record NC_044314.2, on the reverse strand, counting down.
GCACAGAGCCCGCTTCAGATCCTCTGTCGCCTTCTCTCTGCCCCTTCCTCGCTTGCACTCAAAAAATAAATGAACACTTAAAAAATAAATGGAAAATAAATAAAAAGGTAAAAACCATTATTCGCTTGTGGGAGGTACAAAAGCATGTGGCAGCCTGGCCTAGCCCAGGTGGCCATCCCAGGAAGCACTGGGCTGGTGGGGAGGGGGACAGGAGGCCTGAGAGATTTCCAAGGGTCTCTGTGTCTGGGAGCCCAAAGAGGAGTTCAGAATTATCAGCCTTTTACTAAGCTATGCAATGTCCTTTCTTCCTTACTTGCTTGGTGAAAATAGTAAGTAAATAACTTTACTTCCATCAGGTCATCGGCTCTCAGCAGTTACCATCCCTATTTTACAAAAGAGAAAGGAGAGGTAGGGACACAAGGGCTGGTTGATGTCAGGGCCCAGTGGCCCCATACTGGGCTCTTCCCATGGCTTCCCTGTGGAGAGGCCCCTCAGCTTAAGGTCTTTACTGCCCGCAAGGCCCAGTGCTGAACCCTGAACACACACTCAAGGAAGGAGACGCAATTAATGTTGTTAATATCTTCGTCTTATGAGGGAACTAAGAGACACCTGCTAAAGCAACTTTCCCAGGATTACACAGGTCAGGAATGGTAGAGTCTGCATTGAAAGTCTGGAAGGATGGCTCTAATCTACGATTAGATCTATTAGAAACCATTAGGGTTTCTCAGCTGAGGCACTGCTAACGCGTGGGGCCCTGTAATTCTTTGCGGTGAGGGGCTGTTCTGAGCATCCTAGAACATTCAGCAGCATCCCTGGCCTTTACCTACTAGATGGCCACCCCTCCTTCGTTGTGACCACAAAAAAATGTCTGCAAACATGGCCATGTGTCTCCGGGGGACAAAACTGCCCCCAGCTGAGAACCCAGTGGTACACACATCGCCTCTCAAATATAAGTGCTTGTTTCTTCAAGTCCAGACAATAGAGATACTCCCATTTGTCTTAAATATCTTCCTGCCTCAAACTTAGATTCAGAAGGTCAGAGTCAGATTGGAAGCCCACACTTGCCGTCTGTGTGACTTGAGGTCATCGGGCCTCTCGGAGCCTCAGTTTCCTCACTGTGAGCAGGAAATGGTGGCCTCCCCTGCACGGGGCTCTGGGGATTCAGTGAGAAGCCCCCTGTGTCTGATTCATAGTGACATTTGAGATGTTTATTCCTTCCCTGCGGGTGTTTTCTGCCTGGTCTTGTGCCTGAGCAGCTGACTGTGTTTGGTGTTTGGCGGATAGCTCTGTGGCCTAGTTGATTGCACCTGAAGCCATTTCCAAAGTCACCCTGGAATATTTCAGCCCTCACACTGGCCTTGGAACAAATGCCGGTTGACGGTCGGCCCTCCAGAGCCAATGTTGGTTGGCCTCCAACTTTGTCAAAAACGAATAAAAATAGCCACTGGCCTGGAGACTGGGTCTGAAACAAGGCCCCTCCGGCAGCACTGTGTGTTCACCCGCCTAGTTAGTTGTGATGGACCGCGACCCACCTGATGGAGGGGCTCTGTCGCCATGTTTGAAATCAAAATGGCGGCCGGGAATGGTTTTTCCAGGCCCCAAAATGGTGTTCTTCTGGATGACTTTTTGTTGTTGTTGTGCTTTAGGTCAGTTTGCTAGAGTTTTAGTGTTTGCGTGCATGGAAACGGGACGTCTGAGACTATCTGAAGCCAAAAGATGAAGCCAGCCAGTCGGGGAAGGCTGTAGATAAGAGTGGGGGGTCGGGGAGAGCGGATGGGTGGGGAGCAGACCCCGGGCAGAGGAGTGGCTGAAGCGTTTCCTGGTGAGGTTGGGAGGTCAACAGCCCCTGATCCTCTTGGCTTCACTGCACTGAAATGATAATACAGAGTTTACTGTGTGTCAGATGCCATTTTTTACTTTCTATATATTAACCTTTAAACCTGGTGAAGTACGTGTTAATAACCTTATCTTACAGTTAAGGATACTGAGTGCCTTGCCCAGAATGGCTAGGGCTTTCAGCATCCCTATTAACAAAATTCATAGCTTTTTTTTTTTTTCTTATTGAAAATAATTTATCGGGGCGCCTGGGTGGCTCAGTCGGTTAAGCATTCGACTCTTGATTTCGGCTCACGTTGTGATCTCGCGGTTTCATGAATTCGAGCCCGCGTCACCGCAGTGACAGCGCAAAGCCTGCTTGGAATTCTGCCTCTCTCTGTCCCTCTCCCGCTCACTCTCTTTCGGTCTCTCTCAAAATAAATATGCTTAAGGGGCGCCTGGGTGGCACAGTCGGTTAAGCGTCCGACTTCAGCCAGGTCACGATCTCGCGGTCCGTGAGTTCGAGCCCCGCGTCGGGCTCTGGGCTGATGGCTCAGAGCCTGGAGCCTGTTTCCAATTCTGTGTCTCCCTCTCTCTCTGCCCCTCCCCCATTCATGCTTTGTCTCTCTGTGTCCCAAAAATAAATAAAAATGTTGAAAAAAAATTAAAAAAAAAAATATGCTTAAAATTTTACCACTGCGGGAAATTTAACAAACATAAAGGAAGAGAAGAAAACACAAACCACCCATAATTGCTCACCATTTTGGCGTCTCTTTCCCTAGATCAGAGGCCTGCAGGTTAGGGCCCTCAGGCCACATCTGCTTGTTTTTGGAAATAAATAAAGTTATCGGAAACAAACTGAGCTCCTTGCTGATTGATGGGATGTAATTGGCAAGACAATATCTGCCCTTCCAAAGTACCCTTGTAAGTCCTGTTTTGTTTCAGTAGTTCAGCCCTAGGAGGTTCTAGAAGAAAAGCTGCTTGCAGTTTATTTATTTATTTAAAAAAATTTTTTTTAATGTTTATTTATTTTTGAGACAGAGAGAGACAGAGCATGAACGGGGGAGGGTCAGAGAGAGGGAGACACAGAATCTGAAACAGGCTCCAGGTTCTGAGCTGTCGGCACAGAGCCTGACGCGGGGCTCGAACTCACGGACCTCGAGATCCCGACCTGAGCCGAAGTCGGACGCCCAACCGACTGAGCCACCCAGGCGCCCCATGATCAATCAGTTCTTCACCAAAAGTTTGGTCCCCTGGACCCACTCATCCCTGCCCTCGACCTGCCTGGTGACACAGCCACTGGACACACCTGTGGGTGGTTAACTTCTGGCTTAATTCCCGGCAGATGAATGTCCCATTGCTGCGTTACAAAAGTGGACTGAATATTCTCGCCTGATTCTCTTCCATGCCAGGAGAAGGTCCTGTCAACATCCCACTAAATGACGGCAAAAGAGATTTTTTTTAAATTTTATTTTATTTTATTTTATATTTTATTTTATTTTATTTTATTTTATTTTATTATTTTATTTTATGTTTATTTATTTTGAGAGAGAGAGTGCAAGCAGGGGAAGGGCAGAGAGAGGGAGCGGGAGAGAGAGAATCCCAAGCAGGCTCTTCACTGCCAGCACAGAGCCTGACGCGGGGCTCTATCTCGTGAACCATGAGATCCTGACCTACGCAGAAATCGAGAGTCGGATGCTTAACCGACTGAGCCACCCAGGCGTCCCTAGATTCTTTTTTTTTTTTTTTTTTTTTTAAAGAGATGGAAACCATCAAGGCTGGCAGGACAGGAGAGGAGATTAGCAATACTATTTTGGAGGCCCCAAAGCAGGGGAGCCAGCAGTAACTGGCTTAGCAGAACCAAGAAGGCTGAGTCCTAAAGCAGCCGTGAGGACGGCTGAGAACTTACTGGATCTGCACCCTGAAAGGCGCAGGGACTGGCGGCACCACGTGCCTGTGCGCCTGGGGGTAAAGGTGGGGAGGTACCAACGTAAGAATTGGGTACAACATGCCCAGATCTTGTCTGCTTTGCTTGGCAGGGGTTGTCCACTCCCACCCCCACAGAAAGCAGGCAATTCATTCCCTGGAGAGGGAAAAGTAGAGGGTCTTGGTGCTGGGGACCAATGGGCACGGTGGAGGGTGTGGGGCCTGTATCCAAACATGACGATCAGGGTCCGTATAGGTTATAGGTGTTGAAACCTTCCCTGCCCCCCATCCCAGACCTTCCTGCCACGTCCACCCCCCCACCCCCCCTCTTCTCAGCTGCTGGCCAGTTGAGAGTTGGACCCTTGAAAGAAGACGACTCTAAGTGTACTTGGGGTTCCCTGGTACACAGCAGCCCCCCTCCCCAAGGTCCCGAGCGTGGAGCTCAGGGTCCGCCGGGCCTCACCTCAGTACCTTCTGTCAGCCCTTTGGTTCTCGCTCTTCGCCACGAGGAAGTGACTGAGGCTTAACAAACAGTTGGGGACAGTTTCTGATATGGAAGGCAGGCCCCGAACAGAGAGACGCAAGAGACTTGGAAGAAACAGAAATCGTGCCAGGAGAAGGGAACGTGAAAAAGCTGCCATTATTGCCCTCACTGAAGTCAGGGAGGATGTTGCACACATAGGCATAGGATGCGTGAAAAGGAAACGCTGCTGGTCATTAACAAGCTCTTGGTTGTAAAAACACAACAGCAGCGGCGGGGAGGGGGGATGGGTGGTGGGTGGTGCCCCTGGGTGGCTCAGTCAGTTGAGCGTCTGACTTCGGCTCAGGTCATGATCTCACAGCTCATGAGTTCGAGCCCCTCATCCGGCTCTGTGCTGACAGCTCGGAGCCTGGAGCCTGCCTCGGATCCTGGGTCTCCCTCTCTCTCTGCCCCTGACCCACTCGCATTCTGTCTCTGTCTCTCTCAAAGACAAACAACCATTAAAACAAATTTAAAAACACAACAGCGGGTTAGGAGAGAAGGCTGAAGGAATCGCCCGGAAAGTGGAAGACACGAGATGGGAAGTAGGGGAGGGGTAAAATACAGAAACTTGCCGGCCAGTCTAAGAATTTCAGCAGCCGGATGATAAGGCTTCTGGAAAGAATAGAGAAAAAGGAGGCAGGGAAATCATTTGAAGGAAATATTTGAAGATAAATTCCAGGATGTGAGTTTTCACATTGAAGGAGCCTGATAGATGCACAGCCCCACTGACGGAAGCAGATGCACACCTGAGCACATCCCTGTGAAACTGTAGACTACAGGAGACAGAGACAAGGTCCTATAAGCTTCTGGGTGTGAAACAACACAGATCACCCACGAAGGATCCAAGTATCGGAACAGCTCCGGTTCCAGCATCCTCGGAAGCCACAACACGATGGTGCAAGGCTTCCAAAACTCGGAAGGAGAAGGTTTTCCCTGATAGAGTTCTGTACACCGCCAAACGCTAGGGTCAAACGTGAGAGCAGAAGGAAGTTTCAGACCACGCCAGCTGATGACACATTTACCACCCCCAGCCCCCACTCCCGAACGCCTTTTTTGAGAAGGCTAGCGATCTCCCCCTGAAGCAAGAGAATAAACTGACATCCAGCATAGAATCAGAGGGAATCTCCAGGGCGGTAGTGATGAAGTAGCCTGGTGCAGTGAGGAGGAGGACAGGCACGCGAGGACGTCCTCGTCACATGTCCTGCCATGGTACCATCTTTTTAACCAGATGAACTACTGGACGCTATGTCCCAACAAAATGAGGAAGAAAGAGGGAGCCGTGTGATCCCCCAAATGAGGGATCAGACCCGAGGAGAGGCAAAAGGAATCCCGAGGAGGTCAGCAAAAGAAGGCCCAGGATGACAGTTGGGTAAGGGGGTCTGGAGAACCGGCAGTCAGGACGGGAGGAGAGAGCAGAGGCCTCCAGGAGGGATGTTGCCAATGAAAAATAAAGGAGCTGCTCAATAAGCTGCAATTAGTCGGCTTTATTAGCAACAGGTGCAAGAGCTATGCGAAGGAGGGGCGCCTGGGTGGCTCAGTCGGTTGAGCGTCCGACTTCGGCTCCGGTCATGATCTCGTGGTCCGTGAGTTCGAGCCCCGCGTCGGGCTCTGGGCTGACAGCTCGGAGCCTGGAGCCTGCTTCCGATTCTGTGTCTCCCTGTCTCTCTGCCCCTCCCCCACTCGCATTCTGTGTCTCTCTCAAAAATAAACATAAAAAAAAGTAAAAAGATATGTATTTGAGTATATTTCTTAATATTATCTAAAGTAGATAATATTTTTTGATAGATAATATAGATAATATTTTTTGGTGGATTTTTGTTTTATAGATCATGTAAGTATAAAATCATAGGTATACACAGTATGTGCCATATCAGCCTTTAAAACTACATATCTAAAATCTCAAAGGCTCAGAAAATATTTTTCAGAATTTCTTTTTTTATAATCAATATGTTTACTGTATTTTATTATTTTTTTGCTATAGTTATACTAAGTTTTTATTTGTTTTAATTTAAATCCAAGTCAGTTATTGTATAGTATAATAATAATTTCAGGAATAGAATTTAGTGATTCATCACTTACATGTAACACTCAGTGCTCATTCCAACAAGTGCCCTTCTTAATCCCCATCACTCCTTTAGTCCATTGCCCCCCTTCCTCCCCCCCAGCAACCTTTGGTTTGTTCTCTGTATTTAAGAGTCTCTTATGTTTTGTCCCCCTTCTCTGTGTTTATATTATTTTTGCTTCCCTTCCCCTACGTTCATCTGTTTTGTATCTTAAATTCCACGTATGAGTGAAATCATATGATACTTGTCTTTCTGTGACTAGCTTATTTTGCTTAGCATAATACACCCTAGTTCCATCCACATTGTTACAAATTCTTTTTTTTATTTATTTTTTAATGTTTTACTCATTTTTAAGAGAGAGAGTGAGCGAGCATGAGCGGGGGAGGGGCAGACAAAGGGAGACGCAGAACCTGAAACAGGCTCCAGGCTCTGAGCTGTCAGCACTGAGCCTGATGCGGGGCTCGAACCCACGGACCACGAGATCATGACCTGAGCCGAAGTCAGAGCTTAACTGACTGAGCCACCCAGGCGCCCCTACAAATTCTTTTTGATGGCTGAGTAATATTCCATTGTATATTCCACATCTTCTTTACCCATTCATCTGTCGATGGACATTTGGGCTCTTTCCATAATTTGGCCATTGTCAATAGTGCTGCTATAAATAGGATTTCAATGTACAGTCAGTATAAAAAACGTTGATAAGAGGGATGCCTGGGTGGCTCACTTGGTTAAGTGTTTGACTCTTGATTTTGGCTCAGATCATGAACTCACGGTTCGTGAGTTCAAGTCCTGCATCAGGCTCTGCACTGACAGCATGGACCCCGCTTGGGATTCTCTCTCTCCCTCTCTCTCTGCCCCTCCCGCCTCTCTAAATAAATAAATGAACTAAAAAAAAAAAGATGTCACACAAGGTGGTACTCATGCATTGTTCAGGACTATGGAGAGATGGAAATGCCAGAGAAGTGCTTTCCTCTGGTGTGGGGTTCTGGAGGGGGAGGGCAAGGAACCACCACCTGGAAGTTACACACTTTTTTTTGTTGTTTTCAGCCCCCCAATTTTTGATATGTGTGTGCAGAAAAGGGCAAGAAAGACAAATCTAAAGTGTTAGACTGTGTGGGCTTGCTCCCTGTTCATAAACCCCTCCCCATAAGCTTTTCAGTATTATTTGAGTTTCTAAGTTGGGAGCGTATGAAGTAAAAATTAACTGGAGATTAAAGATTTGAAATGTACAGCTTGGGGCACGCCAGGGATCGCTCCTGCTCATTCCTGTATTGGGTTCTTGAGTCTCCTTGTGAAATGCTTCAAGGTCCCTGGTGGAGACTACAAAGCAAGAGGGGGTCTGATGGGCTCCCACTTCTCTGTTGATGTTGACTTCATGGGTGCTGGCCTCCCGACTCCCTTCCCCCGCATCCCAGGCTCCATGGCTCATTGGGGTCTGTCCTGTTCCCTCTGCAGACCCAGCATGTCCGGACTCCACCTGGTGAAGAAGGGCCGAGAACTAAAGAAGGTGGACCTGCACAGAGACTTTACCGTGGCCTCCCCGGCTGAGTTTGTCACGCGCTTCGGGGGGGATCGGGTCATTGAGAAGGTACAGATGGGGTCCTGGCAGTCGGGGTGGGGTGGGGCCCCTCCTCCCAGCTGGAGGGGAGAGAACCTACTTCAGGCTCACATAACTCTGTAGAGAAAGGGCCAGGCCACCCTTCCATGAGCACTCCCTGAGTGCCACGTGCTGGAGCTCATCAGCTTTCTACCCTCTCGACAGCCGGAAGCAACAGGTGCATCACCCCCATTTCACACAAACGGAGACTGAGGTCTGAAAAGACCCCACGGTGCTTTCATGCAAGGGGCTGCTTTCTCGGTTACTGGAGGGCAGGCCTAAAAGCCCCACCCTGCCCTTCTGAGGTGTAGAGCTCCTTCCGGGAGAGAAGGCCCATGTACTGAATAACGATAATGAAGGGAAACCACTACCTGTGGCCATTTAGAACGGCTTTTCGCATCGTTTCCCGTTCCATCGGGTTAAGGCTCTGGGCCACAGACTGGTAATTCCCGTCGTATTCATGGAGAACAAAGATGCAGAGACTTGACATTGGTTGTCCAAAGTCCCGTGGCCAGAGAGGGCCGGAGTCGGGATTTGAACCCAGGTCAGTTTGACCAGAAGGCCTTGTTCTTTTCCACTATTACTCCAGGGTGGTGGTGGGTAATTATAACAACAGCAGCTACTGGCTTTTGAGGGCCTGCTCTGCCGGGCACCCTGGGAACTGCTTTACCTTATCTTACCTCATTCAACTATATACCCCCGCCCCCCGCCGAGTCCTGTCGGGCGATATTATTTTGCAGAAGGGGAAACAGGCCCAGGGAAGGGAGGTGGCTTGCCTGGGTCTTACAGCTGGTCAGTGGCAGAGCTGGGATTTGGACTCTGGTCGTCAGAGTCCAGACCCCACGTCCTCTCTCCAGCGTCCTAAGTGCAGTATTGAGCGTTAGAGACTCGTATGGGCTCCTGAGCCTGGCAGCCAATAGACTCTTCTGCCCTGGAGCCTCAGAGTTAGAAACTCTTGGGCAGGGATCCAGAAGCTATGCTTTTGTCACACTTGCCAAGGGGACTGTGTTGCAGCCGGCCCAACTGATGGTGGCTGGCACGCAACCCTGGGGAGCCGAGAGGCTGGGTGGCCGCCGAAGGCCTCAGCCGGGAGCTGCCTCTCTTTATGACTTTGGACTTGACCCTGGCTTGCCCTTTCCCCTAGACTCCTTGTGGGAAAGCTGCACCTGTGGAGACTAGAACAGCCAGCCAGCCCACAGTGGCCTTCTCCGCTGGTGGAGCTCCCAGAATGTGCTGGGACAAATGGGGCCCAGGGAAATGGGCTGTCCTAGGCTCACCCAGAGCCCTTCCTTCTTGACCAAGCCTCCCTTTGATGATAAGACTGAGAGAACCGAAGGCCTGCCATTCTGTCATTGCTCTCCAAGGGGCAGTTTCGAAAGGAGGGAGCACTGAACCAGAGCCCAGAGCGCTGGGCTCCGTCTGCTGTGGCCACTCATAAGGATATGACACCTGGACTCAGTTTCCCTTTTTGTAAAATGGCAGCCATTGCATTCCCCATCTCTAATGAGACTTGTCCTCCCGAGCCTTAAAATTATGTTCTTGCTAAGTCAGTCAGAGGTTCGAGGCCATATGCCTATTTCTTTTTAACAGGAAAACTAGACCTTGGTTTTATTTCTTATAGACCAAGCCAGGAGGCTGGCCAGTCTGAGATCCTTATGTGGGGGTCTGCCTAATGCCACACAGGAAGTTCAGGCACATTAGGAATGGAAACTGGGACCTTTTCTGTTGCTTTCAGTTGCTGAGGATGGCCGGCGTTGCTGCCTTTCCTCCTTACCAAGTCTGGGGCCTTTAACCTCCAGGACGCAGAGGCAGCCAAGGGGGTCAGTTCAGAGCACAGGTCAGAGTGTGCAGGGCTCACGAGTCCCATGCCTGCTACGTACTGGCTGTATGACTTTGGGCAAGTGCCTCGACTCCTTTTTTAATATCTTTAATCCCAAATAGAGATAAGAATACAGCCACTGTCAAGGGCTGTTATGAGGATGAAATGAAATAATGCTGGGGCAATATATGGTACTGTAGCTTGGTACATATAAGCATTCAGAAATGTTAAGTGATCGTGATGGTGCCAGTAGAGGATCAAAAATCATTCATTCATCCCATCCTGTCCATCCTGCCCATCTTGTCCATCCATCCATCCATTCATCCATCCATCCATCCACTCATCCATCCACCCACTCACTCATCCACCCATCCATCCACTCATCCATCCATCTATCCATCCATCCATCCATCCATCCATCCATCCATCCATCCATCCACTTACCCATCTACCCATCCACCCATCTATCCATCCACCCATCTATCCATCCACTCATCCATCTACCCATCCATCCATCCATCCACTCATCCATCTACCCATCCATCCATCCATCCACTCATCCATCCATCCATCCATCCATCCATCCATCCATCCACTTACCCATCCATTCATCCACCCATCTATCCATCCACTCATCCATCCATCCACTCATCCATCCATCCACTCATCCATCCATCCATCCATCCATCCACCCACCCACCCACCCATCCACTCATCCATCCATCTGTCCATCCATCCATCCACTCATCCATCCATCCATCCATCCATCCATCCATCCATCTCTTTCATCCATCTACTCATCCATCCATCCACTTACTCATCCACCCATCCACCTATCTGTCCATCCACTCACCCATCCACCCATCCATCCGTCCATCCATCCACTTATCTATCCATCCATCTATCCATCCATCCATCCATCCATCCATCCATCCATCCACTTACCCATCCACCTGTCCATCCATCCATCCACTCACTCATCCATCCATCCATCCATCCACTTACCCATCCACCTGTCCACCCATCTATCCATCCACTCATCCATCCATCCATCCATCCATCCATCCATCCATCCACTCTTTCATCCATCCACCCATCCATCCATTCACTCATCCATCCATCCATCCATCTATCCATCCATCCATCCATCCATCCATCCATCCATCCACCCACCCATCCATCCATCCATCTGTCCATCCATCCATCCACTCACCCATCCACCCATCCATCCATCCACCCACCCATCCATCCATCCACCCATCCATCCATCCATCCACTCACCCATCCACTCATCCATCCATCCATCCATCTATCCATCCATCCATCCACTCTTTCATCCATCCACCCATCCATCCATTCACTCATCCATCCATTCACTCATCCATCCATCCATCCATCCATCCATCCACTCACCCATCCACTCATCCATCCATCCATCCATCCACTCTTTCATCCATCCACCCATCCATCCATTCATTCATTCATCCATCCATCCATCTATCCATCCATCCATCCACCCATCCATCCATCTATCCATCCATCCATCCACTCACCCATCCAGCCATCCACTCATCCATCCATCCACTTACCCATCCATCCATCCATCCATCCACCCACTCACCCATCCACCCATCCATCCATCTATCCATCCATCTATCCATCCATCCATCCACTTACCCATCTACCCATCCACCCATCTATCCATCCACTCATCCATCCATCCACTCATCCATCCATCCATCCACTCTTTCATCCATCCCCCCATCCATCCATTCACTCATCCATCCATCCATCTATCCATCCATCCACCCACCCACCCATCCATCCATCTGTCCATCCATCCATCCATCCACTCACCCATCCAGCCATCCATCCATCCATCTGTCCATCCATCCAGTCCTCTACCTGACCAATCATCCGTCCATCCCCCCATCATCTATTCATGCAGCCAGCAGATTTTGAGCACCTCTCTGCCAGGCTGTGTGCTCTAGAGATTCAAAGAGGTACCTCAGGAGGCTCTGCAGCTGTGAGATGGACACCGGGGTAGCATGCAGCTCCCAGCACAGGTAGGTGTGCATCTCTGGCCCCTTCCCCATTTTCTCGGTCCAGGTGCTCATCGCCAACAACGGCATCGCCGCCGTGAAGTGCATGCGCTCCATCCGCAGGTGGGCCTATGAGATGTTCCGCAACGAGCGGGCCATCCGGTTTGTTGTCATGGTGACCCCAGAGGACCTGAAGGCCAATGCAGGTACCCGGGCCTTGACTCCTTCCCCCCCCCCCCCACCACCCCCTGTCCTTACCTGCCCTCTCCTCCTCCGTTTTACCTAGGCCACGTCCATCCTGGACCCCAGAGTCCCAGGGTACCTCTCCTGAGCTTGCATTATTTGCCTGTTCTTCATTTAATTAAAAATGCAGGGGCGCCTGGCTGGCTCAGTCAGTTAAGCGTCCGACTCTTGACTTCGGCTCAGGTCACGATCTCACGGTTTGTGAGATCGAGCCCCGCATCTGGCTCTGTGCTGACGGTGCGGAGCCTGCTTGGGATTCTCTCACTCCTTCTCTTTCTGCCCCGCTCACTCACTCTTGCGTTCTTTCTCTCTCAAATAAATAAACTTGAAAAAATGCAAACGGTCAATACTCAAAGTAGAAATCCTATCTTTGAGAAGTGCCCAGTGTTCCATCAGGGTGGTCTTTCTCCCCCGGTGGGGTGGGGCGGGGGGGGGGGGGTTCTTTCTTGCAGATGTATGTATTGTGTTTCAACCATTCAGTTTTCTGTTCACTGTTTCTCTATGTCTGTTAGCATAGCTCATTCTGTAAATAACTGTCGGACAAGTTTGCTTTTTTCCCTGAACCATCACATCCCTCTACAGACTTTTTTCCACACAGTAGCCAGAGTGACCTCTTAGAAACCCAGCCTCAGGGCCTGTCAGCTCCTCCTCGAAACTTCTGAGGCTGCGGGGCTGTCCCCTGCCCTCCCCCCGAACCTGGAGCAGAGGCCCTGGGCCCTGACCCCGCACTGATGCAGCCTTCTTCTCTCTCTCTCTCTCTCTCTCTCTCTCTCTCTTTTAATGTTTATTTATTTATTTTGAGAGAGATGAGAGAATGAATAGGGGAGGAGCAGAGAAAGAGGGAGAGAGAGAATCTCAAGCAGGCTCCACGTTGTCAGCACGGAGCCTGATGTGGGAGTCGAACTCATGAACCATGAGACCATGACCTGAGCCGAGATCAAGAGTCAGACGCTTTACCGACTGAGCCACCCAGGTGCCTCAGGATGCAGCCTCCTTTTAACTCAGAGGACAGATTTGATTGTCAGCCCTATTTTATAGACAAGGCAGTGAGGCACGGGGACATAAGTCGTTCGTCCAGGGTCGTAGAGCCAGTATGTGGCATGGCAGGATTGGAACCCCAGGCTATCTGAATCCACTGCCTTATTCTGTGGGGGCTCCCATCACACTCAGACTAAAATTCCACGTCCTCACTCAGGCCAGTTAAGGTGCCTCACAACGTGACTCTGCTGGCCTCCTGGCCCCATCTAGTGCCTCTCACGTTCCATCCCTGGGTCCCAGCCACAGTGGCCTCACCGGTTGCTGGGCTGGCTGAGCTCTTTCCTGTCCAAGAACTCTTGGAACATGCTGGATCTTTTGCTGATGACGCTCCCCCCCCCCCCCTTCCCCACCCCTGAAACTCCTGGAACAACAGGCCTCCACCCCTCCCTGCCCTAGCCTTTGAGTCGTGTTCTTCCGTGTGACTTTTACAGAGAGCCCTGGCACTGACCCCGTTCTGGTGCTATTGTGTTTGTTTTCTTGTTTATCTTCTCAGATAGTGGAGTAAAACCCAGGGACGGGAGGGAGCTTGTCTGACTCCTTACTTTGTAATCTGTGGTCCCTCCCCCGTGGCCAATGCTCGTGTGCTCCATCAACATGGGAGGCAGGCAGGCTGGGAGGAATCCACCACTCTTGGGTTTCTTTGCGAGCCTGCACATGAAGTTCCACACTGTTGCTTCTCAGGATCCACAAGAATCCCATGGGACAGGGGTACCCACCCTTGCCTTTGGCTTAAGTCTGGCTTTTCCAAAACACTGCCCGGTGAACATCCTCTTACATCATCCTTTGCCTTCGTTCATGAGTAGGGTTTTTTAGGACATATTCCTAGAAGTGGAGTTTCTGGCATAAAGGGCATGACTATTTTGAAATCAAAACATCGCATTGTATTCAGCCTTAAAAAGGAAGGAAATCCAGTCACGTGGTACAGCGTCGGTGAACCGGAAGACATGATGCTAAGTGCAAGGAACCAGTCACAGAAAGACAAATAGGATCCCACATATATGAGGTCCCTAGAGTTGTCAGATTCGTAGAGACCGAGGGTAGATGGTGGTGGCCAGGGGCTGCGGGAGGGAACAAGGGGAGTAGTTGTTTCATGGGCAGGGTTTCAGATTTGCAAAATAGAAAAAGTTCTGGAGATCTGTTTCATAACAATGTGAATGTGCTAAATCCTCTGGAACTGGACGCTGGAAAAATGAATTCGATGACCCATTTTATGTTTTTTGTTTTTTACCGTGGTTAAAAAAACATCGTATTGTTGGGGCGTCTGGGTGGCTCAGTCAGTTAAGCATCCAACTCTTGGTTTCGGCTCAGGTTATGATCTCACGGTTCGCGAGTTCGAGCCCCACCCCACACTGGGCTCTGTGCTAACAGCGCAGAGCCTGCTTGGGATCCTCTCTCCCTCCCTCCCTCTCTCCCCGCCCCTCCCCTGCTTCTGCTCACTCTATCTCTCTCTCAAAAAATAAACAAACAAAAATGTAAAACAACCACATTGTATTGCTTAATGGCAAAACAGTATTAAGGTAAACTTTAAATAGGCATTAATAGGGGCTCCTGGGCGGCTCAGTTCGTTGAGCATCAGACTCTTGATCTCTGCTCAGGTCATGATGTCACGGTTCGTGAGATGGGGCCCTGAGTCGGGCTCTGTGCCGATGATGTCGAGCCTACTTGGGACTCTCTCTCTCTCTCTCTCTCTCTCTCTCTCTCTCTCTCACACACACACACACACACACACACACAATAAATAAATAAACATTGAAAAAGGGAATTAATAGAACACGCCACCTCTTATCCCAACCGTCCCCAAGAAGCTTGCGTCCTTCTTTCTTTAGTCCCTTCCAGACCTTGTCCTGATGCACATATATTTTCACATAGTGAAAGTCACGTCCGGTTTTCTTCAAGTGCCCACACGCGTTTGTCCCTTGCTGCCACAGAGTCTTGGTCATCCTCTCGGTGGCCGTCCGTAGTCCTGCAGTGACCTTCAGCGTCTCAGTTTTTCTTTCCTTTTCTCATTTAATTGCAGAGTATATCAAGATGGCAGATCAGTATGTCCCTGTCCCAGGAGGGCCCAACAACAACAACTATGCCAACGTGGAGCTGGTTGTGGACATTGCCAAGAGGATCCCTGTGCAGGTAAGTCAGATGGGGTGCCCAGTCTGTCTACAGGGGGATGACGCTCTGAACTTTGGAGCAAAAACTCACTCCTGCAGGTTCAGAAGGGAGGGAGGAGCCAGATCATTCCGGGACCCTGAAATGCGGGGCTGATGTGACCCCGGGAAGAGCTTTCCGTGCGTGACAGGAGGGGGATTCTCGAAGATCTGCATTCACACCTCTCTGTGTTTACAGGCGGTGTGGGCTGGCTGGGGCCATGCTTCCGAAAACCCCAAACTCCCGGAGCTCCTGTGCAAGCATGAGATTGCTTTCTTAGGTAGAGTACGTCTCCGTCAGATACGCGGGAATCGGGGCGTTCACGGGATGGTCTGCTGGGTCAGGTTCTCTTTCCAGTGTAGCCCTGCAAGGTGGGGGTCACTTTACATTCCCACCTCACCCTTTCATTGTCACGAGGAGGAAGGGCCGGCCGGTGGAGGGGAGGTTGGGCAGCCCAGGGACATAGGAGGCATTACCATGGGTACCACAGTGGAATGATGCTGGAGCGAGTGGAACCCTCTGCTCATGCTCCTGCTGGTACCGAGATCCCAGCCATGTTCGGATTTCTGACTGGGTTCGGAGGTCACATTTCTTTCTTTTTTTTTTTTTTTTTAATTTTTTTTTTTCAACGTTTATTTATTTTTGGGACAGAGAGAGACAGAGCATGAACGGGGGAGGGGCAGAGAGAGAGGGAGACACAGAATCGGAAGCAGGCTCCAGGCTCTGAGCCATCAGCCCAGAGCCCGACGCGGGGCTCGAACTCACGGACCGCGAGATCGTGACCTGGCTGAAGTCGGACGCTTAACCGACTGCGCCACCCAGGCGCCCCCGGAGGTCACATTTCTGATAAGCCCACACCTTTCTTGGGCTGTTCTCAGGGCTTTGTAATGTCCTGGCATCTTAGGACCAGAGTCCCTCATCGCTATAGCTTTTTAGGTAAAACGATACTCTCTATGGCATCTGTTTGTTATAGGATATGTATTTGTAAACTCTGTGTGTGCAGTCATGCTGTTGGCCATCTTTGCGTGATTTGGGGGAATCATTCACCATCCACACTAAATCCCCATGCTGCTGCTTATCTCTGGGTCTGCAACACACACTGTATGAAGCAACTCAGGGCAAATCAGCACCTGACATTCCACAGGTCTGCTTAGTGACCCAGGCCTGTTTGTGTTTTCGCTATCTATTGTCTTTGGTTGGCCGTCACGTGGGACCCTCATTATCCCTTAGCTCCTCTGGAGGTTGTTGATGAGCCAGCCCAGCAAACTATAGCCCATAGGCCAAGTCCAGATCACTGCCTGCTTTTGTAAATAAAGATTTATTGAAACACGGCCCTCTCATTCATTTAGTTATTGCCTATGGCTGCTTTTGCCCAACATTGGCAAAGTTGAATATTCATGACAGAGACAGGCAGACCCGCAAAGCTCCAAATTCCATCTGGATCATTATAGGAGAAGTTTGCTAACCTAGGGTCTAGTTTTCTGAGGTGCTAGCTTGGCCCTTTGGTCTAACTCTTTGGCTTCTTCCTGACAAGTGAATTTTGCGCATGCCACATACCTCAGGTTGTAACTCAGATCAGGTTTACATTCCACATGTACTAAAAATGGCATACTTCATCCCCATCTGATGAAGTAGCAGACCGATAGATTTTTTTCCTTCCCCAACTTGTCGTTACATTCCTTGAGAGCTAGGACCTGAGTACTTGTCTTCGTGCATTTGGTTGGCACGGGGCTGCAAGGGGCCATTGACTAACTCGATTCTGCCTCGCCCTTTGTCCCTAATCCCTCAGGCCCTCCCAGTGAGGCCATGTGGGCCTTGGGAGATAAGATCGCCTCCACCATTGTGGCCCAGACGCTGCAGGTCCCAACACTGCCTTGGAGTGGAAGTGGTAAGTGACCTCAGCCTCACTCTGCGGGGAGCTCTGCCACCCTATCTGCCCAGAATGGGTGATAGGAATATGCTTTTTTCTTTTTATCCTTATCATTTAAAAAATTTAAAATGATGAAACCAATGGTACAGTTTCATTGCAGACAGCTTAGAAAATCTAGAATTACAAAAAAGAAATAGAAATCATCCATAATCCTATGCCCCAGTGTCAGATGTCTGTTACAGCCAAAGAGCCTACCTTTCGGGCCTTTTTTTCCTAGGCATATCCTTTAAAAAGCCAGAGATCTTGTATTGACTACTCTGTGACTTATTTTTTTTCTCACTAATCCTTCTTTGTCAGTAAGTACACTTTACAACATTTAAAATATCTGCATTGGATTTTATCGTAGAGAGGTACTTACCATAATTAACAGTTCTCTACAGTTATATTTTTAGGTTGTTTCCAGCTTATTTTGTTCCAATTTTTTGTTTTAAGAGCTAAAAGTAATGGAATCTTGATAGTTTTATAGCTAAATCTCAATGTAGTTTTTAATCATTTCCTTAGGATGAATTCCTAAGGAATCCTAGGATAGAATTTCTAGGATAAATTAAAAATGAACAGGAAAAAAAAATCTAGGATAAATTAAAAATGAACAGGAAAAAAAAAAGCTCAGGAGTTCCTATTCAATCTGATTTTTTTCCTCAAAGACAGCGAATTTGGGATGGAAAGGGTCTTAGAAAACAGCGATTCACATATAAATGTCATCCATGGGTAGAATTGGAATTTTTTTTCAGTTCAGGTTAATATGATTGTTCTTGGTAGACGCAGTCTGAATTTCTTAAGTTTGATTTCCCTTTCGAGGTCAAGTCAGTCCTTAGGAAAATTAAAAGCCACTGTGCGAAGCTGAAGGACTGTGTCTGTATGTTGTTGGTCCGGAGGCCGGGTCTTGAGAGGCTTTGGTGAGGAAAGGCCCCATGGTTTCCGTATTATGTATCTCCGCCATCCTCAGGAGGATTCAGCTTTTTTTTTTTTTTTTTTTTTTTTTTTTTTTTGTGACTCTCCAGGTCTGATGATAGAGTGGACAGAAGATAATCTGCAGGAGGGGAAAAGAATCAGTGTCCCAGAAGACATTTACGACCAGGGTTGTGTGAAAGATGTGGATGAGGGCCTAGAGGTAAACATGGGGCTGGGAGGTCAAGGTGCTGGAGGCTTCTCATCATCCTGGAAACAGTCTACCTTCTAAAGAGGTCTGTTTGTCCTTCGCCCCCAGGTGGCAGAGAAAATTGGTTTTCCCTTGATGATCAAAGCTTCTGAAGGCGGTGGAGGGAAAGGAATCCGGAAAGCAGAGAGTGCTGAGGACTTCCCAATCCTTTTCAGACAAGTGAGCTGTTCTTGCTGAGTGTTTGGGAATTGTGTGCGTTTCGTTGTTGGCCGCCAGATTCTTTTCATTTGCGTTACCGTGTCAGAAATCAAGAGGACATGTGCGGGAGCTGGAATATTGCTCTGCTGTGTTCCGAAGCAAATGTGTACGTTTTTACGACATCACGGAAGTCCGTGGTTCGTGTTGATCCCCACACCATTAACTTAGATGTTCGATTCTGTGAATCCTCGTGACTTTAAATGATTTCAGAGAAGCAGGGCCAGAGTATCTATCGGCTTGTGACTATAGTTGTCTCTCGAAAGATGGGACATTGTGTATGTTTCGGTAGTCTTGGTGTTTTTAATGTTTCTAGGTGATTGACTTTGGTTGTAGGAATGAACTGTGTATCTGCTTATTTGTAGCTGGGTTTTCACTTTGCCAACATTATGCCCTATTGCAGCTGCCCGTTGGCATTGTTTTAAAAAAGGTAGGCTCATGATCTTCCCATTCTTTTTAAAGACATTTTTCGAAGATTTCTTTTTAAAAAATGTTTATTTATTTACTGTGTGTGTGAGAGAGGGAGGGGCGGAGAGAGTGGGAGAGAGAGGATCCGAAACAGGCTCCACGCTGTCAGCGCAGAGCCCAATGTGGGGCTCAGTCCCACAAATTGTGAGATCATGACCTGAACCGAGATCAAGAGTTGGACACCGAACCGAATGAGCCACCCAGGCCCCTCAACCTTTCCATTCTTAACACGACTATTTAGTATTTCTAGGGTTTCTTCCAGAACTTGTTCCCGTGTGTGTTTGAAAGAGTTGCATTCATTCTGCCCGGTGTTTTGTTCTACGTTAAAAAAAAATTCCAAGTTGTAGATCATGGACATTTTTCCCATGTTGTTCCAGTCTTGACGGTTATTTTGATGACGTGCCAAGAAGGACTTAGTCAGATAGAGGGCGCGTGCGTTTAGCAAAACGGGTCAATAAATTACCTTCTAAAAAGGTTTACCAGATAAACACCTGTGGGCAGTGTGTGAATGTTCTATAACGTAGTGGTTTTGCTCTCACGTGATTCCATTGGGCTGAACAGGTTTTTGGGGTATTTTGGGGGGAAGAAGTTCTATTTATAGGAAAGTTGTGAAGGTAGTAGAATTCCCATCTACCCTTCACCTGGTTTCCCGCCTTTATCTTCCGTCAGCCGTGCCACGTTTGCTATAACTAAGAGATCAACAGTGATACGTTTCTATTAGGTGAACTCCAGACTTGATTCAGCGCTCACCAATATTCCCCACTAATCTCTTCTTTCTGTTTCAGGATCCAGTCCTGGATCCTCTATTACATTTACGAGTCGTGTAGGTTCTAAAGCTTTCCCCCCCGCCCTTTCTTTAAAATAGACGTGGGGCGCCTGGGTGGCTCAGTCGGTTGGGTGTCTGACTTCAGCTCAGGTCATGATCTCAGGGTTTGTGAATTCGAGCCCCACTTGGGCTCACCGCTGTCGATGTAGGGCCTGCTTCGGATCCTCTGTCCTCCGCTCTCTGTCCACCACCGCCCCCCCCCCCCACGCTCTCTCTCAAAAATAAATGAAAACATTAAGAAAAAAGTTTTTTAAAATAGGCATTGCTTCTTAGAGTGGTTTTTCATTCACAGCAAAACTGAGTGGGAAGTGTAGAGCTCCTGCATACGCCCTGTCCCCACACATGCCCAGCCTCCCCCAAGCGTTTTTCTTTTGATTACGTGAGTGCAATATGAAACTGTTGTTATACAAACATCCGAACACTTTTGGGGTATATTAAACATAAAAAAGGAAAATTCTCTTTTTTTAATTTTTTTTTAATGTTTATTTATTTTTGAGACACAGAGAGACAGAGTACGAACGGGGGAGGGGCAGAGAGAGAGGGAGACACAGAATCGGAAGCAGGCTCCAGGCTCCGAGCCATCAGCCCAGAGCCCGACGCGGGGCTCGAACTCACGGACCGCGAGATCGTGACCTGAGCTGAAGTCAGACGCTTAACCGACTGAGCCACCCAGGCGCCCCGTGGAAAATTCTCTTTTTATCACCACCTCTGAACTCCTCCCCCTTCTCAGATGTAACTAGTTAGCAGTTGGGTTGGTTCCAGCACTTCGACAGTATATACTTTTGAAAAAACATTTTTAAAAGATGTTTTAATTTTTAAAAGTAATCTCTACACCCAATGTGGGGCTTGAACTTACGAACCCGAGACCAAGAGTCACGTGCTCTACCGACTGGGCCAGCCAGGTGCCCCTGTATCTACTTTTATATAGGCAGTCATACAGTTCTGTTTTATTATTTTTTGTATTATAAGTGGGGTCATCCCCTATATAGCTGCAGCTTGCTTTTTAAAAAAATTTCTTAGGGGTGCCTGGGCAGCTCAGTCAGTTAAACATCTGACTCTTGGTTTCAGCTCAGGTCACGATCTCCCGGGTTCATGAGATCAAGCCTCGTGTCGAGCTCTGCCCTGGCAGCACAGAGCCTTGCATGGGATCTCTCTCTCTCTCTCTCTACCCCTCCCCTGCTTGCTCTCTATCTTGCTCTCAAAATAAATAAAAAAGTAAAATGAAACTTAAAAACTTTTCCTAGGCGTCATTAAATGGGACCACTGGTTTTTATATCGTCATTAGGAATTTCTGGACGATTGGCTTTAAGCCATCAAAAGAATGAAGTGAGAGAGTACTATTTAAGAAGGAGGAAAAGAAAGTTGCAGGGTAGCATGTTTCGGTCCTATTTTTATCCCAAGAACATTCCGTGTGCCATGTGTGTTCCTGAGTGTGCCCCTGGCCCTCACCAGCACATTGACCTAACCAGATAACTCTTAACCACAGTCACTCTTAGCACATTACACTCTAACGCGCACCCAAATCTTAACAGCACATTATCTTCAGGAGATGGGGTTGTGGGGAAATTGCCCTTGTTCCGTTATAGACTTTTGACAATATCGGACTTAAAACATCAAGGAGAAGGGCATGTCTGTGAGAGAGGTAAAACAAAGCTAAGAGATCAGCAAAATCGTGGACGTATCTTCAGAGAACTTCGCGCTCCAGCCCTGGTCCCCCGGGGAAGAGTGAGCCACTCTGCTGTCCCCCCAGGTGCAGAGTGAGATCCCGGGCTCCCCGATCTTTCTCATGAAGCTGGCCCAGCACGCCCGGCACCTGGAGGTCCAGATCCTCGCCGACCAGTACGGGAACGCCGTGTCTCTGTTCGGGCGTGACTGCTCCATCCAGCGGCGGCATCAGAAGATCATCGAGGAGGCACCGGCCACCATCGCCACACCGGCTGTGTTCGAGTTCATGGAGCAGGTGAGCTCTGCAGAGCTGGGGCGCGGTGGGGGGTGGTGGCGCGGGGCGGACGGCCGCAGGGAGAGCCGTCTCCACCCAGCCAGCAAAAGCGCCCTACAGTTCGCGTTGCCAGAGCGGGGTGGGTGCCCGTGAAGACACGGTCGGCGGGGTGAAAGCCATCGTAGGGAGTGTGATCCCTGAGGTCCCAAAGGAGCTCCCGCACAGCAGGTCCTCAGCATTTGGTGCGGGGAACTTATAAGCCACCGTTGAGACGGTCCAAGAAAACCACCGGAAACCCTTCGGTGTCCGTTTCTGTGCAGTGTGCCGTCCGCCTGGCCAAGACCGTGGGCTACGTGAGCGCGGGGACAGTGGAATACCTCTACAGCCAGGATGGCAGCTTCCATTTTCTGGAGCTGAATCCCCGCCTGCAGGTGGAGCACCCGTGCACGGAAATGATCGCCGACGTCAACCTGCCGGCCGCCCAGCTACAGGCGAGGAAATGGGCTCCAGGCCCTGGGGTTTCTTCCGCCTGGGGTGGGGGCCCTGTCCGTCTCCTATCAGCCCTTCCCGACTCTGTCTTGACTGGCCGTCCCTGGGGAGTGACTGGTTTGTTGCGGGAGTAGCACCGAGAACCACACAGGCTGAGAAGCTTCTGAGAAGTGGCTCGTCCCCTTTGTCTGGCTATAGACCTCTTTGAGCAACGGGCAGAAGCCTGTTGAACTTCTCCCTGGGAAAAAAACTATTTTATACAGTTCCAGGGCATTTGCGGACCCCCTGTACCCGTTCATAGTCCCTCCCAGAGGAGTGTGTCTCAACCTTTTTTTTTTTTTTTTAACTTTTTTAAAAAGTTTATTTATTTTTGAGAGAGAGAGCACGAAAGGGCCAGAGAGAGGAGAGGGAGAGGGAGAGAGAGAGAATCCCAAGCAGGCTCTGCACCGTGAGCGTGGGGCCCATCATGGGGCTCGAACTCACGAACCGCGAGATCATGATCTGAGCCAAAATCGGACACTTAACTGACTCAGCCGCCCAGGTGCCCCTCAGCCTTTTTTTTTTCATTACAGCTCCCTTCAGGAGCCTTTGTAGATACTTTTCCCCCTAATTCCTCCTCTTATGAAAATTTAACATCACAGATATACCTGTTTTTACTGTAGATACATCCACATCTTATACATACAAAGAGTAAGATGATTTCATCCCCAAGAGCAAATATTTGCCCCCTTGGGGGGCAGTATCACCCCCGTCGAGAACTTGTGACCCACAGTTAGGAACTCCTGCACCAGTGGGAACTCAAATTTGTAAAATATGTGTGTCTTTCCTTTCTTTCCTTGCTTCCTCCCTCCACCAGCATTTTTATTGTTTTTCTATCTTGTGGGGTTTTGTTTTTTGTGTTTTATTTTTTTTAGTTTGGAAAATTTCAGGAATGTTGCAAGGATAGTGCAATTAACACCCACCCCTACCCCTCAGTCAACCAATTGTTAGTCTCTGACATGTTTGTGTTGTATTTGTGTGTCTGTTTAATTTTTTTTCAGCTTAACTTTTTTTTAATGCTTTATTTACCTTTGGGGGGGGAGGGAGGGAGGGAGACACAGAATCCGAAGCAGGCTCCAGGCTCCGAGCTGTCAGCGCAGAGCCCGACGCGGGGCTCGAACTGATGAACTGTGAGATCATGACCTGAGCTGAAGTTGGTTAAGCAACCAATTGACCCACCCAGGCGCCCCGCAGCCTATGTTTTTGAGTGATGTTTTGACTTGAACCTTCATGGCACTTTGCCTCTAAATCCTCGAGTCAAAGGAACTCCCAAGAATAAGATCATTCTAAAAAAAAAGATCATTCTGGCACAACACCACTATAAAATGATGACGCTTGGTAAAGCACTGATGCCACCACACGTCTATCTGAAATTAAGAAGTATAAAATTAAAAAATTGATAAAATTTAGGGGCTCTTGAGTGGCTCAGCCAGGAGAGCATCGACTCTTGATCTCAGGGTCATGAGTTCAAGCCCCGCATTGGGCGTGGAGCCTACTTAACAACAAATTTATACAATCTAATACCATTAAGAGTTTCCCCTCTGTTCCAGTAATCTCTTTTTATGGCTATTTTTTTGCTTATTTTAAAAACCCAGGGGGGCGCCTGGGTGGCGCAGTCGGTTAAGCGTCCGACTTCAGCCAGGTCACGATCTCGCGGTCCGTGAGTTCGAGCCCCGCGTCGGGCTCTGGGCTGATGGCTCAGAGCCTGGAGCCTGTTTCCGATTCTGTGTCTCCCTCTGTCTCTGCCCCTCCCCCGTTCATGCTCTGTCTCTCTCTGTCCCAAAAATAAATAAACGTTGAAAAAAAAATTAAAAAAAAAAACAAACAAAAAACCCAGGATCCATTCCCAGACCTCACATTCTGTTTCACCGCCACAACTTTTGAGTCTCTCCTCTGTCCTCAGACATACTTTTTTGTTCTCCATGTTGGTGTTTGAGAAGAGTTCAGGCAGAACGCCCCTCAGTGTGGATTTGTCTGATGGCTTCTTCCTGGTGGAAAAGTCCCGGGTGGGTTTTGGCAGCTTACCACCTAGGCGGGCGTTGGGCCCTTCTTAGTGCATCTCATCAGAAAGACCCAGGAGGTTAAATTTGTGTCTTATACTCATTCTGCAGGCCCAGGTTCCTCTGAGTCCTTTTAAAACCTTTAACTCGGGGCCCCTGGGTGGCTCAGTCAGTTAAGCGGCTGACTTTGGCTCAGGGCGTGATCTCACGGTTCATGAGTTCCAGCCCCGGGTCAGGCTCTCTGCTGTCAGCACAGAGCCCACTTTGGATCCTCTGTCCCCTCCCTCTCCGTCACCCTCCCCCCACCCCTGCTGGCTCTCTCTCTCTCAAAACGGATACATAAAAACTTTAAAAGTAGTAAAACCTTTAAGTCTGCAGCCGGCCACCGTTATATCTCCCCTTGCGCGGATGGCGCCCGGAGTCTGTAACTTTTATTTGACGCACGGGTGTTCTGGTGGCGTGAGGTGGCTTTACGAAAGTGGCTGCTTTTCCTCGGGGGACGCTGTTTGTTCCCTGGGGGCGGAGTCAAGCCTCTTGCCTTTTTCTTGCTTTGCTTCTCCCGCCACCGCAGCCACAGTGTTGCACGCTCAGGACGTGCTCGGTATCCCTGAAATCGTTCACTGCGCCTCTTCCTCCGTGGCAGTGCACTCGGTGTTTGGGGGCCGGGGTTCCGGTGGGGCTGAGGCTCACGGGGGGTGGATCTCTTCCTTTCAGATCGCCATGGGGGTGCCGTTGCACCGGCTGAAGGATATCCGGCTTCTGTACGGAGAGTCGCCATGGGGGGTGACACCCATTTCATTTGAAGCTCCTTCTAACCCTCCGCTCGCCCGAGGCCATGTCATCGCGGCCAGAATCACCAGCGAGAACCCAGATGAGGCAAGTTGGGAGGTTCCCCACCCCGCGTCCGCCGTCTCCAGTCTCCCAGTGTGGGACACATCCCAGACGTTAGCCTTGGATGAGACGCCCAGGCTTCCCAGGGTACAGACAGGCGTGGGGAGGCGCACGGTCTGATCGGGGGTGAGCCCTTCATGCGTCTCATTGGTCACTTACATGACGGTTACCCCACTGGGTATTGCCCTGCACTATTGCTCAACGGGTTGAGGTAGGGTTTTGTGCCTGGGACCTGCTGAGGCCGTGGCCGGGCCCCATTGTTGGACTCGAAAGGCCACATCCATTTTGGGGATGAGCAGCCAGGTTTAGAACCCGGGGCCTTGGTTTTCTGGCCCCACGTACTCTCTGCTACAACATAAATGGAGTCTGATCCCCCGTGAGGGGTTCCTTTGCGACTTGTTCTTCCGTGCGCCTTAAAAATCAGCCAGCTGGCATCTGTCCCACTTGACGTAGTTGCTCACGGTGGTCGATTGTCACATAATCTCCATAATTTACCACAGCCTGACTGTTCCATGATTACACTCAAGAAACTTGGGGTAAGAGGTTTGTCTCCCCCCACCCCCCTTTTAATGAAAGGATTGTAAGGTGTGGTAGCTCTGTTCATTTGGCATCTTGGGCTGCAAACGACCGACTCTGGTGGTGATTAAGGAAAATGGGAGGTTTTCAGGGGGATGATGCCTGGGAGGGCGGAGAACCAGGTGTGGAAACAGCTCAGGCACCTGAAACTCTCCAGCTCTCACCTCCAGGTACCTGTGCCCAAACGGATGCCTCCATTATGCGCGTCAGAAGCCCTGATCACAGCAAGCCAGGGTCCGTGTCCCCTCCCCCCTTACCAAAATTATTTTCAGGGGGATGGGATGGGCCATCCCCCACCCCCCCATAAGTGTATTCGGTGTGTGTTAGCGTTAGATTTCTTTATCTGCTGGAATTTTCATAATCCAGAGTTCAAAAGCTTTTTATTACTGACAATGTCAAGGTGATAAAATCAGAATGTATTTTCATTCCACTCCATCATGAGCAACGTTCACCCATATCATATCTGTACCTCCTCTGCGCGCACCCCCCCCTCCCCCGCCCCAGCCCATCCAACTGGGTTATTTATTTTTATAGTTTTTTTTAAAGTAGAGATTACCTGCGTGCACTGACCTTCGGACGTAGGTACGCCCAAGGGTAGATACACCCACACCCGCGGTGGGAGATATCAATGTTCTGTTGATGACGCTAAGCTTTTGGTTGTGATGGGTGTTCTTGGGTTTTCCTAGGATTTAGTTCTGATGCACATTTGGCCGGAGTGACGTTTTTTTTTTTTGTTTGTTTGTTTTTTTCTCCATTTTGCTTTTTCTGCCCGGGCTCCAGGGGTTTAAGCCAAGCTCCGGAACGGTTCAGGAACTGAATTTCCGCAGCAACAAGAATGTGTGGGGTTATTTCAGCGTGGCTGCTGCTGGCGGCTTACATGAATTTGCGGATTCCCAGTTCGGGCACTGCTTCTCCTGGGGAGAGAACCGGGAAGAGGCCATTTCGTCAGTATCTCCCTCCTTCCCTCCTCCTTTCCCTCCTTTCTTCGGGAAACTAAAAGTTAGCCTGTGGCTTCAGATGGCAGCGGCACCAGGAGATAAAGGAGGCGAATCACCGAGCAGACCCTGTGTCAAATACCCTTTGCTAAAATCCAAGAGCGAAGTCTGCCCTCTTCCTGTGTCCGTAAAGGCCAGTGAGCTCACCAAGGGCATTTTGGTCTTGGGATCATTACAGGTCGCATATAAAAGGTGCCAAGTACTATAGCTTTAAAAAAAAAAAAAAAAAAGATGAGTGTGGGACTTCTTTAGATACAAACCTTTTAAGTAGGTCCTGGAGAAACGCCCCTTGACAAAGGGGCTCCCGAATCCCGAAACACCCACATCTTATAATTTCTCCTGCCTTGCCCCGAGCGCAGAGAGGTAAAAACCAGCTCATGTTGTGATTAAACCTTCTCGTGTGGATGAATAACTGTCCTTGAGAGTGAAAAGTCCGAAAGACATTGCAGTCATTCTGTCTCAAAGGCATTAAAATCAGGGTGCCTGGCTGGCTCAGCCGGCGTGGCATGTGACTCTTGATCTCAGTGTTGTTAAGTTTGAGCCCCACGTTGGGTGTAAAATTGAAGGGGGAGGAGGAAGGCCAGCCATCCCAGCCCATGCCGATGCAAACGGCCTGTGGCTTGCGTGTCCCATGCTGTGAATGACCAGTATCCATTTCAACAGAATTCAGAGGGAAGAATTTCAGCATTTCTTATGGCCGCCAGAGTCCGGTGCGGGGCGGGTGGGGGGGGATCAAGGTGCCAGTTCCCCCAGGACTGAGGCTTTCCTAGGATTTGGGATTTCTCACTGCTACAATTGGGCGTGTCCTGAGCAAATTGGAACAAGTGGGTCACCCTTGAGCCCAGTAGCTCGTCTCGTACATGCAGATTCCGGTGCCACAGCTGACCTTCCGTAGACTATTGACGCCCTCATTTGATCTTAGTGCATCTTGTGTATTTTCTCTCCCCCCCGAACTGGGCTTGTGATTTGCCCCTTTGCTCCACCTGCTGAATGCACGCTGGGACACCAATGTCAGATATCAAAGCTCCCTCCCGGGAAGAGAATTGTTCTAATCCCACCTCTTTCTCTGGTGCCCAACACTCTCCCTGTGATTTCATAGGGAGTAGGGGTGTCAGCCCTTTGGACTGGAGCCCTGTTTGGGGGAAGGCCACCCCTCTGGGAGATGGGAGGTGGTGACCAACCAAGCACCGGTGGATGGGTGACCGCCACCCCCTCAGTGGAGGGACAGCGTTGGCCGTCCGTAGGCCCACCCCGTGCATACCCAGCAAAGCAGCTGCCCTGGGTGCTGGGGATTTGAATAGGGCTGGCCGGAGAGAGGCAGAGCCACTGGCCGTGGTTAATTATCATTACCATCACGGTAATTAATCCTGTTTGTAGCAGCCGACCTTTTTTATCGGTGACTGTGTGCTCTCTATGGATTGTCTCACTTTAATCCTCAAGCACCCGTTGGAAGTCAGAGTTATCTCCCCATTTTCCAGATGAGGAAACTGAGGCCCAGAGCGGTTAAGCCACTCGCCCAAGATTGCCTGACCAGTAAATGCTGGAGCCGAGATTGACACCTGGGCCATTGGACTCAGGCCCCCCCTCTCTCAACGGTGCTATTCTGGCTCTCTGAGAAGCACGCAGGAACTCTGTTGGCCGGTATATTAATTTGGAAAACCATCAATGTGCCTTTCCCCTCAAGGAACATGGTGGTGGCTTTGAAGGAGCTGTCCATCCGGGGCGACTTCAGGACCACCGTGGAGTATCTCATTAACCTGCTGGAGACCGAGCGTTTCCAGAACAATGACATCGACACAGGGTGGTTGGATCACCTCATCGCTGAGAAAGTGCAGGTGGGGGGGGGGGGCTGCATGCTTCTCCCCTCGGGGTCGTGGAGCCCCCGGCTCCTCGTGGGCTCGGTCACCACCGACACTGAAGCGTGGAGTCTTTCCTAGGCTGAGAAGCCAGATATCATGCTTGGGGTGGTGTGTGGAGCCTTGAACGTGGCCGATGTGATGTTCAGAACCTGCATGACGGATTTCTTACACTCGCTGGAAAGGTAGGGCACGATGGTAATTCTTTTCCCCCTGTGGGATGCGCGTCAGTGGTGAGGAAGGCGATGACCAGCCCCCAGGCAGTTAGGGAATCCCTCCTCCTTGCTTGCCTCTGAAATTCCTCGCCTGAACCGAGTCTGCCCTGGAGGAGAGTCGCCGGGGATGGGATCCTCAAGGCAGCAGACAGAGGGGTGCTTATTCATGCTGACTTGTGCAAGCGACGTCATAATACTTGAGTTCAGAAAGAAGGTGGATTTGAGAAGCAAAGCAGGGTATAGGTCACCTCTACAAATGTTCTTTCCGGTCCCTCGCCCGAATCAGACGGTGACTAGTGAAATGGAAGGGGCCAGGTCGCTCACTGTTAGAATGGGCCAGGATTTCGCAGCTTCAGCACCCTTGATGTTTTGAGTTCTTTTTTTTTTTTTTTTAATGTTTGTTTATTTTTTGAGAGAGAGAGAGAGAGAGACAGAGTGTGTGCCACGGAGGGGCAGAGAGTGAGGGAGACGCAGAATCTGAAGCAGGCTCCAGGCTCCAAGCTGCTGGCACAGAGCCCGATCCGGGGCTCAAACTCATGAACCGTGAGATCATGACCTGAGCTGAAGTCGGATGCTCGACTGACTGAGCCGCCCAGGCGCCCCTGAGCTGATTCATTTTTTACTGCGGATTCATTTTTTATTGCAAGGGCTGTCCTGTGCACTGTGGGAAGTTAGCAGCATCCCTGGCCCTCTATCCCCAGTGTCCTCCCACCCCCTCACTCCGCCAGAAGTCATGACAATCGAAGACATCTCTAGACATTGCCAAATGTCCTAGAGTAGAGGCGGAAGTCACCCCTCGTGGAGAAACATTGTGATAGGCGAATGAAACTACAAAAAAAAAAAAATTAAAAAGAGAATAGAGGGGCGCCTGGGTGGCGCAGTCGGTTAAGCGTCCGACTTCAGCCAGGTCACGATCTCGCGGTCTGTGAGTTCGAGCCCCGCGTCAGGCTCTGGGCTGATGGCTCGGAGCCTGGAGCCTGTTTCCGATTCTGTGTCTCCCTCTCTCTCTGCCCCTCCCCCGTTCATGCTCTGTCTCTCTCTGTCCCAAAAATAAATAAACGTTGAAAAAAAAAATTAAAAAAAAAAAAAAAAGAATAGATTTTAGCGCTTGGTTATCATGCTTTTGAACAGTAATAGAATCTCAGTGCATGCACCCAGTTTCTTTCATAAGCAGGTGGCAGGATTCCCACATGGGGAGTTTTTCCAAGAACAAGCATTATGAATTTTGCTTCCTGGGAAGCCCTCTGGAAATTTCTCATCCTTGAGTAAGTGCTGTTTCCTTAAGTTCTGAGGAATGTCAGTTTCCTTGCCTTTTCATCAGTTTTAGCTTTTTTAGTACAGTCAGGTGGGTTGATGCTTAGGCAAGGCAAAGAGCTGAGTGATTGGTTCGAATCCAGAGGACGGCTGCAGAGTTCTCGTTCATTCCCCCAGCCGACCGTGAGTCTGTCTTCTCTTTCAGGGGCCAGGTCCTTCCTGCCGCTTCTCTGCTGAACATCGTGGATGTGGAATTAATTTATGATGGTGTTAAGTACATTCTCAAGGTGAAGGCCCCAGGTTTCTCGGATGTCTCCAACACTCTGGAGGCTGGTGGGAGTTTTTATTTCTGCAGTGAGCCATGCCCAGAGTGGACTTGCTCATGCTTGGGTCCCGGGATGCCCCAGGCAGTCCTGTGATCTTGAAACCTGAGCCCTTTGGGTTTCAGAATGCACAGACTTGAGCGATAGGCACAAGGTACAACGGAGCATGTGTTAGCGTCCTGGGGCCGCAGTAACAAAGTACTGTAAGCTGGTGGTTTCAGACAACAAAAAGGTTATGTCTTGCACTCCGGAGGCCAGAGTCTAAAATCCAGGTGTCCACTGGGCCCTGTTTCTCTGAAGTCTCCAGGAAAGAATCTGCTTCATGCTTTCCTAGCTTCTGATGGTTGTGGGTGGTCCTTGGTATTCCCCGGTCTACAGACTGTCACCCTGGTCTATGCCCCTGGCTTCATATGACCGCCTTGCATGTGGGTATGTGTTCACAGTGTCTTCTTTCTGCACTGGGTCTCTTCTCAGAAAATCACTAGTCAGATCGCATTTAGGGCCCACCCTCCTCTGGTAGGACCTCTTTCAACTAATTACACCTGCAAAGACACTATTTCCAAATAAGGTTCACATTCTGAGGTGCCAGGAAGGACATGAATTTGGGGGGACGATATCCAGTCCAGTACAGAGCATGAGCAGGACCTGTGCTGAGCTGGCATAGCGTGTGGGTCTCTTTCCACAGGGCTGGTGAGGCCAGCTCTGCACCGAAGGTCAATGTGTGGCTTTCTAATCTCTCCCTGGCCCACCTTCAGGCCTTTCCTGAAGGTTACTCGGGGTGGCTGTCCCTTCAGAAGTATCCGGTTACCCTTGCTGGGACACCCGAGGTCAATTCACAGAGACTATCAGGGAGTCTCTGAGATGTGCAGTCACAAGGTCAGGCCCTCGTTCTGAGTCGGGGTGACCTGTAGGGCCAAAGTGTCCCCAAGAAGCTAAGGCGGCCTTTAGGGAGGGAAAGGATAACCGGACTTGAGTCAGCTTTTGAGGCAGAATATTTATTTTCTGTTATTTTATCTTTAAGATCACTCAGCACTTTACGCTTCCAACTTTGGGGTTTTTCAGGTTTAGTTCAGCCAAACGAGCGTGTTATCCGTGCGGGCGTGCTTATAAAACCACTTTTTACCCCTCCATGCTGCTTGGCTATTCTGGGGGCCCTGGTTCCCCCAGTGTGATTTTTAAATATGGCACATGCTTATTGCATAAAAGTCAAAAATTTCAAACAAGCACAAAACATCAAAAGAGCAAGCCCTTCAGGTGCTGACTCCGGGAGGCGATCCCTATTAACGTCTTAGCAAATCTCTTCAAAAATTTTTTCCCCTTAGGCATCGATTTTGCACATTGAGATCATGGTGCAAATACTGTTTTACTGCTTTGATATTATTATGGCATAATGTTTTCCCCTGTTAGTAACAAGGCTTCTTATATCAGGTTGTTGTCTCTAATGCTGTCCAGTAGAACTTTCCGTAGGAAGGCAAATGTTCTGTATCTGTGCTGTCCAGTATGGGGCCACCTGTATCTACTGAGTGCCGAGGAACTAAATTTTCCTTTTTTTTTTTTAAGTGAAATTAATTTACATGTAAATAGCCAGCCTAGCCAGGGGCGGCCATGTTGGACAGTGCTGGTCTAGAGTATTCCATTGCAAGGTCGTTAGATGGCTAGTTCTCAGTCTTCCTGTTGCCACGAATAGTGTTGCAATAGACGTTCCTATACTTCTTAATACCTTTTGTGTCCACATGAATATTTTACGGGTCAAGGGCTCTTTAGGGTGTTTCGTGTTCTGAGAGAGAGCACTCACGTCGAACCGAGGGCTAGTATGTCCGGTTGAAGTACAGAGCTGAGGTCAGGGCCTGGCCACCTGTGCCTTTCTCGAGTGTCCCAAATGTCCGGTGTGCCCCCGGGCAGAGCCGGGTCTGAGGAGGACAGAGTCCTGGTCACTGCTGGAGTCTCCAGGACTGCCTCGCTCCCGGCGAGACCCCCACTGCATCTCTTTGCTACTCAGGGTGGCCCTGCTTGATGGGGCTGATGCTTGAAGACAGGAATCGGAAGGGCAAGCGATTGGTGGGGATGTGGCCAGGCTGGAACTCCGCCTGTAGCCAGTGGCCATCAGGCCACCCAGGGGACAAGTGTGGCACACTGACGCAGGCCCTCTGCAGCTCCAGCAGCAGCTCCCTGGGGGCGAATGAGGGCCGAGACTGGAGAGATTGCAAACGTCCACCGTGGCACTCCCACCGTGGACGCTAGCCCTTGCTCGTGGCACCCTGGCACCCAGGGACAAGCGGGCCTCCTGAATTCGGGCAGGGACACTGAGCCTGTCCCTACAGGTGGCCCGGCAATCTCTGACCATGTTCGTCCTCATCATGAACGGCTGTCACATCGAGATCGACGCCCACCGGCTGAATGACGGCGGGTTACTGCTGTCCTACAATGGCAACAGCTATACCACCTACATGAAAGAAGAGGTTGACAGGTACATGGCAGGGTACACAGAGCCGCGGGTTGAAAATACAAAGCCAGCTGTGTGCAGCCCAGGAGTCTTCGATAAAGTACCGTTTCCAGTAAATTCTGGGGCCCGTGGAGAGGTTAATCTCTTGGCTGGAAATCCACCAACTGGCAGACATTTGGGGGGAGGCTCCCAGGACGCCCGTTTCTAGTGACATAGCGGGGTTCAGAGCCGGATGGGATGCGACTCCCAGTTCTGTGGCCTGCGAGGCGTGCGACGGTGTGTCAGCTGCCCCTTGTCTGAGCTGCGGTGCCCACACCGGGCTGAGCACAGGCTTGGAGGAGAAGCAGCCGTCCAGTTAGGGCAACGGCTCCTCGTACCAGGCACGGAGCTAGGTGCTGGGATGAGACCGTGGTCACGACCCATGGAGCCTGTTGGCGGATGTGACCCATTAAACAAGCAGAAGTGGCAGGAAAGGTCTCTGTGCACCTGAGTGGGTGAAATACAGGAAGGAGACCCAGGAAGCACGTAGCAGGGGGGCATCACGAGATAGACCCAAAGACCCTCCTATTCCGATGCAGCTGACCACACTGAGCTCATACAATGAAATGTGGACCAGCCCTGACGAGCAGGCAGTACAGACCCCCTCTCCCGCTCCAGCCGAGGGGAGTCAGGCCCAGTGCCTGCGAAAGCTCCGCTTAGAGAGTTGTTTCCCTTCCCAACCTTCGAAGTTTTGGAAGAAGGCAGACTGGATTCGCCCCAGCCAGAGCACTATTTTATTACCTCTTTTTCAGCCATGTTCTGTCTGCCAGGAATGTTCAAGGTTATTATAGGCTCCCCCCGGGGGCATACTCTCCCCAGTTCGGTTATAAGGCGAAGACTTACCATTGGTAACTATGTATCGAATAATATTGATTGCGTTCTCCGTGTCTGTTAGAATTCTATCAGTAAAAGGGACTTGTTTTCAGCCAGAAAAGGGTCACGCCTTTTGCTCACCCGCTTCATTCCCAGTTGTCTCTGCCGTAACCGTCAAAGGCTAGCATTTGGGAAAGTTGGAATCCAACAGACCACGTGCAGGGTCATGCTCATGGCTGCCTCTAGGGAGGGGGAGATACCGTCCAAAGCCTGACTTGGGCATGCGGGGTGGATGGTCCTCCCCATCTACCCGCCTGCCCGCCCGTTCTCCCTCCCAGTTACCGTGTTACCATTGGCAACAAGACCTGTGTGTTTGAGAAGGAGAACGATCCCACGGTCCTGAGGTCCCCTTCGGCCGGGAAGCTAATACAGTACACGGTGGAGGACGGGGGCCACGTCGAGGCTGGGAGCAGCTACGCGGAGATGGAGGTGAGCACAGAGCCCGCCCCTGGGGTGAGGCTGCAGCCGGGTCTCCCCTCCCCCCACTCCCCAAGGGAGGACCAACCGCCATCATCCGGTCTACACCTCTCCCCTGGGCTGCCACCTGCTGACTCCTCAGAGAGCCAGTATGTGGGGTTCGGCCCAAATTCTCCGCAGTGTTCAAAGGGAAAACCTCCAAAATGTACACTCTGCAGGAACGCGTGAGAACTGATTTTTTTTTTAAGCTTATTTTTACTTATTTTGAGAGAAGGACAGGAGAACAAGTGAGAGAGGGACAGAGAAGAAAGGGAGAGAGAGAATCCCAAGCAGGTTCCACGCTGCCAGCGCAGAGCCCGATGCGGGGCTCAAACTCACGAACTGTGAGCTCATGACCTGAGCTGAAGTCAAGAGTCAGACGTCTAACTGACTATGCCACCCAGGTGCCCCAAGAACTGATTAATAATAATGACGGTGATGACTTAACAAGCCGTAAGCCAACACTTATAAAGTGCTTGCCTGTG
Organism: Lynx canadensis; assembly: GCF_007474595.2. NCBI lineage: Eukaryota > Metazoa > Chordata > Mammalia > Carnivora > Felidae > Lynx > Lynx canadensis. Next base: position 75,837,355 of record NC_044314.2, on the reverse strand, counting down.
GCAGGTGCTACTGTAGGCATTTTACGTGTCTTTAATTACCTTCTGTAATCTTTCCGGCAACAGTCATAGGAGATGGGCACAGAGAGGATTCCCACTTGACACATGAAGAAACGGGCCCAGGCAGGCTGAGGAACTCACTCAGGGTCACACAGAGCTAGCTAGGGTTCACACCTGGCCTCCATGCCACGCTGCCACGGTAAATAATACGATGATGGCAGTGAAAATGCGGCGGCTGTAGGAGGTGGTCCTTGCTGACCTCCCGCCATGTGCCAGGCTCCTCTTCTCGAGTAATCCTGGTTACTCAAGAGGCCTGTGAGGCGTGGCTGTCTTCCATTATATGGTTGAGGAGAGTGAGGCTCAGAGAGGGCAAGGCACCTGGTAGAGGTCACGGAGCGATGGGTGGGGTGCTGGGCTCCGGCCCAGGTCTGTCTTGGGCGCCCAGGCTGTGAGCTGCTGACCTAAAGGGTCACAGTGCCGGCTGCCTGCAGCCCACGCCACGGTGGCAAAACTCGTCGTGTCTGTGTTGGCAGACCGTCAGGCCAGTCAAAGGGGCTGGTGATTGTGCTGGGAGCCCGTTCTTGCCACCGAGTGTTCCCCAGAGGGTTTTCTCACTGCCTTTAAGAAAGCAGCCGGTCACTAGGGGCGCCTGGGTGGCTCAGTCGGTTAAGCGTCATACTTCAGCTCGGGTCACGATCTCGCGGTCCGTGAGTTCGAGCCCCGTGTCGGGCTCTGTGCTGACAGCTCAGAGCCTGGAGCCTGTTTCGGATTCTGTGTCTCCCTCTCTCTCTGCCCCTCCCCCGTTCATGCTCTGTCTCTCTCTGTCTCAAAAATAAATAAAACGTTAAAAAAAAAAATTAAAAAAAAAAAAAAGAAAGGAGCCGGTCACAAAATACACCATGTTTTCGGAATATGTCTGTTAATCCCCCCCCTCCCACATAAAAATGATTTAACTGTATTTCTAAGAGAGAGGCTTTACATCACAAATAAAGATCAGTTTCTGGGGCACCCGGGTGGCTCAGTCGATTAAGCGTCCAACTCTTGATTTTGGCTCAGGTCATGATCTCATAGTTGGTGGGTTTGAGCCCCGCATCGGGTTTTGCGCTGGCAGTGTGGAGCCTGCTTGGGATTCTCTCTCTCTCTCTCTCTCTCTCTCTCTCTCTCTCTGTCTCTCTCTCTCTCTCAAAAGTAAGTAAATGAACTTAAAAGAAAAAAAAAGAAAAAAGAAATTAAAAAAAAGCAGTTTCCATGCCTGTAAAATGGGTACAATAAACACCTGCCTTCCCAGCTGCCTTTGCAGACGGAGATAATTCATGAACAGCACCGAGCCTAGCACACAGCAGGCTTCTGGCAAATACCAGTTCCCTCCATCCTTTACACATGAACTCTGCTCAGGGAGTCGTTCTGTTTAAATGACCAAGGACCTGCTCCAGAAAACCGGTTCTGGGGGACTCTAGCTGTCACACACGCACACACAGCCAGTCCTGGTGGGCTCATCTCGTCTCTTCCTTCTGCAAAACAGGTGATGAAGATGATCATGACCCTGAACGTGCAGGAAAGCGGCCGGGTGAAGTACATCAAGCGCGCGGGGGCCGTGCTGGAAGCAGGCTGTGTGGTGGCCAAGCTGGAGCTCGACGACCCTTCCAAAGTGCGCCCGGTATGTTGCACCCTGGCACAGCCGCCCTGGCCGGCGCTGCCCGGTGAGGGAGCCGAGCTGGCTTTAAGACTCCTGACTCTTGTCCCGCCCCTGTGGGCCCCCGGCAGCGGCATGACGGGCACAGAAGCCTGCCTGCCTCTGCTCCTACCCCTCCCATCAGCTCCGCATCTGGCTCGGGGTCAAACTCAGGCTCTTCCTACAAGACCCCAACTGGGTCGTGGCCCCACTGTCTTCTCCGGCTTCACCCACTTTTCTTCTCTCCCTCATTTAATCGAACACGCCAGGATCTTCCGCTTAGAACCTGCCCCCTTTGCCCAGAAGAACCTTCCCCCAGATGTGTTGAGTGCTTACCCTCTTACCCCTTGTAGACATTTATTCAAGCGTCATCCCTGAACCCTCCCCCCGCCCCCCGCAGGGAGGCCTTTCTGGACCACCTTTTAAAAATGTTTAATAGATTTTTTTAGTTTTATATTCACAGAAAATTTTGGCAAGATAGTACAGAGAGTTTCTATATACCTTGCACCCAGTTTTCCTCTTACCGTCTTATATTAGTGTCGCTCAGCTCCATAAGTGCAGGAAGAGGGACTGCCCTTGGCCCCCGCTGTGGGGGCCCAGCTGGAGAACCAGCCCCAGACTATGCAGAAGAAACCCTCTGGTTAATCTCAAAGGACAAGAGGAGCCCACAGGGGTGGGGCAGTGGAAGGGGCAGGAAGCTGAGGGTTCCAGGCCAGCAGAACAGCGCGTCCCAAACCTCCTGGGCCCCAGGGCTGCACGAAGTAGGCATTCAGTGGACATTTGTAGAACGAATGACTAAATGAATGGGCGTGTGAGGTCAGGGTGAACCCTTGGGGGGAGCTTTTTGTTTTTTGGTTCTCCAAGGCTAAATGTTTGTGATTTACGAAAAGCTGGCACATTGGCATGAGAGTTTCGTTCAGTTTTCATCCGACTAGGTGTTTATGTCTGGGATTGGATAAAGACGGAAAATAAATAGGGAAAATAGATAGTCGTGATTAGAAAGCAAAGTGAAACAAAAGAACCTAATCTCCTCCAGAATCACCGGGGGCACCTGACAAGGGATCACAGCATTTGCGATGGGGGAGATTTGGGAAGCCAGCATCCGGGTGTGAATGTAGCAATTGTGACTTTCCAGTACGATGTCTTCTGGGTTTTTTCGTTCTTTTTCCCTCAGGCTTCATCCTAATTATATTGCGTATTGGTAGATCTGCCTCGCCCCTCGTTTTTATCTTGTCTCCCTCAGGAGGCAGGTGTCCTTGACCTCTGGTTCTTGCTGTGTCTCATCAGGCCGAGCCATTCACAGGAGAGCTCCCTTCCCAGCAAACTCTGCCCATCATCGGAGAGAAACTACACCAGGTTTTCCACAACGTCCTGGAAAACCTGACCAATGTCATGAATGGCTACTGTCTGCCAGAGCCTATTTTCAGCACAAAGGTAGGTCATGTGCGAAGGATAGGTATGTAGTCTGCACGCGTGTGCAGGTCTGTGAAGAGCCACGAGGGCTTAAACCATCAGATCCGAGGTCTTTACTGAAGTAAGGAATGGAAAAACGGCTAGTCCTCTGTTTTTACAAAGGACCTCTTCTCAGGAACTTCCTCACTTCGATTGTAAACACGGGTGTACGTTTCTCTTTGAGTCCATACTGTTGCGAAAGCTGTATTGCTTTTTTGTGGTTCAGTTCGTTGCATCCCGGAGAGTGTTCAAGGTGTGCGTGAGGAAAGGAGTCCACGTGGGTCCCCTCTTAGAGAGCAAGGAAGGCGCTTTGGTCAGAGACACGCTCTGCTCGTTGTTCATCGTTCCAGGGGCCCGTTGGCCTACTTACTCTGTAGAGAAATGAGTTTTCACGCTTGCAGGCTTCTGCGCGAGACCCACGATGCTAAATTCATCATCACTAGTAATAACATCGTGCGTCACCTTCTATCTCTTAGTGGTGGTGACTGTGCGGTGGTATTTATGGCCAGTATGATATTATTTCCACCTTACACGTAAGGAAACTGGGACGCAGAGAGGCTAAGAAACTTGTCCCGTTTCATCCGTGAAAAAGATCGGGTTGGATTTGAACACGGACCATCTGTCTTCAGGGTCTGTGCTCTTAACTCCCGTGCTGTGTTGTCTAATCGTGATCGCCCTGACGGCCACACTTCTTTAGCCTTTGCACTTGCCAGCGGGTGCGTTCTTTCAGTTTTAAACCGCCCAACCCCTGTGGTGGCAGCACTCTTATCCTTCTCACTCAGAGACTGTCAACATTTCGGCTGCTGGGACCCCTGGAAGCAGCCTCGTGTCGCTGTTAAGCATCTCGGGAGCTTGATGGCCCCAGTTTGCTTCTCACTGGCTGGGTGACTTTGGATAACTCAGTCAGCCTCTCTGTTTCAGGTTTCTCAACTATAAAATGGGAATAATGATTATCCCTACTTTGTAGGGTTATTTCTGAGGATCGGGTGGGAAGGTACAAATAAAAGTTTTAGCGCGGTGCCTGGCGCTGAGCAAGCGTCCTCGGATGTGAGCTCTTCGTGTGGCCTTGTGCAATATCCTCACGCCAGGCTGGCGGATGCATGGAGAGGGGAGTGCAGGGAAACTGAGTATTCCCCTTGTGGTCAGGGGGCCATTCCGCTCGGGACTGTTCTAGAGGCTGCTACGTCTAGCTCTTGGGCTCCTCGAGTACAGGACCTGGGTGGTGCATGTCGGGTGCCTCGTGGAGGGTGGTGTTGCCCAAGGACCCGCAGGGCCTCAGGCTGACGCCGTGGTCCCCACTTCAGCTGAAGGAGTGGGTGCAGAAACTCATGACGACCCTGCGGCACCCGTCCCTGCCGCTGCTGGAGCTGCAGGAGATCATGACCAGCGTGTCGGGCCGCATCCCCGCCCCCGTGGAGAAGTCGGTCCGCAGGGTGATGGCTCAGTATGCCAGCAACATCACCTCGGTGCTGTGCCAGTTCCCCAGCCAGCAGGTACGTGCCCCCCACCCGGCCCCACCAGGGGACCCCCGGGTGCCACTCGGGAACTCAACTCCCGGTCACCGTGGCCTCTGATCGAGTACGCACGGTGTTGGGGGCTAACCCCACCATTTTCTCCAAAGCAACAACTGCTTAGATGAACACAGGGGGCCTCACTCTATAGAACTCAGATTCAGAATAGGAGTGAGCGGTTGCTACAAATGCGGGGAGCATTTTCCACACCCGACCTGGCTGAAAGAGAGGCATTTGTGGGTTTTTCTTGCAAGACGGTAGCTTTGACTTTCCTCTGGTGTCTGTAAGGCGATCATCTTGGGGCTAGATGTGTATATATTTTTACGTAATGGGAAAGCCTTCCAGGGTCGTATAAGATATCTCTAATAATACTATGTTGGCCTGGTTTTTTTTTTTTTTTTTTTTTTTTTTTTTGCTTTTATCAAGCATTTTAAAGGCAATTTGCTTTTGGAAGAACCTGCCCGTGTCTCGTTAGAAGGGATTCATACCGTCACTGTTCCCCCACCCACATGTTCGTGATTTGGGGAGCTAGGGGTCAGCCACTCCAGAGGTTGGAATAGGTCCCACCAAAAGGGATCTAATATGGATTTTATACTGGAAGAGGCTGAGTGAAAGACACCAAAGATCACCTGTTGCACGATTCCATAGAAAAGGCAAATCCCTGGAGACAGAAAGTGGGTTAGGGGTTGCCAGGGGCTGGGGGAGGGGGATCCAGACATTTTTATTTTTATTTTTTTAAAATTTTTTTTTTTCAACGTTTATTTATTTTTGGGACAGAGAGAGACAGAGCATGAACGGGGGAGGGGCAGAGAGAGAGGGAGACACAGAATCGGAAACAGGCTCCAGGCTCTGAGCCGTCAGCCCAGAGCCCGACGCGGGGCTCGAACTCACGGACCGCGAGATCGTGACCTGGCTGAAGTCGGATGCTTAACCGACTGCGCCACCCAGGCGCCCCGAATCCAGACATTTTTAAATGCTTATCGGGTTGCTTGCTGGGATGATGAAAATGCTCTCAAATTAGATAGTGGCAAATGGTTGCACAACTTTGAATGGACTGAGAAATGCTGAATTAGGTGCATACTTTCAAGGCGGGGGAGAGAGGCACCCGGTGGCTCATTCGGTTAAGCGTCCGGCTTCGGCTCAGGTCATGATCTTGTGGTTCGTGAGTTTGAGCCCCACGCCGAGCTCTGTGCCGACAGCTCAGAGCCTGGAGCCTGCTTTGGATTCTGTGTCTCCCTCTCTCTCTGCCCCTCCCCTGCTCGTGCTCTGTCTCTCAAAAATAAATAAATGTTAAAAAAAAGAAAATGAATGGGAGACATACCATGGTATGTGAATGATATCTTGACTGAAAAATAACCAAAACACAACTCTAAAGAACCCCAGTTGAGAAAAGTATGCATTTGGACCTTTTAGGAATTTGTTGTTAGTGTAGATTTTTTCATTAAAAACAATTCTGTTGCCAAAAGCAGTATGCTAATACCAATAAATCTAGTTATAAAAACAAGACCCCCCCCCTGCACCTTCATTTTCCCTGGGGTTGAAAATTCCCTTCCCTTTTCCCAGACCACTCATATTTGTGGAGAAGAATAATACACGTGTCCTTACGGGATTGTTGTCATTTCTAAGCTCTTGAATTCCTCCAGCCATGTGTTGAGAGGGACAAACAGCTGGTGGCCAGAGAGCTTTGGAGCTGAAATTTTTGATTTTTAAAAATGTTTTTTAATGTTTATTCACTTTTGAGACAGAGAGGGAGAGAGGGAGGGAGGGAGGGAGGGTGAGCAGGGGAGGGACAGAGAGAGAGAGGGAGACACAGAATCCGAAGCAGGCTCCAGGCTCCGAGCTGTCAGCACAGAGCCCGACGTGGGGCTCGAACCCACGAACCGTGAGATCATGACCTGAGCTGAAGTCGGACGCTCAACTGACTGAGCCACGCAGGTGACCCAAGAAATTTTCGATTTTTGAATGAGCCTTGAATGGGTCCTCCATGGAATCCCACGGTGGGTCCCTCTGGTGACTTCTGGAGGTGACCGGATCGTATGGTGATGAGTGGTCAGACCTATCCTGTCTGCCCTTCTAGATAGCCACTATCCTGGACTGCCACGCGGCCACCCTGCAGCGGAAGGCTGACCGGGAGGTGTTCTTCATGAACACCCAGAGCATCGTGCAGCTGGTCCAGAGGTGAGTCCCGGGCCCCCCATGGGGTGTGGTTGTCACCACACGAACATGGCATTCTGGGGCTCTCTGAAGCTAAGACCCAGCCCATGGGGTTACTTATTCCTAACCCTAGAAACTCCAAGCAAGACCCTTTTCTCCTGTGATCTCAGTTCACCAAGTTGTAAAATAGGACCTAAGACCCTTCACGCACAGTAAGTCATCCTGAGTTACAAGTGGATTAAGTTTTGTAAAGGGCTGATGACACATGGCACGTACTTAGGGTATCTTTGACTATATGACAGTGGGAATACAGTGGTTCTGTTGGCTTTATAAAGGGCTATATGGATTATTGTCGTTTTGAAATCATTGCAGAGGAGAGATGATGAAGATTTTTTCGGCTATGTTTTGTTTTGAATGTTTATTTATTTTTGAGAGAGAGAGAGAGAGAGAGAGAGCACGCACGAACAGGGGAGGGGCAGAGAGAGAGGGAGACACAGAATCCGAAGCAGGCTCCAGGCTCCGAGCTGTCAGCACAGAGCCCGATACGGGGCTCGAACTCACAAACCGTGAGAACATGACGTGAGCTGAAGTCAGATGCTTAACTGACTGAGCCACACAGGTGCCCCAAGAATTTGTATTTTGAGGAGCTATTGAGCAGCAAGAACTATTCTAATGACAGGAAGAATGGCCATGTTGTGTGAAAACTGTGTCGCAGGAAAGCTTTGCATGTAAGGACAGAATCCAAACGTTTTTAAACCGGAGGAGATTAAGTCTGTGCCCATTTACCACCTGCTGGAAACCACTGGAGGCACAGAGAGGTAGGACCCTGGGAGGCTGCCCCTCTCTTCAGGGAACTCTTCGGCTCATGGGGACTCGGACTGCTCATAGAGGATCGACCTGACAAAGGATATCTTTGGATCCCCCACAAGAAGAGAGTTTCACAGCCAAGCGCTAGGAGGGGAGACCCTCCCCCAGAACACTTTGACCGCTAACTTTAAACCCACCCTTTCGCTTCAGAGAAACACCTAGAAGAAAATGAACAAATGTTAAGTTAGCTAAATTCCCTAGCAGGTTTTTCTGTGTTAAAAATAAATAGCAAAGCTCTGTTTTTTGTTTTTTTTTTTTTAAATTTTATTTATTTATTTAGGTAATCTCTACACCCAACGTGGGGCTCACAACCCTGAGATCCAGAGTCATATGCTCTACCAGCTGAGTCAGCCAGGCACCCCTCAAAGCTCTGTTCTATGTATATGTGTGTGTGTGTACACACACACACACACACACACACACACACACATACATACATATATATGTATATATATAAATTACATTTGATTTTAAAAAAAAAGGAAGGGAGAAAAGAAAGAAGGAAGGAAGGAAGGAAAGAAAGAAAGAAAGAAAAGAGAAAGAAGAAAAGAAGAAAAGAAAGAAAAGAAAAGAAAAGAAAAGAAAAGAAAAGAAAAGAAAAGAAAGAAAAGAAAGGAAAATGGGGCCCCTGGGTGGCTCAGTCGGTTCAGTTCAGGTCATGATCTCATGGGTCTTGAGTTCAAGCCCCATGTCGGGCTTTGTGCTGACAGCTTGGAGCCTGAGCCTGCTTTGGATTCTGTGTCTCCACCTCTCTCTCTCTCTCTCTCTCTGCCCCTCCCCGCTTGCACTCTCTCTCTCAAAAATAAACATCCAAAAAAAAAAAAAAAATCACATTTGAATAAGTGCATGTTTTGGGTTCTTACTTTTTTGTCATTTAAGTGACCCTGGGGTTAAACTGGTCTCAACGCCCTTAAAACTCAGTGTCGCGTCTCTTAAGGAATTCTGTTCCCTATGTGCAGAAATGATTTAGAAGAGAAAATGTTTTAGGGAACATCCAAGTTAAAATTTTTTTTTTTAATTTTTTTTAACGTTTATTTATTTTTGAGACAGAGAGAGACAGAGCATGAACGGGGGAGGGGCAGAGAGAGAGGGAGACACAGAATCCGAAACAGGCTCCAGGTTCTGGGCTGTCAGCCCAGAGCCCGACGCAGGGCTTGAACTCACGGACCGCGAGATCATGACCTGAGCCGAAGTCGGCCGCTTAACCGACTGAGCCACCCAGGCGCCCCTAAAATTTGGTTTTTAAAAGAGAAGAGAGGGGTGCCTGGATGCCTCGTTTGGTTAAAGTGTCTAACCCTTGATCTCGGCTCAGGTCATGATCTCATGGTTTGTAGATTCGAGCCCTGTGTTGGGCTCTGTGCAGAGTCTGCTTGGGATTCTCTCTCTCTCCTTTCTCTCCCCCTTTCCTGCTCTCTTTCTCTCAAAAATAAACGGACGTTTTAAAAAATAATAAAAGGGAAGTGAAATTTACATAAGGATCTATCGATCAATGTCTCTCAAGTTTCATTTACTTATTTTTCAAGCTGCCTTTATGCCTATGGTGGTCAGTCATTTTGGTTTTCAGGCTGACCCTGTCTCTTCTCTCTGGGGATGGGCAGGTGCCATCCAAAGGCTCAGGCTTGGACTCTGGCTTGGGGTCGGAACTTGGGCAAGTCACTGCTGTCTTTGGCCTGCAGAGTCAGCGTGAATGAACCGACTCCCACATCCCTCCCCGGCTTGAGGACTGGGGAGTGAAGCCTCCAGATACTTTATTACCGTTTTCTCCTTTTGGAAGTCCTAAAAGCCCCGGCTGTAGACCCAGGCACTCTAGGAAGTAGGGCTGACGGCTCAAGCAGCCTCCCCTGCCTCCCCAGGTACCGCAGCGGGACCCGCGGCTACATGAAGGCAGTGGTGTTGGATCTCCTGAGAAGATACTTACGCGTGGAACACCATTTCCAACAAGGCAAGTGTCGCCGCCCGCGCTGGTGACAAGCCCACAGGGTGGGGGGGCCCTGAGCCTCACCCCTGTTGTCTCCCTCTAGCTCACTACGACAAGTGTGTGATCAACCTCAGGGAGCAGCTGAAGCCAAACATGTCCCAGGTGCTGGACTGCATCTTTTCCCACGCGCAGGTGGCCAAGAAGAACCAGCTGGTGATCATGTTGATCGTAAGCAGGACGGGGCACCCTGTACCCACAGTGGGAGTAGCTCGGGGTCCACAGACATTCTGGAAAGGGCCGGGGTAGAAATATTTTAGCTTTTGCTGGCCGTGCAGCCTCTGTCCTGACCTTGTGCAACGTCAAGGCCTGCAAATGGACACGGCTGTGTCCCAATGAGACTTTGTTTATAAAACCACGCGGCGTGGGTGGGATGCAGCCGCCCCTGGGTGCAATCGCGACTGACGCTCACAGAGCGCTTCCTACGTGCTGGGCACTCCTCACGTGCTTTTCAAAAACCGGCTCGTTGACTTGAGCAAGCCCGGAAGGTGCGTACTGTGCTCACTCCCACTCTGGCAGAGCACAAGGAGGTGAAGTCCCTTTGCCAAGGGCACACAGCTGCTAAACGCAGAGCTGGGATTGGAACCCAGAGCCTGCCCCCCCGCCCCCCGGAGTCTTGAGTTATTAGGGGCTATTGGATTCTGAGTCTGGTAGGACTTTGGGTTTGCCTTCTTGGAGAAGCACGGAATTTCTTCGTTCTTATTTCTCTTCCTACCAGATGGTAATTAGCGTCCTTTATAGTTCGCGGTCTCTTCCCTTGATATGGTCTCTGACCCGACTCACTTGGAAAATGCAGGGTCAGCAGATACTAGGAGATCTGGACTTGGTTTTAGCAAGAAGGCGCCGACAGATTTTTTTTTTTTTTTTTGTAAAGATAGTAAATGTTTTGGTCTTAAGAACTATGCAGCCCGTGTTGCAACAGTTCAGTTCTGCTGTTGTAGCGTGAAAGAAGCCATGGTCAGTATATAAGTGAATGTATAAACTTTATTTGTGGGGCACCTGGGTAGCGCAGTCCATTAAGCGTCTGACTTCGGCTCATGTCATGATCTCACCATTTGTGGGGTCGAGCCCCGCATCGGGTTCTGTGCTGACAGCTCAGAGCCTGGAGCCTGCTTCGGATTCTGTGTCTTCCTCTCTCTATTTGCCCCTCCCCTGCTCACGCTGTCTCTCTCTCTCTCTCTCTCTGTTTCTCTCTCTCTCAAAAATAAATAAACGTCGGGGCGCCTGGGTGGCGCAGTCGGTTAAGCGTCCGACTTCAGCCAGGTCACGATCTCGCGGTCCGTGAGTTTGAGCCCCGTGTCGGGCTCTGTGCTGACAGCTCAGAGCCTGGAGCCTGTTTCGGATTCTGTGTCTCCCTCTCTCTCTGCCCCTCCCCCGTTCGTGCTCTGTCTCTCTCTGTCCCAAAAATAAATAAACGTTGAAAAAATTAAAAAAAAAAAAAAAATAAATAAATAAATAAATAAACGTTAAAACAAATTTTTAAAAACCCACTTTATTTACAAAAATGGGCGGTGGGCCAAATTTGGGCCTGGGCTTATAGGATAGTTAACACCCTAGCAAGATGGTTTCAGAAATACTGATATTTTTGTAAAGAATCATTTTGAAATCTCCTAGTGCGGCATGAGGATCTCTTAATCCTAGCTGCACATGAGAACCTCCTGGGGTAGGTGTAGGGGGACTTTTAAAAAATACAGACACCCTGGCCTCACCCCTGGTCAGTTAAATCCGGCTTTCTGGGGATGTGGCCCAGGCATCAGTACTTTCTGAAAGCTTTCCCCGGTGCGAAACTTCCTCGTGGGCTGTGTATTATATAATATCAGTTTAATGTTTAATTTCTTGGATGTTTCAATGGTTCTTTCGTTAGCTAGGAGATCTTTTTTCTCAAGGAGGTACATTTTTTTTTTTAACGTTTATTTATTTTGCAGGGAGGAGGGCAGAGAGAGAGGGAGAGAGAGAATCCCTAGCAGGGTCTGCATTATCAGGAGAGCCTGATGCAGGGCTCACGCTCATGAACTGCGAGATCGTGACCTGAGCTGTAGTCTGATACCCACCTGACTGGGTCACCCAGGCGCCCCACAAGGAGGTGTATTCTTACCGGGAGGGATCATGGGGTCTGTGACTGACTTGTGGACACTTGCTCTCGGGGGCTTCTCAGTGACGGCGGCTGTAGATGTACCAGCTTGGTGGGGGGGATGTGTGAGATCCATTATTCTTTTGGCTCTCTTGGTTCTATTTATTGAAAATGTTTGCAAAGTTTCTACGTGATTTAGAGTTAATATTTTAGCACTGCACTGTAGAAACTAAAGAATGTAGGGAGTTATTTTATACTCCCTAGAGAAACCACCTAAAAATATTTATTGAAAGTGGTGAGTTCTTTGCATTTGATGGTATTTGGTGCCTAGGACACTTTCTGAAAGGACTTGTTAACTGCATGATTACTTTGAAATGAAAGTTTCTGAGTCTTTAAGGGGCCTTCATGTCTTTCTTTTTTTTTTTTTTTTTAAAGTTTATATTTTGAGAGAGAGAGAGAAAGAGCACACCAACAGGGGAGGAGCAGAAAGAGGGAAACAGGATCCGAAGCAGACTCCGCACTGACAGCAGGGAGCCCAACACGGGGCTAGATCTCATGAACCGCGAGATCATGACCTGAGCCAAAGTCTGACGCTCAACCAACCAGGGGGACTTGGTTGCTAAAACAGATCACTTACGGGGAGGGAGAGAAGGTTAAGAATAATCTCCTGTGCAGTTTCTTCAGCACGTGTGTTTGTGTCCAAGTGTGAAATGTTAATGCGTTAGAAACGTGCTGATCGTTCTGATCGCAGAAACAGAGCAGGCTCATTCTAATTAGGGAGATGCAGAGGCAGGAGTAGAAGAAAGGACCCATGGCCCCACCATCTGGTGACTTCTTGGAAAGCAGCCTGGGCTGCGGCAGGGGTGGGGGCGAGTTGCTGGGGCGTTGAGAGTCCCAGCAGTCAGTGATTTGCCTTCTGAGGGTGTTTAGGGAACATCCGCTCTGAGCCATTCCTGAGCCTTTCTTGTGTTCCGGGCATAAGGAGGAGATGTCCAGAGCAGGTGCATGCAACCCTGGTCTCTAGCAAGCAGGTCCCTCATTCAGAAGCAGGAGGAGGGATGCACGTGGAATGATCACCTCTCTACTTCTTCTGCAACTCAGATCCTCCTTCCTGCTGGAAGCTGCCCTTGACCCCCCCACACCCTGAATGCTCCCCGTGGGGACTCGCAGAGGGCGGCTTACCACACCCTCGCTAGAGCATCCCATATGAACCTTACTTTTTGTTTGTACCGGGCTCCATTTCCCCTCGTCCCTCTTGTCTGCACCTGTGAACCCCTTAAGTCAGGCAGCAATGTAGAGAGGAAAGTGAAGCCTCGGGGACACAAGAGACCTGGCTTCAGATTGGCCCTGAGCCTCACTTTCCCCATCTGTAAAATGGGCATCGTAATGTAACTCCTCAGAGGGTTGGGAGAATCTGGGGAAATGAACGTAAAGGGTCTAGTTGCTCGCCTGGGACACATTAAATGCCTGATAATGGCCGCCTATTAATGGTGCTGTACGTAGAGACTTGGTTGTATTTTTCATGTTAGCAGGTGTGGAGGGCATGTCAGGGGTGAATGGGGGGCACATGGTGGACAGTGGTCAAGGGTATGATTATCAGGCTCTGCCGGGGATGTGCAGAGAGCTGAGCAGCTGTCTGGGTTGTTGGGGCGGCCGCACGCCCCAGCTGTGGGTGAGGGCTGGGCGTGTTTCCTTCGGGTGGAGAAAAGCCGTTTGGATTTCTGTTTTTGTGCCCCTCAAAGGATGAGCTCTGTGGCCCAGACCCTTCCCTGTCGGAAGAGCTGACCTCCATCCTCAACGAGCTCACTCAGCTGAGCAAAAGCGAGCATTGCAAAGTGGCCCTCAGAGCGAGACAGGTAGGGTCCTGGGGAGCGTCCTTCCCGCCACGCACATCCCTCACCCCGCACGGCCCCTCTGCCGCCATCCCACGTCCTGATCCCAGGGCCCGGCCCTTGGCTTACCCCAGCCCTCTGTCCCCTCCCCCTGCAGATCCTGATCGCCTCCCACCTCCCGTCCTACGAGCTGAGGCACAACCAGGTGGAGTCCATTTTCCTGTCCGCCATCGACATGTATGGCCACCAGTTCTGCCCGGAAAACCTCAAGGTGAGGCCGCTTCCTCCCATCCACCTGCCACAGAGCTCACACTGTGGCCCAAGGCTGGCCTCGGGGAGGTGGGCTCCCCGTGCCCTCCGTGTGCGGGCACCTGCCTTCAGAGCACGGTTGCAGGTACCAGTGGTTCCGTCCAATGTGGCCAGGGCTGCCCGACGGGACCTCGGGGAGCCCGAGAGAGGTTCAGTCCTGCAGGATGGACAGAGAGTATCAGGCAGCAAGGCTCCACCCCCCACCCCCCGAGGTGCAATTGTATTTTATTTGATTTTATCGAATTTTATTTATTTATTTATTTATTTATTCATTCATTCATTCATTCATTCATTCATAAATGTTTATTTACTTTTGAGAGAGAGGGGGAGGTGGGGAGGGGCAGAGAGAGAGAGGGAGAGAGAATCCCAAGCAGGGCCCATGCTATCAGCACAGAGCCCGACGCGGGGCTCGAACTCACGAGCCGCGAGATCATGACCTGAGCCAAAATCAAGAGGGAGATTCTTAATTGACGGAGCCATCCAGACGCCCCCCCCCCCCCACCGGGTGCAGTTTTAAACACTCAGATGTGATGGAGCTTACTAGGAAACCAGGAACACTCGCACGGCTGAGTTACGGCTTCATCTTTTGGGTTTCCCCGAGCCCCCAGCTTTGGATCATTTGCGGGCCTCCAGGTACCCCCTCCGCATCTGGAACGGGGAGCCCCAGGTGTAATCCTCCCAGAACTGCTCCCACTACGGGCCTGGAGCACGGACAGAAACCACCGCCGGCTTCCCCTCCCTGCCCCCACCCCTCCACTCATCTTGGTGAAAACTTGGTAACATTTGCCTCTTCTTCCCCCTTCCCATCCTGTAGAAATTAATACTGTCAGAGACGACCATATTCGACGTCCTGCCCACTTTCTTCTACCACGCTAACAAGGTCGTTTGCATGGCGTCCCTGGAGGTAAGTAGGAGGGAGGACCCAGTAACAGCACCCATAGCGAACATGCAGGTCCTGACATCCACCGCCCGCCTGCTGTGCGCCTGAGCCCGGGCCACGCGCCTCGCGAACGGGACCTTATCCTTCTCTCCACAGGGTAGGTACTGTTACCTGCCCATCTCACAGAGAAGGGCGTTGAGGCTCAGAGAGGTGGAGCGTCTGGCCCGAGGTCCCCCGGCTGGGGAGTGGCACGACCAGGGTCTCACGAGGTCTCTGACCAGGGCGCTTGCTGGTAACCCCCGTTTTCTCAGGTGCCGGTCCGGCCTCCTCCAGGCAGGGCACGTTGAAATGCTAACCACCAAGAGCCAAGGCGCCTCCTGCAGACTCTCTGATTCCCTGCGTTACATACCTTTGGAAGACTTGTCTGCTTGAGCCATAGAGCAGGAAGGAGCCTAGGTGACAATTTAAGGCGACCTCCCTGTCACCGGTCCCGATGGGGCAGACAAGGCAGTGACCAGCAGCAAAACTCTCCGATCTTGGAGTCTTGGTCCCCTGTGGTCCCCACTCCCTCTTCTGCCACCTTTTAGACCCCACGGGTCACCCATCCTGGTGCTAGAACGTTGACTGGGTCTCCATGGAGACTGTTTGGGGCTTTTGCGTATGCGATGGCCCCAGACTCTCCTGGGCCTGCAGCCTTTACCTCCTCCCTGGTTTCAGCTCAAAGAATCCTTCTCAGGTCTCCCTGTTTCCGGCAGTGAGGCCACGTAGCGCTCTTAAGTGCCTTTCTTTCCCCCCCCTTTCCAATTTTCACTTATGTTGAGACCCACTGTGTGCCAGCCTCTGGGGAAACAGCAGGGGAACAGCCCCGGTCTCTGCCCTAACGGAGCTTCTCTCTGGCTGGGGAGATACACACACACACACACACACACGCACTAAATACAACGGGCATGCTGAGAATCGGACAGCAGAGTCTAACCTCACCGGGAGGGAGGTTCGGCTCAGACTCGGATGAGAAAGTGATGTGGAAGCAGGCAGCTAAGGAGCAAGTCAGAATTGGTGGGAAGCAGCACAGAGGTTCCAGTCAGGGGGACCAATCTGTGCAGAGTCCCGAGCTGTGTGACCTGTGGCCCGTTGCTTTCCTTTGCTGGACATTTAGGTTCTCCTGCTGTAGCGGGGGCAATAATACCTACCTCACGGGGTTATTGGAAGATAAATGAGTAAGCACTGGCAGGAAGCACTTGGTCCTCATTATCCAGTCACCTGTCCTATTGGGGGGGGGGTGTCCTCTGTCAGGTGGAAAGCAGCACCCCACCTTTGCTTTTCGGTGCGCTGAATCCCGTTTTTTTCTGTCTGAGAATTTTCCACAGCGCTTTGAGCATTCTTTCACTTTGTCCGGCGGGTTTATTGAACACAATCCCGCCTCTTCTCCCTGACTCAAGAGGCGCACCTTGAATATTACGTTGTTACTTGGTCTCTTGAGATGTGGAGAGTTTTGGTCCTGCTAAAATGTGTGCGTGTCCCCCAGACCAGCCCCGGGTTCAATGATTCACTGGGAAGAACCGCAGGGCTCAGCAGATAGGCGTGCTCGTGGCTGTGAATTGTTACAGCGAAAGGACGCAAAGTACGATCAGCAAAGGGACACAGCGTGTGGGGGTGAAGTGTGTGGGGGAAGCCAAGTGAAAGCTTCCAGTGGGTCCTGTAGGCGCTTTTTTTTTTTTTTTTTAGTGTTTGTTTATTTTTGTGAGAGAGAGACAGAACGTGAGCGGGGGAGGAGCAGAGAGAGAGGGAGACGCGGGATCCGAAGCAGGCTCCAGGCTCCCAGCTGTCAGCACAGAGCCCGACGCGGGACTCGAACCCACGAACCCACAAACTGTGCGGGACTCGAACCCATGAACCCACAAACTGTGAGATCATGACCTGAGCTGAAGTTGGATGCTCAACTGACTGAGCCGCCCAGGCGCCCTTCCTGTAGGCACTTTTAATTCCTCAAGCAATGAGTTATGACAACATGTTTGAAATGAGGCTCGGAGACTCGGTGCCTGGGGGTTTTATTGGGGGTTGGTCCTGGCATGTAACTAAATTCCGAACTCCCAGAAAGAAAGCATATGTTCAACATAAAATCATCGTATAGCTTGGGTGCCATGAACCATTCTTATCAGGGAATAGTGGGAGCCCTCCCAGATCCAAGGTTCCTGATGCTGACCAAGGGCCTTTCGAAGGATAGCAGTTAGGCCTGCTATGTTAACTTACTGCACACTTCTTACATTCCCTATTCAGTTAAAAAAACCTCCCACTGTCTAAACTCTAGAACTGTGCTATCCAATATGGCAGCCACTGGTGACATCTGGCTAACGAGCACTGGAAACATAGCTTGTCTGAGTTGAGCTGTGCTCTAAGTATAAAGTGCACCCTGGATTCCAAAGACTTTGTGTGGAGAAAGAATTTCAAATATATCAATACTTTTTCTGCTGATTACCTATGGAAATGACATTACGTTAGGCATTGGGGATGAAACGAAGTCTATTATTAAACATTTTCACCTGCTGCCTGTTTTTTAAAGTGGCTACTGGAAAATTTGAAATTAAAATTGCACACGTGGCTGTGTTACATTTCTCCTGGATGGCGCACTCTAGAGTAGGAGTTGGAAGTGATAGCCTGTGGGCCACATGTGGCCCCCTGCCTGATTTTATAAATAAAGGTTTATTGGAACACAGCCACGCCCATTCATTTACATATCATCCTTGGCTGCTTCCAGGCTGCGACAACAGAATTGAATAGTTGTGACAGAGACGACGTATCCTCTATCTGTCCCCCAAAGTCCAAAATATTTACTCCCTAGGGGTACCTGGGTGGCTCCGTCGGTTGAGCATCCGACTCTTAACTTCAGCTCGTGTCATGATCTCGAGGTTTGTGAGCTTGAGCCCCGCATTGGGCTCTGTGCTGAAGGCTTGGAGCTTGGTTGGGAATCTCTCTCTCTCTCTCTCTCTCTCTCTCTCTCTCTCTCTCTGTGCCCTGCTCGTCGTGCGTGCACACTCTCTCTCAACATGAACAAAAATAGGTAAATAAAACACATATTTACTATCGAGCCCTTTGCAAAGAAGGTAACCTTGTAAAGAGTGAGCAGACTCTCTCTTTGCTACTTCGTAGGGCTCATTTAGAGAGGGTTTCTGGTATCGCTCCAGCCTGAGTTTTCTCTGGTCTGGAGGGCCCTCTGCGAGAATGTCTTCTGTGCCTCTGCTCCGTTAGGTTTACGTGCGAAGGGGCTACATCGCCTATGAGTTAAACAGTTTGCAGCACCGGCAGCTCCCAGATGGCACCTGCGTGGTGGAATTCCAGTTCATGCTGCCCTCCTCCCACCCAAACCGGTATGGAGTGGGGCGCACCCGGGGGGAGGGGTGGTGGGTGTTTCTTTTCTCCCTGGCCACCATAGCCCTGTCTCTGGAGGGACCCAGCGAGTATGCTGGGGAGGGACCTCAGGAACGCCACTTCCCCACCGTGGGATCTCCCTACGTCTCTGTTCTCTCATCTGCAAAAGGAGATAATCCAATGCCTGCCCCATGCACCTGTACTTCCCAGTGTGGAAGCCACTACCCCTGTGTGGGCTCCTTAAATTAAATCGAGTGAGATTCAATGACACATTCAGCTCCTCGGGCCTACCTGCTGCATTTAAAGTGCCCCATAGCCACATGTGGTTTGTGGCTGCCACGTGGGATACTGCAGTTCTAGAACATTCCATCACCGCAGAACGTTCGCTCCGGTGGCACGCTCCTAGATCCTTATGGGGAATAAGTGAGATAAGGCCCACATGGCTTTTAGGGGCATGCCTGGCATGCAGAAAGCTGTTGGTGAGCATTAGTGATCCCTGTGATGGTTATCGCTATGCCATTGGTCGGGCACCGTGAACTTCCACACCCTGTTTCATTCAGCCCTCACCATCTGTTGGCCAAAACTGTGTTCCTATCTCCGTTTAGGCCCTGGGGCCTCCCCTTGGTATATGCCCAGCTGTACGCAGGGTAGGGATTCGAGCCACATGCCTCACTCCAGAGTGCTCTCTGCAGCACCCGACGGACCTCTGGAGCCACCAGCCGGGGCCGGTGTTGGCCTGTCTGGATCCCCACGATGTGCTCAGTTGGGGACATCCTGGTGTGCCTCTGCTGTTCCCTCATCATGTCTTTTTTTAATCCATCTTATTTCAGGACCCAAAGTACCGTTCTGGTCAGGTAGAATGTGTCACCTTCCGCTAAAGCAATCACTCTCCCTACAGTGTGGAGAGTTCTCTTTCCCTCTTCCCTCGCCCCTCGGTGTCTGGTTCTCCTGGGGGTCCCCGCAGGCTTTGCTTGTGGCTGGGAGGACGGTCTCATCATGACTGGGGCGTTGAGTTAACCAGATCTTGGGTCCGTGTGGGCAATAGTGTTCATGATTTCTTTTTTTTTCCTCCCAAGTTTTTATTTAAATTCAAGTCACGTGTAGTTTAGTATTGGTTTCAGTGATTCATCACTTACATACAATACCCAGTGCTCACCACGACAAGTGCCCTCCTTAATGCCCATCACCAATCTAGCCCATCCCCCTGCCACCTCCCTCCATCAACCTTCAGTTCTCCATAGTCAAGAGTCTCTTATGGTTTGCCTCCTTCTCTGCTTTTACCTTATTTTTCCTTCCCTGCCCCATGTCCATCTGTTTGATTTCTTAAATTCCACGTATGAATGAAATCATACGGTATTTGTGTTCCTTTGACTGACTTATTTCGCTTAGCATAATACCCTCTAACTCCATCCACAACGTTGCAAATGGCAAGATTTCATTCTTTTTCGTTTCTGGGTAATATTCCAGTGTGTGTGTGGGTGGGGGGAGCGGGGTATATTTGGATCTCTTGGGATTTCAAAATCTATGTTTTTCTTTCCATTGCCTTTAAGAATAAGGGTGTTGCTTTGGTTTTTTTGAAAAACAATTTTTAAGTTTATTTTGAGAGAGACAGCATGAGTTGGGTAGGAGCAGAGAGAGAGGGAGAGAGAGAGAGAGAGAGAGAGAGAGAGAGAATCCCAAGCAGGCTCTGTACTGTCAGCGCAGAGCCCAACATGGGGCTCGAACTCACAATCTGTGAGATCATGACCTGAGTCGAAATCGTGAGTCGGACGCTTGACTGACTGAGCCACCCAGATGCCCCAGGTGTTGCTCTGTTATGGGCGAAGGAAAGAAGTGCTTCTCCATGAGGCACCTTCTTTCATATTTATCATTTATTTTTACCCTTCCTATTTCAAAAAAAAAAAAAAAAAAAAATGGGGGGAGATGATGGTATTTTCCCCGATTGAGAGAAAAGGGGATAAAGTGCTTGTGGCCCTGGCATCGTTTCGGGGACAGTGGGAGGCATGGTGAAAGGGCTTTGGAAACTCTGTGCCCGCGAGGAGGCATTCTGTTCTTTGCCTTAAGAGTCCCACCCAGTTAGGAAAGGAGGGCTGCTTTCCTAAAGCCTGTGGATCAGTCGCACCTTGTTCCTTAGGAGGAACCGACATATATATCTGGGTTATTCGTTGTGACCACCAGTGTGGTCACGGGGTCCTATTTTTTTTTAACGTTTATTCTTTAGAGAGACAGAGCATGGGTGGGGGAGGGACAGAGAGAGAGGGAGACTCAGAATCTGAAGCAGGCTCCAGGCTCCGAGCTGTCAGCACAGAGCCCGACGCGGGGCTGGAACCCACGGACCGCGAGATCGTGACCTGAGCCGAAGTTGGAGGCTTAACCGACTGAGCCACCCAGGCGCCCCGTACAGGCTCCTGTTTTGACCCGCACAGACACTGAGGCCTCTGGAGGGGGTTCCCTGACCCTCTCAGCTCCTTGTTGTGGCTGTTGGCTGGGAGCACAGGAAGCTTGCTCTGGGCTGGTGGCTTCAGGGCACACTCTGCCTGCTCTCCCCCCCTCCCCGTCCCCACCAAGCCCTGCTTCTCAGGGCCTTCGGGAAGGGCTGCGATGACTGAAGTCCCACCTCCAGGAGGACCCGGCTGGAGAGCCAGGCGCATTGTTTCTTTGGGTCAGGGGACCAGTGCAGGGAGGTCAGAGGCCAGCGGACCTTCATGCGGGGTGCAGCCAGGACTGAGGGCCAGGACCACGGTGCGGGGGTGGGGGGGGGAGCTGTGAGCACAGCTGGGAGGCAGGAGCTGGAGAGAGTGGCTGTGCCTGCGGGCTGCTGGTTGACCCCCAGGAAAATGGCCCAGCCGGCCCACATCTTTCCTTTTTTTTCCTCCCCCAAGAGAAGTAAGGCATCTAGACTTAAGAAAAAAAAAATTAAATCCTTCAACTTTTCGCTCCGAACAGGTAAGTGATGTGTAGGAAGCTATTAAAAATGCTGCAGGGACTGGGGCGTCTGGGTGGCTCAGTCAGTTAAGCGTCCGACTCTTGCTTTCAGCTCAGGTCATGGGATCTCCAGGCTCGTGAATTTGAAACGCGTGTCAGGCTCTGTCCTGATTCTCTCTCTCCCTCTCTCTGCCCCTCCCCTGCTCTTTCTCTCTCAAAATACATAAGTAAACTTAAACAAAAAATTAAAAATGCTGCAGGGACCCAAGTCACCTGCGGGCTGAATTCAGCCCATGCTTCTATGCCGGTTTGCTTCTCTGTATTTAGCTGTCCAAGAGCAGGGAGCCTGGGGGAGGGGGTGGGGAGTGATTTCTGGGGTACCCAACAGGAAGGCACAGAGGCCCTGTCCCACCTGGGTCCAGCGTCTCCAGGAGCACCCCAGACTCGACAGGTGGCTGGGAAGATTTATAGGGCTCCGTATAGGTCACGCTCACGGCTGTGACGTCGCAGTGAAAGTCCGCGAAGTGGGGCACCGTCACCAAAAGGAAGAGGGTCACGGGGGTGAAGTCCCCAGGATGCCTGGTGCAAGAGTCCTCCCCAAGGGAGCCCCATAGGATGTGCTCTGTTCCCCTAGCAAGCTGTTGTGATGGCCTGTGTGCAGTGCGGTCAGGCAGCTGGTTAGAGACCCAGCGCCCAGGGTTTCTGCTGGGGGCTGGTCGTGTAGACACCCTCTGCCGAACACGGGGATTTCTGCTGAAATCCCCGACTCCAGAAGGAAGGCAGGTGTTCTGCATAAACCACACGGCACAAACATTTGGAGCACGGCGAGCCTCTTGTATGATTCAGGGAATGGTGGGAACCCTCCCCAAGTTCCCAGACACCAGCCAAGGGCCAGTCTTGCAAGGAGGTCTCCTTTTCAGGAGAGCAGGCCTCTTTTCAGCACCCCCTCTCGTAACCCCTTCTTCACTTGATTCCAGGGCTCCAGGGGATCTGTCTGTGTTTGTTGCTGGTGAGCTGCCAGTCCTGAGGGCAGTGGCCAGCTAAGCTCTCACGGGCAGCTGGCCTAGGGGCCGCTTTTGGTTCCGGACCCCTGTCCCAAGAGCAGGTTTGATGGAGAGGGAGGGACTGGGAGAGCGGAAGCCTGGCGTGTCTCTCTAGAACCAAGCCTGCCCTTTCACCAGCCGCCTAGGGCTGGGCTGTCCAGGAGAAGTTGGCACTAAGAGTGTTCATGCTCTGTGGCTGAGTTCACCGTTCTGGATTTCCCTGGGACCATGGGGAGGCTGGACTTGTCTGCACGCATGCATGTCTGGATCGTTCGTTCATTCATTCATTCATTCATTCATTCATTCCCTCCCTCGCTCGTTGCACTTAGTCTGTACCAGGTCCTGAGCAATCAGAGAAGACTTCCCAGCCCCATGCCTGGGTCGTTCAGTCGGTTGAGCTTCCAACTTCAGCTCAGGTCATGATCTCACGGTTCGTGAGTTCGAGCCCCACGTCAGGCTCTGTGCTGACAGCTCAGTGCCTGGAGCGTGCTTTGCATTCTGTGTCTCCCTCTCTCTGCCCCTCCCCCACTCACAGTCTGTCTCTCTCAGAAATAAATAAAAAACATAAAAAAATAAAAGGACTCCTCAGCCCCAGACCCCAGTCCGTTCCGCGTGCAATTTTAAGCCCCACTGTGGGAGGGCTCTAATGCTAGTCTGGCTCATCGAAGCTTCCAGGGCAGGAGCAACTCTTGGGGCCAGGTCTTCAAGCAGCTGCATCAGTCCCCTCCTCTGGTCCCCCTGCAGGATGGCCGTGCCCATCAGTGTCACCAACCCCGACCTGCTGAGGCACAGCACCGAGCTCTTCATGGACAGCGGCTTTGCCCCACTGTGTCAGCGGATGGGGGCCATGGTTGCCTTCAGGAGATTTGAGGACTTCACGAGGTACCCAGAGTGGCCCAGTCTCCCAGACACGTTGAGCAGAGGGGCCAGGCAAGCTTCTCCTGGCCCCCACCTGTTCGTTTGTGTGGCCTGCCCGTATTTAAATTCTGGCCATGTGCTTCCTCGCCGTGAGACTCTGAGCAAATTACTTAACCTCTCTGTGCCTTAGTTTTCTCATCTTTATCGTGGGGATAAGAGAAGGATCTACTTCATGGGATCACCAGGAAAATGAAATGAGATGGAGTATATTAAACATCGTATTTCAAGTGTAGCTAAGGGATAGGTGGCATTCTCAGTAAACATCAGCGATCAGTCCTATTAGTATCGCCTATTTTCCACCCGTTCCCGTGTGCTGTGCCTCGTGCTTGGGTTATCTTGTTGTAACTCCGCAATGGCCTTAGTTGATTTGGTGAAGTGAGGTATGAGGGTCTCCCGGCCAGTGACTGGGAACCCAGCTGATGCCCCAGAGCACTGGACACCCTTTCTTTTATTCACGATCTCAGATCACATAGGTAGGTCCCTTCTTCCCTTTGGGGAAATACCCCATCAATGGTGCCTTGGACCTGGTCAGGAACCCAGTGAGCCCTGGGCGGAGTTGGATGAGCTCCTAGAGCCATCGGTGGGAAAGGGGAAGGACCCAGTCCTTCCATCTGGCCAGAGTGAAATCTTGACCTATGACCTTAAGGAGCCGGCAGCCCCTCAGCCCTACCTCTCCACCCCACACCCCCAGAAACTTCGACGAAGTCATCTCCTGCTTTGCCAACGTGCCCAGGGAAATCCCCCTCTTCAGGAAGGCCTGCACTCCCTTGTACTCTGAAGAAGAGAACAAGGTAAGTCTCCTGAGCAGGGAGCCTGTCCAGGAGGGGGCAGCCTGGGACCCCTGACGCCTCCTGCCCCCTGCCCTTATTTTCTCCCCCAGAGCCTCAGAGAGGAGCCAATCCACATCCTGAATGTGGCCATCCAGTACGCGGACCACCTGGAAGATGAGGAGCTGGTGCCGATTTTCCGGACGTTCGTACAGTCCAAGGTATGCCGGCCGTGCCTCTGGTCCCAAGTCACTGAGACAGGAAGGAAGGGCTGCCGTGGCAAGGCATCCCATGGGCCCGAGTCCTGATGTGCACTTCAGAGCCACAGACCCGGCTTCCCATCCTAGCTCTGCTACTCCTGGGAGCCCGTAACCTTGGGCAGAAGTAGCCGAACGTGGTAGCGCCTTGGCTTCTCCCCCAGTAACGTGGGGGCAGAGTTTCTCCCTCCCCGGGTGTCGGAACGACCTAAAGGCAAAGTATGTGCAGTGGACGTTTGAACGACATGGGGTGAACTGCGCGGGTGCGCTCATTCACAGATCTTTTCCTACACGGATTAGGGCTATGAATGTATTTTTCTCTTCCCTGTGATTTTCTTAACAACGCTTCTTCTCATTGGCTTACTTTATCGTAAGAGTATAGCATATAATACATATAACATGCAGAATACGTGTTAACTGACTGTTGATATTCTAGGTAAGGCTTCGGGTCAACAGTCGGCTGTTAATAATTAAGTTCCTTGGGAGTCGAAAGTTATACGTGGATTATCGACTGTGCAGGGGTCGGTGCCCCTAACCCCCGCGTTGTTCAAGGGTCACCTGTACACTCCTTAGCCCGCGCAATGATGAAATGAGCCAGTGTATATATGCCACTTCACAGAGGCATTCGATGAATAGTTTGGGGTCTTGGGGGGGAATGCTTTTTGTCAAAATAACCCAGAAAAGTCAAATCTTTAAATAGTCACTTACGCTGACCGCCATCTATGCAAAGAACTTGCTTTTATAACCGTGTGGCAGTTGTGAGCATGTTTTCTCACCCGGGCAGTAGGGACAGCTGTTGTATATGCTCAGAGACCTCAGCTGCGAACAGATGTGGGGCAGCCTGGCAAGCGTAGGTGGTAGAAACAGTGGGAAGGCACTGTGTGACCTCGGGCAGGTCACTTTACCTCTCTGTTCCTTAGTTTCCCCATCTGTAAAATGGGATGCTGAGATTTCTGAACTCCTAAATTAATCCCAGGCACACTGCCCGGCTGTTAGTTCTGAGTTGGTCTCAACTTCCAGACCACTTGGAAATTTTTAGTTGTTGGTTTTTAGTCTATTTACCTGTACATTTGTTGTGTTCTCCATAGTATCCAAGTGGGAGGGACACTTATTACCTCCTCTGACTCGGTGTCCCTCAGGGAACCTGGGGCTTCCTAGGCAGAAGATGGGGGTGAATGATGCTGAGTCCCAGATAACGCCATGGAAGCTTAGGGACGTTATTGTCAGTGATTTACTTAGTCTTTACTTGATTAATCAACATATGTAGGGGGCGCCTGGGTGGCTCCGTCAGCTAAGCGTCCAACTCTTGGTTTCGGCTCAGGTCATATCTCACGGTTTTAGGAGTTTGAGACTCGTGTCCGTCTCTGTGCTGGCAACACAGAGCTTGCTTGGGGTTGTCTCTGTCCCTCCCTCTCTTTCTGCCTCTCCTCCAATTGCGCTATCTCTGTCTCTCTCAAATAAATAAATAAAATAAATGTAATGATGTTCATTGTACAAAATGTTTAAGGTGCAGACAAATCTGAAAAGTAGGTTTTATTTATTTATTTTTCAACTGTTCAATTTTTTCAAAATTTATTACTTTTTTTAATTTTTGAGAGAGACAGAGTGCAAGTGGGGAAGGGGCGGAGGGTGAGGGAGACACCGAATCTGAAGCAGGCTCCAGACCCTGAGCCGTTGGCACAGAGCCCGACACAGGGCTCAAACTCACGGACAGTGAGATCATGACCTGAGCTGAAGTCGGATGCTTAACAGGCTGAGCCACCCAGGCGCCCCTGAAAAGCAGGTTTTAAAATGAAACCCACAGCCCTACAGTCCAGCCCCGGGATGAAGATACTGACGTGTTTCCCTTTGGCTGGTTTCTTCTTGACATAGCTGATGTTCTTACTCAAGTTACACGTGGCGTCCCATGGCGTTGATAAGGCAACATTTGAGCGGTTGCGGTTAGCCCTACCCTATAACCAGATCAAATGATGCTCACGATAATTGGTGTTTCTTGCCTGGAGAGGGCAGAGTGGAGGGAAAAGTATGGGCAGTGAGTGATATATATATATATCTATATAGATATATATAGATATATATATATATCTATACGTAACATACCAAAGAGAGGAGGGCTACAATATATACCTGGGGGAAAGGAAGGACTTTTAATGTCCTTTCCAATATATTGCTAGAGTATTTAAATTTTTTTTTACATTAAGCAGATACCTACATACATATTTTCACATACACACATTAATATACATATACATTCCCATGCACACACTGATGCACATCCTTAGTTGAGAACTAATGATTCAGGCTCCCCCTAACCAGGTTAGTTTTGCCGCATTCACATCCTCTTTGTTTTGTGGTTTATCTTGTTCTCTTTGCAACCAACGTTCCATGAAGTATTCTTTTTTTTTAAAGTTTATTTATTTTGAGAGAGAGCACGAGCAGGGGAGGAGCAGAGAGAGAGAGAATCCCAAGCAGGTTCCGCACTGTCAGTGTGGAGCCCGATTTGGGGCTCAAACCCATGAACTGTGAGATCATGACCTGGGCCGAAACCAAAAGTTGGACGCTTAACCAACTGAACCACCCAGGCAACCCCCATTAGGTATTCTTTTGTGTTTGTCTAGTTACGTCTTTCTGAAATGCGCTAAGACAACTCATCTCCCCTGATAAGTTTCTTTACCGTATGGACAAGTTAAGCAAGAACTGTATTTCCTTGTCTTTTGGGTTTTTTCTTTCCCCTTATATAATACTGTATGTAATAATATTTCATTTAGGGATTAACTAGAAACAGCTTTGTACTTTTTCTTGGATGCCTTCCTATTGAAGTTTAACATACAGAAAAGGGTACAAATCATAAATGTACAACCTGGTGAATTTTCATAGTGAATTCCTAAGTATAACCAGCATTCAGATAGAAAAAAATGAATGTTCCCAGCTTCTCCTTGCCAGAGATAACCGACCACTAGCCTGAGTTTTAACAGTTTGGATTAGTTTCATCTATTCTGGAATTTTGTGTAAATGCAGTCATACTGCATATACAAAAAGTATACTTTTTTTGTTTCTTTACTCAACTTATCTTTTTTTTCTTTAAAGTTTTTATTTTTAAGTAATCTTTATATCCAGCGTGGGGCTAGAACTCACAACCCCAAGATCATGAGTCACGTGCTCTTCTGACTGAGCCAGCAGCCAGGCACCCCAACTTGTCTTTCTTTTTAATATAACAGTGACCTCCCTCCTCAATTTTATTAAAGATTTCATAAAAAAAAAGATTTCATGATATGTTAAAGAATTGTATGTCTATGTATATATATTTTTTAATATAGCAGCTTTATTAAATATAATTCACATACTACATTATTCCTCCATCGAATATGTACAATTCAGCGCTTTTTGGAATATTAGTACAGTTGTGTAACCATCATTATATTTCATTCTATCTATTTATTATTAAAAAAATTTTTTTAACGTTTATTCATTTTGAGAGACGGAGAGAGACAGAGCACGAATGGGGGAGCGGCAGAGAGAGAGGGAGACACAGAATCCAAAGCAGGCTCCAGGCTCTGAGCTGTCAGCACAGAGCCTGATGTGGGGCCCGAACCCATGGCCCATGAGATCATGACCTAAGCTGAAGCCAGATACTTAACTGACTTGAGCCACCCAGGTGCCCCACTATTTACTTTTTTTAAATGTTTATTTATTTTGAGAGAGAGAGGGAGAGAGGAGGGACAGAGACAGAGGGAGAGAGAGAATCTTAAGCTGGTTCCATGACCGGTATGGAGCCTGATATGGGGCTTGATCCTGTGACTGTGAGATCACAACCTGAGCTGATATCGAGAGTCAGACTCTTAACTGACTGAGCCATCCAGGCACCCCTAAATATATTTTAGAACATTTTCGCCATCACCACCTACCAAAACAACTTATTAGCAATCATTCCCCATTTTCCCTCAACCAAACACCCTCCCCATCCTGGGCAACCATTAATCTACTTTCTGTCTCTATGTATCTGCCCATTCTGGATGTTTCATATAAATGGAATCACGCAATGTGAGGTCTTTTGTGACTGGTGTCTTTGACTCAGTATCATGTTGTCATGGTTCATCCATGTGGGAACTTGTATCAGTACTTCATTTCTTTTTGTGGCTAAATACTATTCCATTACATATTTGGTTTTTAATGCAGAAAAACATCCTTGTGGAATATGGACTCCGAAGAATCACATTCCTGATTGCCCAAGAGGTCAGTGTGATTCTCAGTGCATCTGTGTGAGTCTTTAACATTCCTTAAGACTCGGTGCCGTTGATTTGATGTTTACTTAGTAGATGGGGGTTGAAGAGAGCAATCACTAGAAAAGAGAAGGTTTTCAAAGGATTCATTCTGGAAACCGATGGGGTTATGGCTTTTAAAAAAAATCACAAAACAAGTATTTGTATGAGTCTTACTTGATTTCATTGTCTCGTCTGTGGGTTTCTTTTGCAGAAAGAATTTCCGAAGTTTTTCACATTCAGAGCAAGAGATGAGGTATGATGTAAAGAAAGCAGTGATGCTGTTCTTGCCTCCTTGGCATCTTTGATATTCGGGAAGAGTATAGTCCCCAGTCCTTGAGGTACCTCCGTTTTCGAGAACGGACATGTAACTTTTGTGTAAACTCCAGCCTTCCTCTGGGATTGTGTTTCTCTGTGGAGCTGAGATCCCATGCTTCCTGCCCTTTCAGCCTTCACTCTGGTTTCTCCCTCATCTGGATCACTTTTGTCCTCAGATGGCTCTCCCAACCTCTTTTTCTTACGTTCTTGCAGACCGGCTGCCTGTTTTTATAAACGGAGTTTGGCTGGAACACAGCCACACCCATCTGATCTCCTGTCTTCTGCTGTGGCTTTCTTGTGCCAGTGGCAGAGATCACGTGGCTCTGACCGACCGTGTGGCCCACCAGCCTCATATATTCCCTCTCTGGCCCTTTAAGTAAAGCTTTTGCTCATCCCTGTTCTAGAACAGGCAGGCTTACTCCCATCACACACTCCGGACTCCATCCTGTTCGGCGTGCTGTGGTTTAATTTATCCAAAGCCTTCCATGTCTGCGTAAGACCCGTCCTTTCTTTCGGGTCTTCATCTTCTCCTCTAGTTCGGTCTCCAGCACCGTCTGTCGCTTCCTTTCGGGGACCGGCTTCCACAGAGAAACCAGCCTTTAGTGACTTCCTGAGAGGTACCCTGTGCTGTGACAGAGAAGAGGGCGTGCTGGCAGGCGCTGGGGACCGGGCAGGCTCACCTGGGAGCCGAGAGGCTCGTGCCGGCACTCAGGTCTTACAGTGCTCGTGGCTCTTGTCTGGACCTTCCCAAACCCTGAGTCTCTTGAGCCCTAGAGCTGCCCACGGGTGACACCGTGAAGGCTACATCCCCTGAGTGCTAAGCTGACGAACACCAGGGGTCTGCAGGACAGGGCGCCCACCAGACAGGCGGGCGGCCCCAGTGTCAAATTCAGCGTCTGTCTGTGTGTCTGTCCGTCTTCGCTCTCTGGCCGGCCCGCAGTTTGCAGAAGATCGCATTTACCGTCACCTGGAACCCGCCCTGGCCTTCCAGCTGGAGCTCAGCCGCATGCGCAGCTTCGATCTGACCGCCGTGCCCTGCGCCAACCACAAGATGCACCTGTACCTGGGTGCCGCCAAAGTGAAAGAAGGCGCGGAGGTGACAGACCACAGATTCTTCATCCGCGCCATCATCAGGCACTCGGACCTCATTACGAAGGTAAAACGTCGTGGAGTGTTTCTTTCTCCCCCTGAACCTGTCCCTCGCGCGCTGGCCTTCCCTTCGCTCTGTCCGCGTGAAGGGAATTGAGCAGGTAGCAGAGTCCTGGCGTACTCAGGGAGTTGCTTGTATGTGCCTACTGAGTGCGCGATCATTTTCCAACACAGCCAGAAAAGTCACCCCTGATTCTGTTGCGAGCTTTTCAAATCACACTGGAAAGTATGGTTTTTGATTAAAAATTTTTTTTCATGTTTATTTGTTTACTTTCTGAGAGAGAAAGAGAGCGAGCCGGGGAGGGGCAGAGAGAAAGAATGAGAGAGAAATCCCAAGCAGGCTCTGTGCTGTCAGCTCGGGGTCCGACGTGGGGCACAGACTCACGAACCATGAGATCGTGACCTGAGCCAAAACCAAGAGTTGGACACTTAACTGACTGAGCCAGCCAGGCACCCCTGAAAACTACTTAGAAAAAATTTTTTTAATGTTTATTTTTGAGAGAGAGAGAGTGTGAGAGCGTGGGAGTGTGAGCAGGGGAGGAGCAGAGAGAGAGGCAGACACAGAATCCGAAGCAGGCTCCAGGCTCTGAGCTGTCAGCACAGAACCCGACGCGGGGCTCGAACTCAAGGAACTGTGAGATCATGACCTGAGTTGCAGGTGTAGTGTTGTGGGCGGGGCTCCCAGTGGACCAACCGTTTGAATACTGTTGCTCTTTTACTGGTCAGGGCCTCGTAGACCTCATCTCCCGTGTTGATGAAGATGGTATGCCTCATGCTCTCTCTGCCTGGATGTACGTGTGTGTGGTTTTGTTTTGTTTTGTTTTGTTTCCTAATCCTCTATTGATCGATGTTAAGCTAATGTCAGTTTTTTGCTGCCTCAGTCAACTAGCTACCTCCAGGGGTCTTATTATTTTCAGGTACAGTAAGGCTGATAGCTCAGGAAGCAGTTACCACTGAAAAGATTGTCACTCTCAGATCCCAAGAGTGGGGGCACACCTTACACAGGGAGCCACATGGGGAAGCACCAGGGGCGGCCGAGAGGCCGGGGAGGAGGGGGAAACGTGGATAAGAACCTTTGTGGTGGTTTCTGCAGGAAGGATCAGGTGCGGCAGGGTAGGCCGGCTTGGGTTTGGCTTGTTTGAATAATCTCAGTAGGTTCTGGAACTGAGGGGCTGTCTCTAGTTGTCCGGCACCTGGGCCTGAGGTGATTAGGGCAGGTGGACAGTGACTTGGAACGCGAGAGCCCCGAAGAGGAGGTGTGTGCTCTGAAAGTTGGTTGGTTTGCATTTGCAGAGTGCACTCACTTTGGGGTGAGTCGTTGACTGTCTCTCGGAATCGGTAACCCTGGAAGCGGCGGTCCCTCCGGGGTCAGGGAGGCCCCCAGTGGTCAGAGCATCACACTACAGAAGATAGAAGGCAGGGTCAGGACGCTGGACAGCCTTTGACGTGCCTTCACCTTCAGAGGCAGGGCTTGGCGTATACTCGCTGGGCATACTTTTCGGGGGAGGGGAAATGTTTTCCTCTCTCCTTGTGTGTCTGAGGCCCCGTTTCCAGCCCTGCGCCCCTTGCCTTAGCGTCCGTCCCTCCCGCTTTGGCAGGAAGCCTCCTTTGAGTACCTGCAGAACGAGGGTGAGCGTCTGCTCCTGGAAGCCATGGATGAGCTGGAGGTGGCGTTCAACAACACCAGTGTGCGCACCGACTGCAACCACATCTTCCTGAACTTCGTGCCCACCGTCATCATGGACCCCTTCAAGGTCTCGCCTCTGGGGAGGCACTGGGTTCAACTTTCCCTGGGCCTGTGGCTGCAGGTGGACAACCTCCTGTCCATGAAGTTCCAGAGCCCTGTTTTTGCCACCCCCTTAGGGTTATCCCTGTTCTGATGTTCACCCTTTCCCGGGCAGCATGCTTCACTCTTGGGATGACGCGAATGCCCCAAATTTCATCCCTGGTTCCTGGCTCCTCGGGCTCTTGGGGACCGTGTATAGGAGGGAAGGGGATAGAGAACCGTTCTCCCGTGGCTGGTTCTTCATGAACAGGCAGGGTTGGTGCTGGTGATTCTGGGATGAAAGAAGTCCTGGGACGTCAGCATGGCATCTGTGGGGTGCAGAGGGCCCATGCTGATGCCCCGTCTCCATCAACCCACATAGTTCCCAGGAAAAGAAAATGCAAAGGCTCGAGCTACGAGCTACACGGTGCAGATAAAGATTGATATAATGTAGGTACACTAGCTCTGTTACCAGTCTCAGTTTCCTCATCTGTCAGTGGGGCATAAAAATGCCACCCTCTCGGAGTAATTATGAGATGAAATGAGATCATGATCTTCGTGTACTTAGCACGTGGCTATTTCTGGGTCCGTACTGTGTCACAGGTGTTTTGCCTTCAGTGTCCCTCATCGTTCCGTTATTATCACAACTATTTATAAATAGCTAGACCTGTATATTACCAGTGTGCCTGGATTGGGGCCTGAGAGTGGAATTGCTGTGATTTGGGGGCAGATCGAGGAGTCCGTGCGTTCCATGGTTATGCGCTACGGCAGCCGGCTGTGGAAACTCCGCGTGCTACAGGCTGAGGTCAAGATCAACATCCGCCAGACCACCACCGGCAGTGCTGTTCCCATCCGCCTGTTCATCACCAACGAATCGGGCTACTACCTGGACATCAGCCTCTACAAAGAAGTCACCGACCCCAGATCTGGAAACGTAAGGCTGGGCGGGCCCACAGAGCCCCACCTCAAAGTGCAGTCGGGGTCCGTCCGCTCGAGAGAGCAAGACACAGACTGAAATGATGTTTGGTGGCCATCTGCTGGATCGGGGTGGCTGCTTTGAGTTTACGGTAGACGTGTCAGCTTCTGCATGCCAGGTGTTCATTCCTCTGGGAAGGAGAATCAATCCAAAGTTTGATCCATTCAAGGACCGATATTTGGGATAAGATGCGGAGTGCCGTGGGTCACCGTCGTGCAGCTCCCATAAGGCTGGCTCACTTAGGGCAATGGGTGTTTTCCCCAGCCGTGTTTTAGAACAGATCTTTGTAAACCAAATCAAATATCCCATTGACTTCCATTACATCTATAACTTTTTATTTGCAAGCGATTAAAGAGTATCAGGAGGTTGGAAAAATAGTAGAGGGGAAAACATTACTGCAGAGAGTTCCCAAGCACCCTTGACCCGACCTCCCCCAATGATAGCAACGTAAACAATGGGACCTTGTCATGACAGGCAGTTGACGTTGGTACAGCGCTAATAACACACATGCGGACTCTATTCAGATTTCACCAGTTTTTGCGCGTGTGTAAAGCCCTATGATAGTCACATTTTTGGAGCTACGCTCCCATACCTGTCACCGTCCCTTCTCGTGCTGGTTGCCCACAGTGGCAGAGGAAAGAAGATTAGCTCTCTGGGGCGTGCGCTTTGTCACGTGATGTGATGTCCTTTGCTTCTTTCCGCCGCCTTTTCGTTGAGGAGGGTGGGAGTAAGTTGGACGGGAGCGTGGCTCTCTGGGAGTCCCCTCCTTCACTCTGTTTCTCTTTCTGTCTTCCCAGATCATGTTTCACTCCTTTGGCAACAAACAGGGCCCCCAGCACGGGATGCTGATCAACACTCCCTACGTCACCAAGGATCTGCTTCAGGCCAAGCGATTCCAGGCCCAGTCCCTGGGCACCACCTACGTGTACGACTTCCCGGAGATGTTCAGGCAGGCAAGTCCTGTGGCTTTCCTGGGGCACCACCCCGGGTCCCCTCAGGGATTCCACCCGCCCCACACCCCTCCCCGTCCTTAGTTACTCTCCTGAAGACCCCAGCCTAAAGAACTCCGTATTGGGAATGCCTTCCTAGCGTTTTGTCTAAAATGAACCTACTTTCCTCCGCATGTTAGAAAGTCACGTAATCCAGAAGCTTAGGAAAATAAAGGAGCGTGGAAAAAAAGAAAAAAGTGACTCATGGTTCCGTGTCCTAAAGACACATTGCTTAATAATTTTGGTGTGTTTCCTCCTGGCCTTTTGAAAGCTCGCTTATTAAGAGCTCGTTTGTGAAGGTCTGTGCCTGCCACATTCCAGGCACCATGCTATGGGTCGGTCGACCCTGAGGAAGAGGGTGGGGTCACTCACTAGCTTTAAGGAACTTTTAGTCTACTTTTTAAAAACAGTGTCTTATTGTGTTTTCCTAGTGATTGAAGTGTTCACTGGAAAATACAGGAAAATGGGTCTCAGCAAATAAAATTCCACCCTAATGGAATCCATTCACTGTTGTCAGTGCAGTATCATTCTTTTATTTACTTTTGAAGGAAACGGAGACAGAGCATGAGCAGGGGAGGGGCAGAGAGAGAGGGAGACACAGAATCCGAAGCAGGCTCCAGGCTCCGAGCTGTCAGCACAGAGCCCGATGCGGGGCTCGAACTCACAAACCGCGAGATCATGACCCGAGCCGAAGTTGGTCACTTAACTGACTGAGCCACCCAGGCGCCCCCATCCCCTTTCTTTTAGATAAAGAGACAGAATAGTATGGACAACATTCATGCCCAAATGAATAATTCAGTATAATTCCAGAGGGGTTTTTTTGGTGAAACTGCAAAACTCGTATGGAAAAGCAAAAGCTGTGAATAGCAAAAACAAAGAACTAAAGGCAAGAGGACTTGTCTTAACAAACGTCATCACTTGTTTTAAAGTAGCAGTACTTTTTTCGGTGTACTGTTGCAATAGAGCCAGACAAGTAGACCAGTGGAACAGCATAGAGCCTAAAATCAGACCCACTCACAAACAGCCTTGACCGAAGGCAGAGGTGGGATTGTGAATCAAGGGAGTGCACGTCACCGAAAGGTACAGTAGTTCCCTCTTATCCGTGGCTTCGTTTTCCACGGTTTCAGTTACCTGTGGTCAACGGCAGTCTGGAACCAGAGGTTCCTCCTTCTGACGTGTGGTCAGAAGTTCAGTGTTAGCCTAACGCTATGTCACAGTACCTACATCAGGCATCTCACTTTAGCCCATCGTGTAGGCATGTTATCATCTCCTGCCATCACAGGAAGAAGGGTGAGTTTAGTACAATAAGACATTCTGGGAGAGAGAGAGAGAGACTGTGTTCACATAACTTTTATTATAGTGTATTGTTATAATTGTTGTTTTATTATTAATTTTACTGTGCCTATTTATAAATTAAACTTTATCATATGTATAGAAAAACAACGGCATATATAGGGTTCAGTACTGTCAGGGGTTTCACGCATCCGCTGGGTATCTTGGCGCATATCCTGCATGGGTAAAGGAGGATTTATCTAATTGGAAAAAGTAAGTTTTGATTTCTACCTTATCTAGCACACAGAAATAAATTTCAAGGGGATTAAAGCTACTTGGAGTCAGTTTAAAGCATAAGCTGTAACAGGAAAAGACCCATAAACTTGACTATATTAAAATTTTGAAGTTCTTGATGCAAAAAAGGAAAGATGAGTCCCAGCTTGGAAGAATATGTTTCAATGCCTATTACCAGCAAGGGATTACAACAGATTATCTAAAGAGCACGTATAAATCAGTTAGAAAAAAAAACAAAACAGGGAAAACTATAAAAAATATGGACGGGAATTACAAACAGGAGGAAATTGGCAAAAAAGAAACTCCCATGGTCGATAAGTGTATTCAGAGGCTCTCCTTAATAATCAGTAGACAACAGATTAATACCGCAGTATAATTTCACACCCAGCAGACAGGTGAACGTTAAAATATTTGACAAAACAGGTATTGGCAAGTGCATGGAACAAAGGAATTCTTATGCCTTCTTACTGGACCTGTAAAGGGTCTTTAAAAATGAGAGAGCAGGGGGCGCCTGGGTGGCTCAGTTGGTTAAGTGTCCGACTTCGGCTCAGGTCATGATCTCACCGTTGGTGAGTTCAAGCCCTGCGTCGGGCTCTGCACTGACAGCTCAGAGCCTGGATGGAGCCTGTTTCAAATTCTGTGTCTCCCTCTCTGTCTCTGCCCCTCCCCCACTTGTGCTCTGTCTCTCTCTCTCTCTCTCTCTCTCTCTCTCAAAACTAAAAATAAACATAAAAAAATGAGAGAGCAGTTTGGTAATATTGATCAAACTTGAAGCTTCACCAACCCAGTGACCCAGCAATTCCGCTCCTCGGTACCTACCTGGCGAGACTCATCCAGGTTTATAAGAAGAGACCATCAGAATGCTCGTTACGGCCTTATTGTTAGTACTGCAGAATTGGAAGCAACCTAAATGTTCCTTAGAAAAGGCTATGAATAAGTAAATTATGATCTACTCACACCATGGAAACTGAATAGTAGAAAAAATGAACCAGAGTTAAATTTCTCATTATGGATACATTTCTCACACCTATGGGGGAGCCGATGGGGCAAGGTGCAGAAGGATGTGTCCAGGGCCAGACCATTTATTTAAATTTTAAAATCATGCAGGGGTGCCTGGCTGGTGCGGTGGGAAGAACACACAACTCTCGATCCTCACGTGGGGCTCGAACTTATGACCCCGAGATCAAGAGTCACGTGTTCTTTCCACTGAGCCAGCCAGGCGCCCGGCATGTTTTAAATGTATGCATATATAATGCATAAAAACATGCACGGGACTAGTAGACGCTAAGTTCAAGACAGACAGTTATCTGGGGTTGGGGAGGGGTTGGAGGGACGGGTTGGGGAGGGCTACACCAGGGGCCTCAACTGCATTTTTCTTATTCCTTTAAAAAAATTCATAAGCAACCGCGGAAAAATTAGGATTTGACAAAACCACGAGGTAGGTGCTTGGGTATTTATTATTCTGTGTGGTTTTTCTGTGCGTGCTTTAAAGAGTGGATGCTTTAAAAAAAAAGAGAGAACTAGAAAATGTGCCTCCCTAATGGTGACTTCAGGTTTTCTCTTTCTTTCCCTGTCCCCAGGCTCTCCTTAAACTGTGGGGCTCCACGGACAAGTACCCCAAAGACATCCTGACATACACCGAGCTCGTGCTGGACCCTCAGGGCCAGCTGGTGGAGATGAACCGCCTCCCTGGAGGAAATGAGGCAAGAATTCAGCAGAGCCCAGCCCCTGGCTGGAATCACCCTTTCCAAAAATGCCCCCCTGAAGAAACAAACCGTTTTCCTCGTGTGTGCATCCCCTCGACAGGTGGGCATGGTGGCCTTCAAGATGAGGTTTAAGACCCGAGAGTATCCAGAAGGGCGGGACGCGATCGTCATCAGCAATGACATCACCTTCCGCATTGGATCCTTCGGCCTGGGAGAAGACCTTTTGTATCTGCGTGCGTCTGAGATGGCCCGGGCGGAGGGTATCCCCAAAATCTACCTCGCAGCCAACAGCGGGGCCTGTATCAGCCTTGCAGAGGAGATCAAGCACATGTTCCAGGTGGCTTGGGTGGACCCAGGAGACCCCCACAAAGTACGTCACAAAGGCAGCCTGGCGGTGTGACGCCACCCGGTGGGGGTGATGGCGCCCACAAGAGGGCGGAAAAAATCTTAGCGGTCTTTGTGCACAAAGCACAGACCTACGAACAGCACACAAAAGGCGTATAAAGTTGATCAGTATTAACATTTCATGAGACGGGGTGGCAATTAGGAAAAAATGTCTAAAAAGGCACCTTAGGGGAACGATAATGAAGACAAGTTTGTAAACGTTGAGCTAATATAGGCTGAGCACCTCCTGAATGCACTGTACATGAAGGATACAAAGGTGAATGAGACATAGCCCTGGCCTCAGAGAATTCTCAGAAATGATCTGGGAGACGTAGAGGCACCGGCCACGATAAAGGCGCAGTGCATGAGAGAAAAGCACGCATTTCATGATGGGGAACTGCAGGGGACAGTTATTTTTTGCAGGCAAAGCATGCATTCTCAAGGGGGTGATCCTGCCTCTGCCAGAGGGGCAAAAATTATTCTTTTCATGTAAAAAGCATGTATACATACGTACACACACACACATATATACATAAGCATACGTACGCATGGTTCGTAAACTATATAATAAAATTTGGTGGAGGGAGCTGGCAATAAGGGAACAAAAGAGACCCTTCAGGGGAGCAACGATGAAAAGATCGTTGAGGAACTGAATCAGAGCAGGAAAAATGTGAGGTTGTGTGTAAAGATGAGTGGAAAGCTCTTAGCACTGATCAGACCTTCAGTTTATAGCCGTTATGAATATGGTATTAACATCAGACATGTTAACTAGGCATGTTAACACATTGTTGACTCGTTATTAACCTCCGCCCCTATAGCGTTGTGGTTTTTTATAAAAAAACATTGGCTGTCGAGTGCAGGGAGCTGAATTCACAGCCTCACTGGAGTATATATATTTTTAAGGGATTTAAATACCTGTACCTGACGCCTCAAGACTACACCAGAATCAGCTCCCTAAACTCTGTCCATTGTAAACACATCGAGGAAGAGGGAGAGTCCAGGTAAGTAATTTATCAGGTAGCTCCTTCATTTTGCCTCTGGTCGATTTCAGCTGCTAATGGGCAATCCCTCTCTTTGCCTCTGGGCTTGTGGGTGACGTTTTCAAATGGGGTGGTGGTGTTTGTACAGTGGGGACCCCTGAGCTTTCTGGACACCGACGACTTAGACACCTGGGGAATTCTCCAGCGTGAGCCCTTCCTTGCCATCCCAAAACGAGTCACAGCTTTCATAAAAATAGTACATCACGCAAGAAGAATTAGATGGGTTCCCCGGAGCTGCCAGCTCATGTTTATGCCCAAATTAGCCAGACTGACACAGCAGCGATTTGGCAGGCTGGTAAGGTGTAGGCAAGGCGGGGGTCTGCCCCAGTGAGAAGGTTCAAGGCTACCAGCTACCAGCTATCTTTTCCAGGGAGTTTTGCAGGTGTTTTGTTTTGTTTTGTTTTGTTTTGTTTTGTTTTGCTTTGCTTTGTTTTGTTTTGTTTTGTTTTGTTTTAGTGAGGTTGACAAAATCAGAATTTCCCAGCTAGGTTTTCTGGAATGTTAGTTGGTGATATGTTGTGGGGGGGGGGGGGTAGTGTAGAAAAAGTTCTGTAATCAAGTAAGTTGAGGAACACTGGATTTAAAGGAGATCTAAAAAGCATCTTTACTGCAGGCCTTCTCAGAACCTTTAACGGTTGCAGTGTCTTGTGAATCTTTAACAGGGGCTGGGCTGTATAGTGGCTTACACTTCTGTGGCCATAGAATCTCTTGACTGACTGATTGGTTGATTGACTGATTGTGAACTAAGTGGCTTTCCCCATCTCTCTGTAGGCCAAACGCTATTCTAGATGGTTTTTGGAGGTAGGCAGGGTGGGGGCAACATTTCATGAGGATAGCCTCCAAATAGGCAGACATCTTTGGTTGGAAGGGTGATAATTACTGATGCTGTACTTGCCCTTCTGGATACTTCAGGACCAACTGTGAAGGTCCTAGACCTCTGCTTTCCTTTCACCCCTGGCTGCTTTGTCACCTTCTGTTCCCTCACCTTGCTCGTCCGTCCCTCCTGCCCTGGGTCCCGGGGAAGTGCGTCCGCCTTGAATTTTTCTGGGCTAGAGCTTGGTCTTGAATCCATGTTCGGTTCGTGAAGGTACGTCATCACGGATATCATCGGGAAGGACCGTGGCCTGGGCGTGGAGAACCTCAAGGGCTCGGGCATGATTGCCGGGGAGTCCTCCCTAGCTTACGAAGAGATTGTCACCATCAGTATGGTGAGTCTCCTATTATACTTCCTTTTCCTTTTCGCCTTTCTCGTATGGAATCTTTGTAAGCGTCCCGGAAGTAAAGAGCCCCGTGCGTTCATCGTGCAGTTCCGGTGATTGTCAGCCAGCAGCTCGTCCTGCCGCCTCGGTCCCTCTGCTCTCCTGTTTGGGGATATTTTAAAGCAAGCCCCTGGCCCTGTCTTTCCATCTGTGGATGCTCCGATGCAGATCTTTACTAGATAAAGACCTTGCCCCGCTTTTTTACAAAATGCTTTTTTACAAAATGACGGTACTGTTCTTACACCAACATCAACAGCAATTCTTTAATATCCTTGAAACCTGGTTCGGGGGTCAGTTTTAACAATTATCTCAAAATGTATCTTTTTATAGTTGTGTTTGAACCACAGTCCAAT
Organism: Lynx canadensis; assembly: GCF_007474595.2. Classification (NCBI taxonomy): domain Eukaryota; kingdom Metazoa; phylum Chordata; class Mammalia; order Carnivora; family Felidae; genus Lynx; species Lynx canadensis. The sequence goes on along the minus strand of NC_044314.2, from coordinate 75,797,595 downwards.
GTCTTCTTATTTAAAAGGTACTGAGTATTTAGAAGAACTTTTGTCGGGTTTTAATTGGTACTGAATGAATATCTCCCCCTTCCCTCCCTTGGCCTTTTCAAAAGTATTTGCTGTTTCTGGTAATACTACTCTTTCATGGTAGATTGTCGTTTAAGACCTTATCTTTACATTCGATGTTGGATCTTCAGTTTCCAGGGTGGAAAATGTGGCCATGAGTGTCTTCCTTAGGCTAGTGTTCTGCATCTCATTTACATATATTTCATATATGTTTCAAAATCTATATATATTAATATCTACAAAAGATATGTATGTTTATATGTTCCAAGTACATATTTTTATATGTATCATATATACTATCACTTATATCAATATGATACATATGATATATGTCATAATGTATATATATCATTATGATGGTGACATCATGATATATGACATATGACATGATATGACATATATAATATATAATTACATGATAACACATATCACACATATATCATATATAATGATATAACATTTATATACATTATGACATATCACATATCATATAATTATATATGATGATGTAACATATAATTATATATGACATATATCGTATATATAATTATATATGATGACATATATATGTGTGTATTTATCTATATATATGCATATATAGATAGATATAGATAGATAGCTATATAGATATATATAATTTTGAAAAAGTTTACGACTGACTCACCAGAAGTTACAAGCCAGTATAGAGAGGTCCTCTGTCCCCCTCACCCAGCTTCCCCCAAGGCAGTATCCTACATAATACATTATCGAACCCAGGACATTGACATTGGCACAACACTCTTACCTTGGTATAGACCTTAGTCAGATATCACCAGTTTTGCACGCACTCCCAGATGCCCTGTGGCTGTGTGAGAGGCTACCATGGCTCAGAAGAACTACATATAAGCTATGCCTTGTGTGAAGCAACAACCAGAACATTCTGTGTCTGCTGTCTATCCTCACAACACTCTTCTTCATTAACCACATTCTTTCTGGAAGCCAAGGTTAGGTGAGCCCGAAGAAGTGGCCTGTGCCTGTGCCAGGCCGCCAGTGGCCAGATCGTACCCTCCGCGTGTGTCCAGTGGGTTCCTGGGCTTTCCCGCCCCGAGCCACACCTGCCTCCGGAATTCCAAAGGGCTGCTGTCTCCACAGGTGACCTGCCGAGCCCTTGGGATCGGGGCCTACTTGGTGAGGCTGGGCCAGCGAGTGATCCAGGTGGAAAATTCGCACATCATCCTGACGGGAGCCAGCGCTCTCAACAAGGTGACCGAAAAGGAGACTGTAGGGGGCGGGCGTGTGGGGCCAGGACTCATTTTAACATAACCACTGTCTCCCAATGGGGGACTTTTCTCAGTATGAAACCAGTGTCATTCCAACTGAGCTAGGAGCTGTTTTTCCAATTTGTACTCATCTGGGTCTCTCAGGAGCCAAAACAATTTTTTTCTAAGTGTTAGGCTCTTATGCTAAAACTCTTGTGTGCTGACAGTTTAAATTTTAAAAAAATTATTAAGGTGGCATTATATATTGTAGAAAATTGGAAAAAGACCACCCCCCAAAAAAGTAATTTTGCTCCTACTAAAATTTTGGTGTCTTTCCGTCCCATCTTCTGTCTCCATGACGCCTGGTGAGCGTGCGGTTTGGGATTCTGTTTTCACTGTATGAAAACATACCCCATGTTGCTGTAAAGCCTTGGTAAGATAATGTCTGATAAAACCCCACTGAAGTTCTGCAAGTCTGGTCCCGGAACCAGCAGCAGCATCACCCGGGAACTTGTTACGAATGCAGATTCCCAGGCCTCGGTGCCAACCTGCCGAATCAGAAATACCCGGTAGGGTTTCGCCTTGGAGAAGACCCAAGTAATCGGTTGGATCGCTGGTCCTCAAATTGGGCCGCAGAGTTCCAACTACCTAGAAGTTTAAGGAAAAAGTACTGATGCCTGAGTCCCAGCCTCAAAAGATTCTGCTGTAATTGGTCCGGATGCAGCCTGGGCATTGGGAGTTTTGAAAACTCCCGGGTGACTCTCACGGGCGGCCAGGGTTGAGGACCGCCGAGGGAGATGACTTCCGAGCAGGTGGAAGGGGCCTGAGCCGGGCGGGCCCTTGCTAACCTTGCCATGTCAAAGCAGGTCCTGGGCAGAGAGGTTTACACCTCCAACAACCAGCTGGGTGGCGTGCAGATCATGCATCACAACGGCGTCTCCCACGTCACTGTGCCAGACGACTTCGAGGGCGTGTACACCATCCTGGAGTGGCTGTCCTATATGCCAAAGGTCCAGTATCCCCCCCACTCTGCACCGTAGAGTCTGGAAGACTTTGTCATCAGGTTCACTTGCCGGGTGATATGGGAGTTTGGGAACCAGGAAGTGCCACCCTTGTGGCTGGGCTTAATTTTTCTTCACTCCTCCCTCCTTCCCTCTCAGACACCCAGCTCTGTCTAACTGTTCTTTGCTAAAAAAAAAAAAAAAAAAAAATGCCACTGGGGCGCCTGGGTGGCTCAGTTGGTTAAGCATCTGACTTCGGCTCATGGTCGTGATCTCACGGTTCGTGAGTTGGAGCCCCGCGTTGGGCTCTGTGCTGACAGCTCAGAGCCTGGATGGAGCCTGTTTCGGATTCTGTGTCTCCCTCTCTCTCCGCCCCTGCCCTGCTCGCATTCTGCCTCTCTCTCAAAACTAAGTAAACATTAAAAGAAAATTTTAATGCCATTGTAAGATGCTATGTGCCGATCCTTTATAAAGGGGTGGCCTTGCGTCTCATCAAAAGAGGTAACACTGAACAATAGAGAACCCGGAAGCTTTGCAGTCGGGCTGGATCCGATTCCCGGCTTCCTCATCGCTAGCAGTGAGACCTTGGGACAGTCCGTGCATCTTCCTGGGCCTCAGTTTCCTCATCTGTGAAATGGGAATAACAATAGCACCTACCCTAGGGAGCTCCCTAGGTGATTCAGTACAATGGTGTTGAGAACCTGCACCTTGGCAGGCCCTCACCAAACGCCACTCATGCTGGCGATGACTGGCTAATTCGGGCAGGGTTCTGCGGCGCAGGCAGGCGTGATCATGGTCGGAGGAGAGAAGCAGATCACAGGCGTGGCTGACCGGCACGGAAGACTGAGGCCGTTTTCTCTTCTAGGATAATCGCAGTCCAGTCCCCATCACCACACCCTCGGACCCCATTGACCGAGAAATTGGATTCTTCCCGTCCAGGGCTCCCTACGACCCCCGGTGGCTGCTTGCAGGACGGCCTCACCCAAGTGAGTCCCTAAGTGCTTTGCCGGAGACCTGGCTCTTGGGTTTCTTTTCCGAAAAGAAGGCGTGAAGGGGCCCTCTGGTAGAAGCCCCGATCCTCCCTTGGTCACACATCCCGGAGGGGGACACCTGAGATCAAACGCAGAGGGAGTGGAGGCTGGGGGTGGGGGGCACTTTTCTCTATACTTTTCCTAAGTCGTTAATAAAGAAGCGATGGGCACAGGCTCTGGGTCCTCGGGCTGGCAGATGCAGGGAAGGTGCAACGGGGGGCCTGGCCTCCCTCCGAGCTGCCCCGTGGTTACATAGGAAAATGCAGACATCAGGGTTTCAAAGACAAGGCTACACGCCCCCACCCCCTCTCTGAAAGGGGCAAGCTTGTCTCCGGCAGGTATTTGATTACCTCCTGAGCAAGCAGAACACCCCAGGGAAGCTGAGCTAACCCCGTTACCATGATCCCGAGTCTGGAATTTCAGATGCCGCTGCCTTTAGGGATCCGCCTGCCCGTTCAGCTGCGTGGTGCAGGAGGGGTGCCCGTCAGGGGCGCGCCGGGCGCTGCCGGCTCAGGATACCCCGCGGCTCGCTTGCCCCTCTTGTGCCTCTCTCGAGCTTTCCTCCCCGTGAGCTCTGAGGGGGATGGCTTTATCTTGACTAAAAAAATGTCCACCTTGTTTCTGACCATTTTCCCCATCTGGTCAGGCCAGCCCTCGGGCAGACACGGGAGTTGGGCTGCTTTGTTTTCAGGCACCCAGCCTCCCTCGCTGGCGGCTTGTGACCCTCGCGTCACCTGGCTCCTTTGTCCTTGGCCAAACCGGAGTCACGGACACCAGGGCGCCAATGCTTCCTTTAAAGGGACGGCTGCAATTGGCATCATCATGTTCTGTCCCCTCCCCCTCCCCAAGTCATCTCCCTTCCCCTCCTCCCCCGCCCCTCCCCGACTCCCCTCTTCTCTCCCTCTCCCTCTGTCTGTCTGTCTGTCTCTCTCTCTGAAATTGAAGATGGCCCCCAGTTAACATTTAAATGTTATTAAGCTACTGCCGGCACATTGAGGATGAGGTTTCCCGGGCAGGTGGTCCCTTCCCCAAATCCCACCTTCTGAAGGGGCCCTGTCAGCTCTCTTTGCCTCCTGGGCTGATCCTTGGGATTAGGATCTCCGTGCCTTTGGCATTGGCAGGAGCTGATACGGTTGGATGTTCCAAATGGGCTGATTTCCCGACTTGGGGTATTTTCTGCAACTGTGTTTTTGGAGGGTTTTGTTTTGCTTTGCTTTGCTTTCTTTTTTTTTTTTTTTTTTTTTTTTTTTAATTTTCTTTATTTATTTTTGAGACAGAGAGAGACAGAGCATGAACAGGGGAGGGGCAGAGAGAGAGGGAGACACAGAATCGGAAACAGGCTCCAGGCTCTGAGCCATCAGCCCAGGGCCCGACGCGGGGCTCGAACTCACGGACCGCGAGATCGTGACCTGAGCTGAAGTCGGATGCTTAACTGACTGAGCCACCCAGGCGCCCCTGCTTTGCTTTCTTTTAATGGGGTCGGGGTCTGTGTGGTTTTCTGGAGAAACAGGTGTCTGGGCTGTGAAGGTCAGGTTGTCTGCCCCACCAGGCAGACCATGGGGACCCTCATCAACCCAGCCCCTTGGCCTGGGCCTCTGCCCTTCTGCCCACAGCTCTGAAGGGATCCTGGCAGAGTGGATTCTTTGACCACGGCAGTTTCAAGGAAATCATGGCGCCTTGGGCCCAGACGGTGGTGACAGGAAGAGCGAGGTAACCCTGGGAACGGGGCAGCCTGCACTCGCCTGGCCTCACCAGGCACTGGGACTCCCAGGCACTAGCCATGGGTCCTTTCCTCCTGGGTGACCCCCAAGAACACTTTCCTTGTGGCCTCAGGGCTTTCCGAAAGGAAAACCAATTTGGGGGAATGGTTTTCTGGATGCTGAACTTCTTCATAAAGTCTGGATTTTTCTGTGGCCTTAGGAAAGGCCATCTCAGCCATCTGCTTGCTGGGGGCCAGAGTCTGCCCCTTTGGGAATCAGAAGACAGCGCTGGGTGCTCCCACCAGAAAACCACACAGACACTCAAAACTATGAGGTCTGTTCCACGAGGGCCACGATCAGGAGCCCTCTTGTCTACGCAGAGCTGGTGGACGGCTTAATCGCTTGGATGCTTTCAGAGCTGAGCAGCTCACCCCTCGGTGGTGCAGCCGTCATCATTTTAGACATGTCTGGCCACCTGCGGGATCCTCTCCGTATAATTGACCTTTATAGTTATCCTTAGAAGTTAGCATTCAGACCGTGGCACGAGGTAGTTGTTACAAGTCCAGGCTCTGGAGTCAGATCTCAGGTCCTTCACTTTCTCTGGGCCTTTACGTCCTCATCTGCAAGACGGGGATGATAATCCTGCCCCCAGAGGACTGCTGTGAGGACATGTGTCAAGCTCTTAAAACACCCTAAGTGCTCCGTCAGTGCCAGCGGCTGTCATTCCTGTCCTTGTTGGTGCTGTTATTTCTCTCCCGGGCAATAAATAAGTATTAACATACTAAATGTTAAGCCTAGTACTAACAGCTCATCCCTCCCCCCTAAGTGTTTTATTTTTTTAAGACCTGCGATGAGATCTCCCTCTTCTACATGGAAACCCTTCCTTTATTTAAAGACTGTCTCTCCACCTGCCTCGTAGACACGAGTGACCCAGGGATGCACCTGGCTCAGGCCTGGCTGGTAGCAGGCGGGTGACAGTTACTAATGTCATGGAATCCTCTGAGCCGCAGCTCCTTCAGGCTCCACATCTGCCACCCCTTTGCAAGCACGCCGCGGTGCCTAGACCCGCCCCGTCCCGCGCGGTGGCTGCTGGCCGCGTGCAGCAATTCAAGTCTCGGTGACTTGAGAGAGGAAGGTGTATTCCGTTCCCCTGTTGCCCTTGGCACGTTTCAGGTGCTGAGCACCCGCCCGAGGTAGCATGTCACGGCTGCTGTTCTGGATGGCCCAGGGGGAACACAGCGTCCCAGAAAGTTCTAGTGGAGAGCGCTGCTCCTGCACTGGCCTGACCCTCCCCGTCACCACGATGGCTGCTGCCCCAAGAAGGGCGCCGATGGCACCTTTCCAGCCCGCCGGCTGGCGAGGAGGCTCTTACCGCTTTGGAACGGCTTCTTTGCCTTCCAGTAAAATAACCCGCCAGAGTAAAAGCTGGGCACGCTTCTGCACGCGTGCCCGCGTCGCAGCCTTTAGTGCCCAGGTACCCAGGATGCCCATAGAATGTCAGCCGGGGCTGGGCGGACCCGTCTACCCCCGGATCCAAGGGGGCTGCCGCCCAGCTCCCCGCTCGCCCCTGCTCCACCTCACAGGCTAGGGGGGATCCCTGTTGGAGTGATCGCCGTGGAGACGCGGACCGTGGAGGTGGTAGTGCCTGCAGACCCTGCCAACCTGGATTCCGAGGCCAAGGTCAGAGGGCTGGGAATTTGGGACTGTGGTTTCAGCTGGCTCAGCCAGCCGGAGTGGATCCTGGGCGGTCACACGCCTGCCCTTCCAGCCTCAGGGGAGTCCTTGGCCCCAGGGGCGCCCGTCTCCAGCACTGTCTCTGCGGGATGCATAAATGTCCTACGCTGTCTTTCTTCTTCAGGGGGTGACAGGTCCCTGGGAATCCCTCCTGCCCTCTGCGCCTGTCCCTGTCCCTGTCACTGACCCTAGCTGGGCCATGGCACATATGGGAGGAGCTCAGGAGTCAGAGGGTGGGTCCTAGGACTCGGTATGGCCTGGACTGGCTTGGCACCCCTGTGAGCCCTGGCTCTGGTGTGGGTGCCAACGCAGATCAGATTGCCTGCCCTCTAGGGTATGGCTCAGAAGACTGTCCCCGTGTCCCCTCGCTGGTCTTGCACAGAGGAGTCTGATCCAGGCCACCCTGTGTTCCAGATAATCCAGCAGGCGGGCCAGGTGTGGTTCCCAGACTCAGCCTACAAGACGGCCCAGGCCATCAGCGATTTCAACCGAGAGGGATTGCCCCTGATAATCTTTGCCAACTGGAGGGGGTTCTCCGGTGGCACGAAAGGTAAAGCCACCTCTCCTGTGGGTGTCCCAAAGCTGCGGGGTCAGCACCCAGGACAGGGAAACCCCCTCCAGGTAGCGCTGTCGCGTCACCATCTTAGCCGAGCCCCCCTACAACCTCCAAGGATGGGAGCAGTTCAGGGAACATCCACCCATTTCACAGATGAGGAACTGAGGGCTCCCAGTGTGACTAGCCAGAGGTCACCCTGTGAGGGGCAGGGCAGGGTGGGCAACCCCGGGAACTTTCCTTCCTGTGAAGGGGCTAAGAGTAAGACCAACCTGAGAGAGGTCTGAAGTGAGGGTTTGATATGAGCTGATCACGGGTGCATGGTGTTAGCTCCTGGCATGATGATGGTTGATTTTATTATTGCAGCCTAACCACATAAGGTGCCTGGTACTCGGAGAGCCTCGTCTTGGTGGAAAATAACGACCACGCTGTCTGTGGGCAGGAGGGAAGGATCTGTGCTATTGCTGGATAGATAGGGTTCCGTGTGCTGGGAACGGCAGGACAGGGCGGGGGGCAGTCACCGGTGAGGGCATCCCGGAGTCAGAGCTGGAAGGAAGGGACCCTTGAGATTGCCCTACGCTTCCTTTTACAGATGGAGGCACTGAGAGGCCCCAGTGTGAGGGAGGGGAGAGTGGCCCGGCCAAGGTGACACGGACAGTAAGGGTGCAGTCTGTACCTGGCCTCCTCTACTGCCCTTTCCATGGTGCCGCGAAGCATCCCGGCTGAACACGCTTTCTCAGGCTCCCCAGGACAGCGACGGCTGGGGGCTTGGCGTGTGGCAGGTGCTGGGGCCCGAAGCCTCCTCACCGGGCAACTAACTGCTTTGCTTTCAGACATGTACGACCAGGTGCTAAAGTTTGGAGCCTACATCGTGGACAGCCTCAGGCAGTACAAACAGCCCATCCTGATCTATATCCCACCCCACGGGGAACTCCGGGGGGGCTCCTGGGTGGTCGTGGACTCCTCCATCAACCCCCTGCGCATAGAAACGTACGCAGACAAGGAGAGCAGGTGGGTGTGTGACCCTCGGCCTCGTTTCCCTTCACCCCCAGTCCCGAGGCCCCATCATCTTTGAGCCACTGGCCAGGAATTGCCAGGGCATTCTGAGGTTCTGAAGGATGGAGAGGCTCCAATTTTACCAGTCTGAAACTAGCATCCAGTGCACAGGTGGATTTTATCAGGAGAGTTCATGGCACCTGAGCTTCCTGGCAGCCAGGATAAAAAGGGAAACATAACCAGTCCTCTAGTTCTCCCTGGGCTCTGAGTCTCTGCCCAAGCTGTGAGTTCCTGGAGGGGCTGTGCTTTATTCAGTTTTATAGGCCAGGGCCTCACACAATGCCTGACCGCTAGCAGGTGGTTGGGAAATCCTGGCTGAACAAATGACTGACAGATACTTGCCTGAGAGGTTACTGGTTCGTCGGGAGAGAGAAACCTGTGGCACTTTGTTAAGGAGGAATTCATTCATTCCAGGAACGTTTACAGAAAGGATAATGACAGTGGTACTTGCTACATGGTGCTTGAGTAACTTTAAAGTGAAGACTCTAAGTTGGGGCGCCTGGGGTGCTCAGTCGGTTGGGCGTCTGACTTTGGCTCAGGTCATGATCTCGCAGTTCATGAGTTCGAGCCCCGCATCGGGCTCTGTGCTGACAGCTCAGAGCCTGGAGCCTGCTTCGGATTCTGTGTCTCCCTTGCTCTCTGCCCCTCCTCCACTCACGCTCTGTCCCTCAAAACTGAATAAATGTTAAAAAATTAAAAAAAAAAAAAAAAAAAAGGAAGACTCTAAGCTACATGCTGTGTAGGATGTCAAGACCTCAGGAGTAGTTTTGCCCCAAATATAGGCATCCTCTTCCCATGTCTGTTACCCATTCATTCATTCAGTGACTATTTATTGAGTACCTACTATGTACCAGACATCATGGTAGATATTGTGATATGGTGCACATGAGCGACACCTGTCCCGCCTTCAGTGCACCTAGACCATCACGGGGGGCTGTTGAGGTCCGCCCTCCAGGATGACTCGGGACATGAGCAGCCTCAAGTGGGGTCATCATTACCTTTTCACTCTGGCCACCAGGAAGCTCAGAGCTACATCAAGTATTTCTTGGGGCTTCCAAACTATCAAAAGAGGATGAAGGGGGCAGTGTGGGGGGTGAGTGAGAGGGCCAGCTCATACTGAACCATGTTGAGTTCTTCATTGTGCCTTTGTGAGCTTGGAGGAGATCAGAAACAGTACCCTGGCCTGAGGAGAGCAGAGATTAGGAAAGTCACAAAGGGCTGTAGCTGAAGAACAGGAGGGCTATGCTGTTCTGGAGAAGAGGCCTATGCTCTCAGAGCCGAAAGGGCATTCCAGAGTTCAGAAAACGTGATTTTAAGAAGTTGGCTCAGCCCCTGTACATTTTATGGATATAGAAGCAGATGACCGGAGAGTCCCCTCTGACTTGCCCAAGGTCACAGAGTGAGTCTGTGAAAGATCTAAGAACTCACACCCGGATTTCCTGGGTCTCCTGTCTCTACCCCCATGTCTCCTGGCTGTAGTTTGTTGGGGGGACATCTCCTACACTTCTACCCCTTCCTCTTCTTTTTTCAGGGCGAGCATTCTGGAGCCAGAGGGAACAGTGGAGATTAAGTTCCGAAAGAAAGATCTGATAAAGACCATGAGGAGGATCGACCCAGTTTATAAGAAGCTCGTGGAACAGCTAGGTGAGAGGGGTGGCAACGCCTCAGGTCTCAGAGGGCAAGAGAGACCCAGCCCGCTCCCCTCCCGGGGGGTTCTAGTCTGGTGAAAACAGAGTGCCAGTGTGCCAACAGACAGCTCCAAAAATCGGGGGATGTGTTAAACATGTTCATATAGCAAAATCAGCCCTTTACCATCAAAAAGTATGTTTAATGCCTTAGTGTATTTATTTCTGAACACACATAAAATATAACAATGGAAGTATCTGGGGCCAGTGAGGACGATGAGAATTTGCACAGCAAAATGTCCCTTTAGAATTTTCCATCAGACCTGAAGTATGTTACCAATTTTGTCTGAGTGATAGTTTTGTTTCACTTGTAGCCTTAGATGTAATTCTCTTTAAAAGTCCATATTGGGTGACAGTGCCTTTATAACTGTGCCCTTCACAAGATTTATGTGTGTGTGTGTGTGTGTGTGTGTGTGTGTGTGTGTGTGTGTGTGTGTAATTTCTTTGGTTTCGTGTCAGGGTAAATGCTGATCTCTTGAATGAGTTGGGAGGTGTTCCCTCCTGTCTTCTGAGTCGGAATTGGCATTATGTCTTTAAATCTTTGATAGGAGGTTTCTGGCTACAAATTCATCTTTATTATGTGTAGGACTATTCAGGGGATCTGTTTCCTCTTGGCAGAGCTTCCATAGTTTGTATATTTCAAGGAATTTGTCCATTTCATCTAAGGTGTGAAATTGGCCCAGCGTTGTTCATAATATCCCCTTAATTGTATTTTGCAATATGTGTGGAAAATAGTAAGTGATCGTAGCCCGTGAGCACAGTGGTTCTTCCCGAGAAGGGGGCACATTTAGAGTTGCACGCTGAATGCGGTCTCGCCATGGTAAGCACACTTCTGAGACCGTGCGAGCAGCTTGGTTTGGGGGCAGCTTCCGAATCAGAGCGCAGGCCTGTCCTGCAAACCCTGGTTTGTGCCCTTGCCCACAGGAGTGTCCGAGCTCTCCGATAAGGACCGCAAGGACCTGGAGGGCCAGCTGAAGGCCCGGGAGGACCTGCTCCTGCCCATCTACCACCAGGTGGCGGTGCTGTTCGCCGACCTCCACGACAGGGCCCACGGCTTGCTGGAGAAGGGTGTCATCTCTGTAAGAGCCTGCAGCTGTGGGAGCCCCACATGAATGCCCCGTCCTAAGGTCACCTGGTTTCCAACCGGAGCAGATCTGGGCTCGAAAGCTACATGTTAGAAACACTTGGGGAGCAATAAAAAAAAAAAATCCCAGTGCCCAGGTGGCTCTTCGGACCAATTAAATCAGAGTATCGGGGGTGGGAGCCCCGTATAAGTATGGCTGCAAATCCCCAAGCGATTCCAACAGGCAGCAAGGTTTGGGAACCACCGGTCTGACCTCCATGGGTGTCTCTAACCACGGGCCAGACTTGGGAAGGATTGTTCCCGCCCAGCACTGGCCTTCACCAGCCCCACCCCATCGCTCGGCCCCTAAGAAGATACCCTACACTCACCTACCACCCCTGCGTGTGGGGCTCCCTCCCAGCCAGCCTAAGCCTCTCCGTGCCTCTGGGAAGCCCGAGTAGAGTCCCGGTGAAATCTTGGCCCCGCCAACCCCCCCGCCCGGAGCCTCAGCCGCCCCGCCTATAAAACGGGAATGATCACCGAGCTTGCACCTAGCCCAGGGCCCCGCCCCGGGCAGCACCCTGCATCTCTGCCCGCCCCTGCCCCTTCGGAGGGCTCAGGCCTGGGGCTTGTCCGCAGGACATCGTGGAGTGGAAGACCTCACGCGCCTTCCTGTACTGGCGTCTGCGCCGCCTCCTGCTGGAGGACCAGGTCAAGCAGGAGATCCTGCAGGCCAGCAGTGAGCTGAGCCACGTGCACATCCAGTCCATGCTGCGTCGGTGGTTCGTGGAGACGGAGGGGGCCGTCAAGGTGGGCCTGGGCGGAGACAGGACGGGTGGGTGGGTGCGTCGGTGCGTGCCTCCCGGGGCTAGCCTGCTCAGGGGTCCCTCTCTGAGGCTGCCTGTCCCCTTCCCCCCAGGCCTACCTGTGGGATAACAACCAGATGGTGGTAAAGTGGCTGGAACAGCACTGGCAGGGCGGGGCTGGCCTGCGTTCCACCATCCGCGAGAACATCAAGTGTTTGAAGCGCGACTCCGTCCTCAAGGCCATCAGACGGTAAGCGGCCACCCCGCCCACCCGCCCATGCCTTGGACTTCTTGGCGAGCGCCGGATTTACCGCCAGCCGCCTGACCCCAGAGTGCCACCTTGACTCCATGACGCTGCACGGTCCCCGGGCCTACGGCTCAGCCTCGCGTGCGAGGTCCACGGCTCGGGGGCTGTATTCCTTGCTGGAATATAGAGGACAGCTGGTCCAAGGTCACGGCTAGAGCGCATCTGGGAGAGCCCACGTTCTTAACTGCTAGGCCGTAGGCTGCTGGCTCCCAATGGTGCCAGCCTTTCCAAAGGATTTGCTCACCCCATTCCCATGGGGTCCCCTGTGAGATGGGTAGTCGATCATGTGGGACCCCATTTAGGGAATGAAGCTGAAATTTAGGGGAAATACTGGGTCTCCAGTCACACAGCTAGTGACTGACAGGGTCCACTGTCCTTCCAAGTGTTCTGACCCCCAGAATTCCCTCCTGCCGTATAGGACCACACCCCCCCCCCTCCTGCCACGGTGACCACGGCACAAAAAGACTTAGGAGCCCTGGGTTGTCACCCACCCAGGAACGTGGCATGGCCCCGCACAGGAATTCTTAGCGACCGCCCTAGGACCCCCTGACCTAAGTGGCAGGAATGACCCCCTGCCCTTTTCTCCCCTCCCCCTGCAGCCTGGTTCAAGACAACCCTGACGTGGCCGTGGACTGCATCGTGTACCTGAGCCAGCACATTAGCTCAGCAGAGCGGGCCGAAGTCATTCACCTCCTGTCCACCATGGACAGCCCAGCCTCCACCTGACCCCGGCCCACCCGGCCGCTTTCAGGACCACGGGCAAAAGAAACCACGCTGACCCGCCTACCACAGGCCTCATCAGGACCGTGGGGGTTTGCTTTTTAAAAAGCAAAAAGCAAAAAAAAAAAAAACCCTCAAAACCCCAAAACCCCCCAAACCCTAGGCATCTCTGCAGGGCTGCTGGCCTCCCACTCACTCCTGTCTCAATAAAAAGCTCAGGAGAGCCCCTTCCGAGCAGAAATAGCTTCCTCTCCATCACTGGGAAGTTGGCTCTGGTGTCTCTTGAGACATCATTTTTTTTTTTTTTTTTTTTTGCCGCATCCCTGAATCACATTGAACCCAAACCCCCCAGTTTCCTTTTGCTTCCCAGTGCCTGGTATGCGGGCTCCAGGTGTTCTCTTGGGCTCGTTTTATATCAGATCACAGAATCTTTGTATTTTTCTACTCTGAGACCAACTCCTGATTGTAAGCGTCTTACCTAGTTCGGCAGAGTAAGTAGGCCGAGGAAGGAAGAGCAGAAACAGCCTGGTTTTTTGTCATGATGCTTATTCGGAAACTGTCAAGTCACCTGGGAAAGGGCATGAATGGTTTTTTAAGAGAATGAAACGGCATGTCGTTCCCCACGTGGCCCCTAGAGGGGCGCCAGGAACGTCTCGCTGGTAAGGCCGTGCTGATTCTGTTTTCGAAAGAGGGAAAGCAAATGGGCAGAACTGTTTGGCCGCACATTTCAGGACCTTTGAAGACAGCTTCCGTGTGGCTCCCAGCCCTCCCAGCCCGCCCCTTCCCTGGGAGGAGGACAAGGGCGGCCCCCCGGTCCCCTGTGTCCAGCCTCGTGGCCGGGTTGGGAACACGAAGGCAGAAGGCAGACGGTCACCGGGCTCACAGCCCAGCTGGCTCATGAGTGTCACTGCGGGGATTGCCGCTACTCACCTCGAAGGCCCCCTCTGCCGGCACCCCCTCACCTGGTGCCTTGATGTCTGTGCAGGGATCTGGCCCCAAGGGGCAGAGCTCTTGGTTTGCAAGGACTGGACCAGGAGGGCCACACCAATTTGCTCAGGGAGGCCCCTGCGACCTGCCCTCCAGCACTGGGTTCTGGAGGCCGCACGGCATCGGGGGCCTGCTATCCTCCCGGCCCCATCCATCAGTTCTTGGGTGCCGGTGATGGGGGCAGTTGCCCCCCCCCCCCCCCCCCCCCCACTGCTGGGATGGGAAGTTTGTCTGAGGAACCTTGCCGGTTCAGAGACCGACGAGGCTGCCCAGGGAAGCCCCCCCGCCAGCCCGGATGCTTCCACTGCCTGAGTGGAAAAAAAAAAACAGAGTTTGGCCATCAGCCAGTGACGGACCTGGCACATGAAGGTGTCATGGGGGCAGTGAGGGATGGGAGAAAGAGGGATTATCTGTTGTCCCATCCTGGGGCCGATTCGGGGAGGGCGTGGGACTCCACGCTGACTCGGGAACTGAATGTTTCCGTGTGCGGGAGGCTCCCTTGGTTTTGGAGGGAAAGGCAGGTCCGTAAGGAGCTGCTCCCCAGGTGCAGTGGGTGGGGGATCCCGCCAGGAGATGTGTGGAATAAAGTGTTTTTTAAAGGAAGCACTTTGGCCTTGACTTATTACCTGGACCAGAAGAGGCAGGCCGCCTGCCTGGGTGATTGCCCTGGAGCTCACCGGCCTGCCCCATTGGCCGAGATCTTGCGCAAGCCCCCATCCCAGGAAGACAAAGCTCTGATAAGAGTTTGTCTCCCAGAAGTCAGTTTGTGACAGTTTGTATCCCGGAAGTCACGGGCGGACTTGGTCTTTTCAGCTTGATTTCAAAAATGGCCGCGTGCTGCTGTCTGCCGGCGGATGGGGCGGAGTTCAGCACATTGGCAATCAGCTGATAGTACTTTCCCTGCTTCCGGGGACTCAGTGCAGCCCCCTCCAGGGAAGAGGGGAGGGACTGTGCCACTGAGTGTGGCCAGAGGCCTCGGTGGGCAGCTCGGGTCCAAACTGGATGCTCAGGGTGGTGACCTCATCCCATGTGACCCTCGAGAGCCTCTCAAGTGCATGCTACACTCTCTCCTCACTTTTATAGGCAAGAAAACTCCAGCTTAGAGAGAAGAGACGTGCCCAAGTTCACACAGCTGGTGAGGTGGGGGCCAGGCACCCAGGCTGACCCAGACCCGATCTTGCGAGGCCTTTGGCTGTCCCGTGAATCCTGAACCTTTGCAAAGGCTACGTCCTGGCACGTGAGGGCACCGTCTACACCAGCCCCCCGCCTCACCCCAGCTGATCCAACCAACGTCCTCATTCGGATCCCCATCAAGACCCCGGCCCCTCCAGGGCCAGGCCTCGGCTGGGGACAAGCTACCTTCTCCCTTCACTGGAGTCTCTCCCTCCCTGAATCAGCAGATTCTGGAGCACCACGCACCCCGCCCCCCCCCAAACCACTTGAAGGAACCCCGTGTCCTTGGACGTACAGCTTGTCCACATCACGAAAGCGGGGTGCTACCAAACTGGCACCCCCTGCTTGGGTCATCCCAACCTCATTCTCCAAATCCAAAAGTCAGTTGGCCTTTTAACCCAAGGTCACTTTCCCCTGACACTTTATTATGAAAAATTTCCAAACACCAACAGGTCAACTTCGCTGTGGCAGACGCACAGCCATTCAGTGCTGGCTGCTATCACGGTCCTTTTCCTGTGCTTGTCCTGGTCCATCCATCTATCCGCCCCTCTCTCAACCTGTCAACCCATCCTCTTATTTGGACACATTTCAGAGTAAATGGCAGACATCTGTATACTTCTCTAGGGGGATATTTGTGTTTCAAAACACCGTTTTTTGTTGTTGTTGTTGTTTTGTTTTACCTTTAAATCATGTCCTGAGCTCCTTTGCAGCCGAGAGTAGAGAGTTGAGAACAGAGCTGTGTTGAGGTGAGGTGGCCCATCGTGTGGCTGGTGAGGGGATCTCCAGCCTCACGGTGCCCGGTTCTGTCTGTGCCGAGCGTATCTTCGTCAACTATTTATTGAGCACGTACTATGTGTCACACACTGTGTGAGGGGGCACAGCCGTGAGCAAGACAGCCCACTCCTGCCCTCGGGAGCTGTTTTTCCAGGGTCCCCAAAGCTAGAAATTGCAAAGGGTTAACCGTAGAGGATATTCATGGCCACAACTCGTCAAATGCCCAGGGTCTGTTGTCATTTGTTGTCCTATTTCTTTCGGAGATGGGTCCACCTTTCAGGGTCACTGTGATAGGAACCGAACAGAGAAGATCACCCACAAGACCGCAGCAAGGGTCCCCAGATGGCCAGCAGGCACAGGAAAGGGTCCTGTGCACTCCGCTAGCATGAGCAAACCTGTCTTCTGGGTTTTGTCCATGCAGCTGATGGCCGGAGCCACGCCGAGGCTCTCTGCCAATAGTCTATCCCCAAAATGCCCCTTCACTGCTCCAAGTACCCTCTGGGACGAGTTCTTACTTAACCCCACATGGACTGGCGTGAGCCACACCCAGCCTGCACATCGTTCCTACGGACTCTGTCATCACCAGGCACCAAGCTTGTCGGTTCACTGCCAGGTGAGCAGACTGTTTCTCCTGCCAGAAACCCTCTTCCGCTCCGGCCTTTGCCTGGCTGACTCCTACTCACCCCTCAAAACCCAACTCACATGGTGCTTCCTCCAGGCAGTTCTCCCTGACCATCTCCCCAGTGGGTTGGGAGACCATGGCTTGTGGTCCTGCAGCCTCTGGGCTGCTCCTTTTGTGTGATTTGTATCTATCTATCTATCTATCTATCATCTATCTATCTATCTATCTGAAACATGGATTTGAAAATGAAATACATACCTAGAAATCCCTAAATTCCTCTGGCTACTGAGCTGAGGAGGGATGCTGGAGAGCCGTCTTTTTAAAACATTTTTTTTTTAACGTTTTATTTATTTTTGAGACAGAGACAGAGCGTGAACGGGGGAGGGGCAGAGAGAGAGGGAGACACAGAATCGGAAACAGGCTCCAGGCTCTGAGCCATCAGCCCAGAGCCCGACGTGGGGCTCGAACTCACGGACCGCGAGATCGTGACCTGAGCTGAAGTCAGACGCTTAACCGACTGAGCCACTCAGGCGCCCTGAGAGCCGTCTTATTGGCAGAGGGTGGCCCCTTCTGGAAGGTGAAGGAAAAGGCCGCTTTGCCCTGATGATCTGTATCTTGTGATACTCTGACCCTTGTATATCTCTGAGCAGCTTCATGTATAGGAAACACAGGCCAGTAGCCTAGGATTTCTCATTCTTCATTTTTTTTTTTTACCATTTACCATTTTTGGTAAACTATACATCACCTCAAAATTTACCATTTTAGCCGTTTTAACCGTCTTTGAAATGTACAGCCCGGCGGCATTACGTGCAGTCACGCTGTTGGGCAAATCAGCACCACCGTCCGTCCGTCTCTACAGCATTATCATCTCAAACGGAGACTCCTTACCCCTCAAACACCCCCATTTCCCCCTCCCGCCAGCCCTGGCAACCACCAGCTGCTTTCTGTCTGTATGCATGTGCCTACTCGAGGTCCCTCATACAAGTGGAAGCATCCAGTGCTGGTCTTTTTGGGTCTGGCTTCTTTCACTCAGCACCACGTCCGCAAAAGGTTTCATCCATGTTGTAGCAGGTGTCAGAACTCCCTTCTTTTTAAGGCCGGATAACATTCCATTGAATATATATATATATATATATATATATATATATATCACAAAATACCACAGGCTGGGGTGGGGGGTGTAGAGCTTATAAATAACAGAAATTCATTGCTTACAGTTCTATGGGCTGGAAGTCCAAGATCAGGGTGACACCATGCCTCTTCTGGGGTGCAAACTTCTCTCTGTGTCCTCACGTGGCAGAAGGGACGTCTTTGGGCTTCTCATAAGAGCATTAATCCCATTCTTGAAGAGGCCACCCTCATGATCTACGTCCGTCCGAGAGGCCCCCACCTGCTGATGCCATCGTATCTGCGTTAGGATTTCAGCATACGCATGGCGGGGAGGGGGCCGCGGCACACAGCCTTTCAGACCGTGGCACCCACGTTCCGCTTATCCACTCATCCGTCCGTGGTCACTTCTGTTGCTCCCACCTTTTGGCTTTCGTGAATAGCGCCGCCATGAGCGTGGGCGTGCAGATACGTCTTCGAGTCCCCCCTTCCGGGTCCTTGCGGAGCGCATGCCCACACGTGGAATTGCTGTACCAGACGGCAGTTCTGTGTTGTACTTTGTGAGAAAACGCCAGACCGCTTCCCGGGGGGGCTACGCCCTTTTACATTCCCACCGACAGCGCGCCCGGGATCTGGTTTCCCCATAACCTCGCCGACACTCGAAACTTTTTTTGTTCGTTTTCACGGGAGCGATCCTTCCGGATCAAGCCTGGAAGTAACTGTCTACTCAAGGCATTGGACTTTTTCGCCTGCGTCGCTCAAACACGGTGGCGGGGAAATGCAGCCTAGCGTGCGCCTTTAAGTTTTCCATTCCTGTGCCTCCTGCTTCCCCCGCCCACCCAGCGGCTCCTGCCCCGGCTGCCAGGCCTCCCTTCCTTCCGCCAGTTTGGTCTTCGGCTGCTACCCCTGCCCTGGAGGTGGGGGTGCTGCGATCCCCCCCAGGGGTGGAAACACCGGCCTCGCTCATCTCATCGTCTACTTCTGTCCGTTTCCTTCATCCCTTTCCCTGAACCTGCACCAGCTGAGCCTTGGGGAGCAAATGCTAGGTGAGGCGGTGAGGTGCCAGGGCCATGCAAAGGGCTGGGAGAGTAACCCCGGCAAGCGACGGGCCAGCTGAGCCCTCAGAGATGGATGATAGGCTGTGGGGAAGCTGAGCGCCATTGGAATCCCATCTCCACCCCTTCCTGATCACAGGTAAGCGGCTCAGCCGCTCTGAGCCTCAGTTTTGTCTTCTGTAAAATGGGATGTTTGTTTCCCGTGGCGGCTGTGACACTTACGCAACCTCAGTGGCTTAAAAACAACACACACTTGTCATCTTACGGTTCTGGAGCTCAGAAGTCTGTAATGGGTCTCACTGGGTTAGAATCGGTGCTGCTAAGCCTGTGGTTCCTTTTTTTTTTTTTTTTAAGTTTATTTATTTATTTTGAGAGCGCACATACGAGTGGGGAGGGGTAGAGAGAGAAAGAATCCCAAGCGGGCTCTACACTGTCAGTGCAGAGCCTGACTTGGGGCTCGAACTGTGAGATGATGACCCCAGTCGAAATCAAGAGTCAGACGCTTGACCGACTGAGCCACCCAGGCGCCCCCCGCCTGTGGTCCTTTTGGAATCTCTAAGGGAAAGTCCATTTTCTGGTGTTTTCCAGCATCTAGAGGCCCCATTCCATTTTCACGGCCAGCAAGGTTACATCTCCAGGGCTGACACCAACTCTCCTGCCTCCCTCTTTTACTTAGAAGGATCCTGTGATGACCACAGGGTTTCCCTAGATAATCCGGGATACTCTCCCTCATTTAAGACAGCTGCTTGAATTAACTCATTAATGCAGCCTTAATTCCATCTGCTCCCTTCATTCCCCTTGCTGTAACCGAACAAAGTCGCAGGATTAGGACGTGGCCACCATTGGGAGCCAGTATTCTGCCTCCCACAGGTGATGACAGCTGTGCCCCATGGAGAATGGGATGAACGAAATAAGCCATGTGGCAGTGCATGTAGCATGTCACCCCGTGTCATTACTATTTTTGTTGTTAGAATGTGGACGATTTCTCCTGGAGGGAGAAGAGGAAAGCTGCATGATCGTGAGCTGAGCCTTAGTGTTCTCACCTGGGAAATGGGACCATCTCCTGACTCTGAGGGTGGTTGTGCCATCTCGAGGAGATGGTTCCTGGCTGTTTAGCTCGTGCAGAGTATACAGCTGGTGCTCACATCGATGAGTATTTTCCTCCTGAGTTGACCAGCTGCAGAGAGAACCTTAGAGAAGCCTCATTCCTCAGGTCTCTCCTTCACGCTTCGTCCTTGTGTCAGCACGGCCCCTGCACAGGTGGGGCTTGGGTTGTGACTGGGGCTCTTTGCCTAGAGCTTGTGACTTATGATCTTGGCATTCTTGCCTTGATTCTGTGCATACCTGCCCCAAGTGCCCATAGTAAGGAATAGGTGTCAGACCCAAGGCTCCTTAGCCCTCTCCCTGTGGTGACCCACCTGCTCAGGCTGTACCCTCCAGTGTGGCGGCCCTGTCCTGTAGCTTCTACAAAGTCCCCAGGTGATGTCGATCGGCTGTGACATGTGACATGGCCAGTGTCATTCCGCCCCCAACCAATCACTGGGGGCGGTGGGGGCAGTGATGTTCTCATTGGCCAGGCTGGGGTCACAGGGCCACCCCCGGGGCACCCTCTCCCTGTCACCTGCCTGGTTTCCACTAAGGTAGGCCCAATCCCCACTTCCCCATCATCCTCCTACCCTTCCTTTCCTGCGAATTGTTGCCTATGTGTGAATCCGTCTCCCCAGTGAGGCTGCAAGCCACTCCCTGGGAGGACTTAAGACTTAGACGCCTAATTCATACACCCTTTTGCTGTTATCTTGGATGGCAAGACATTCCTTTGTTCCTCTGAGCCTCAGTTTCTTCATCTGCAAAATGGGTACAGTAACTATGGCATGCCTGGTAGGGTTGTCACGAGGCTAGAAGGAGCTGATCGATAGGAGTGACCAGCACAGGGCCCGGTGCTCAAAAGGTTGTGTCTCCTCGCCCTTGAGGCCTTCTCTGACCCCAGCTATGCACCAGAGGCAGCGCCTCTGAGCTCTAGCTCTGGAATCTGGCCCACACAGACCCAGTCCTGCCTCTTCAGCTCACGTGAGCCTCCGCCTTCTGAGCAAAAAATGGGCTTCACGTCCCCACCGGAGATAATGCCTGTCAAGAGCCTGGCACTGAGGGACCGTAAATGATGGCCACGCTAATTTTACCGATGAATGGCCAACTCCCCCCAGTTTCTGGGGCAATGGGAACCTGGCATCAGAGGCCTGGTTTCAGTGTTGCCTCTCTGGGCCTCAGTTTCCCCATCTGTAAATGGGGCCTCACCCGTGAGGGTTGTGACAAACGGCGTTTTTGTCCTTCACCCCCCCCTCCCCCATCTTCCCCCAAGCCACAGGGCTGCCGTTTAGCCTTTATTGACAGAAGACATTTATTCGTCACTACTCTTACAGAGTCTTGGTGTTGCCCGAACGCGGGGTCTTTGTTGACAATGACTCAAACATCTTAACTTATGGGGGGGGGGGCACATCACACAAAGCAGCTGAGAGGTCCTGCTCAGACGCACAGCACCGGGCTGTGTCGAAAGATGGTGGCTGCTTGGCAGAAAGTTCCGGAACCAGGTAGGAAGTACTTAAAGGTGGCCCTTCAAGACAAGTCTAAACCCTGAACCCTCCAGGTGGCTGGCTGATGAAAATTCTGGCTCTTGGGTTTGGGAACTCGCAGACACAGGAGCCAAACATCCAGCTGGGCAAGAGAGGGCAGTGCCACAAGCCAGTCTAGCAGATTCTTGGCATCACCTTAGCTGGAAGATCCCGAGTTACCTTCTCTTTTCCCCACCCCCCTCTCCTGCCCCTCCTCCAACCCACCGTCTGCAGAATCCGCCACTTGCAAAATCAGTAGTTGACAAAAAGAAAAAAAAAAACAAATATAAAACGGTCACTGGGCAATGAACAAACAGGTGCCAATAAATACTCTGCATTATAGCTTTGCTGGCCCCTACTCGCTGCATGGGTCAAGTTTTACATGGTTCAGTTTGCTTGCCCTCCATCAGGAGTGTCTTTAATTCCAGCACAGAACGCCCCTGCCGTTCTTCCCATCCCCCTCCCGATTTGCCCTTAGAAAGCCCCCCAGCCCCAAACTATGTATGGCACCTCCCCTCTTAGGAGCACGTGGGAAGAAATCTGGACCATGCCTGAGCAGTTAGAAAGTCATCCGGTCTCTGGGGCGCCTGGGTGGCTCAGTCGGTTAAGCCTCTGACTTCAGCTCAGGTCATGATCTTATGGTTCATGAGTTTGAGCCCCGCACGGGGCTCTGTGCTGACAGCTCCGAGCCTGGAGCCTGCTTCGGATTCTGTGTCTTCCTCTCTCTTTGCCCCTCCCCTGCTCGCACTCTGTCTCTCTCTCTCTCTCAAAAATAAATAAACGTTAAAAAAAAAAAAAAGTATCTGGAACCTAATTTAGAAAAAGTGGATGTCTCATAGTGTCAAAAGTGCTTTCTGTTCTAAAAAGCAGCCCAGGGCTGCAAAGGGGTTAAGAGCCAGTTGGCGTCACGATTCACCGGTAATTCGGGAGTTAAGGTTGCCAGGATGCAGGGAGAGGTACCGGGGACTCTCATTCCAGAGGCCAGGGGCTGGGTTCCGAGAGGTGGTGTGGATGGGCTCCAATAAATATAAATAAATGTACACAGGGACACGGTGCCCCGCATGGGCCTGGGACCTGTTGTGTGAAACTCTAACAGACTCCGGGAGTGGGGAGCCTGGAGGGGAGGGCCGGGCACCCATTCCGGAGTTCAGCCCGGTCCGGTCCAAGAGAGGTGCGCCAGTCTCCCAGCTCTGCTCCTGGCCTCAAGGCCTGTCCTCTGGAGGCTGAGGTGGAGGCTTAATCCCAGAAGAATAAATTAAAGGGCCTCCCTGCCGGGGTGTTTCCATGGCGGTCCCACCCCAGAGGGGACTGCGGGTCGTTTCGGGAGCCCAGTGGGGATGCAGGCTGGAGAAATCTCGTTCTCAGGTGTCAGGAGGTCAGGGAGGCTGCAATGCCCGTCCGTTGTCCTCTGCCCTTCTGACTCGAGGTGGCCCCAAAGGCCTCCCGCGGAGGTGCGAGAGGGCCCGGGGTGCCGATGGAGACGTAAGAGGCCTTGCGTCCAGGAACCCCAAGCCCGGGGTTCCGGGTGCCGGGGCAGGTGAGGCGTCACCTCAAAGCAGGGCGATGGGCTTGTTCCCTGGGCTGCCCAGGTACTGGGAGGACGAGGTTGTGGCCGACGCGGCCACGCTGTCTGGGGTCGAGTACGCAGCATACAGGCCCGTCACCTGCAGGTCTGGGAAGGACTGGTCGCTGCCGCCGGAGACGGGGGTCAGGCCCGAGACCCCCAGCTCACAGCCGAGGGGGGAGTCTCCGAAGGCCCCCAGCGTGTCCAGGCTGAAGCCCCCATCCTTCATCTCCTCCCAGAGGTTCCCTTTCAAAGACAAAAGCGGTTGGGTGAGCTGGCTTCGCGTCAAACAGACCCGAGTTCAAATCCTATGTTAAGGAAGGGCAAAGGCCGTGTCTGGGGTTCAAAGTCGGGTACCGCAGGGGAGCATGGAGACACCAAGTTTGTTCTAGCCGCCCCTTCCCTTCCCACTGGGCATCCCTGGGAACGTCACTTCTGTCTCGGAGCCTCAGGCTCCTTGGAATGAAATGGAGACAGTCGCCCCTGCCCCCCCACTCCTCCTCCCCTCGGGGGCTTAAACGGGGGGCTGTGTGGGAAGCACTTACCCTCACTAAGGGGTCCCACTGTGGCAAGGTCAGGGGACAGAACAGCACAACACAGTTTACAACACAGTTTGACTACATGATAATCTCGGGGGACAGGCAGGAGGCGGCGAGGTCCGGATACACCCAGTTCACAGCTGTACGTGACTCGCTCGCTTGCTAACTAACAAACTGCCAACCGGTCCGTTTCCCTCTCTAGACACCGAACTCCTTGAGGGCAGAGGAGTTCTCGGCCATTGGCTGGCACACGGTCGTGAACGGATGAGTCACAAGGGACCTCCCTCGTTCGTTCGGTCATCCGCTCAGCTCCTGTGTATCAGGGACGACTGTGTGGCAGGCAGTGGGGGCCAGAGTGTGACCCGGCATGAGGTTGGCACGTGCGAGTGGAAGCAGTTACTGAGGAAAAGTTGGGGGTCGGATGGACCTGGGTTGAAATCCCGGCTGGGCCACCGGCGAGCCAGGGGACCTCACTCCTCTGCCTCAGTTTCCTCACTGGCAGGATGGGGACGTGAAATGTCAGTGGCCCCCCAGGGCCGATGCAGAGTGACATGGGGGTGATGGCTATGACGCGTTTGGCACGAGGCCTGGTATACAGTAAGCGCTCACTAAATGCTGGCTGTACTTCACCGTCATTAGGCGGTTGGGGAGTGCTTGTTGAAGGAATGAGCGGAGGTGGAAATGCAGACAGACCTCCTCTCTCTTGCCCTCCCCCATCTTCCTGGCCCTCCGCCCCCCCCCCCCCCCCCTCCGGCCTCACCCTGCAGAGCGAAGTCCATGATGCTGGGGTCCAGGGCATCCACCTCAGGGTTCATGTCGGTGCTGATGTTGATGAAGTCCACGGGCGCCCTTCCCATGGCGGGGTGGGGGAGGGGGCTGGGGCTCAGTTCCGGCAGGGCGTGCAGCGGTGGGGTCTGGGCCGGGGCGGGAGAGTCTGGGGCGAGATGTGCCTGGGGCTGGACCTGGTGGTGCAGGGGGCCGGACTGCAGGGACAGGGTCATCAGTGGCTGGGGCGGAAGCTGGGAGACAGCCAGGCATCCATGGGCCATGGCCACCGTGGTGGCATGAGTCAGCACGGGGCCCTCGGGGTCTCCCAGTTTGCCAGGGCGTCTGCAGCTCTCCGGTCGGTCCGAGATCAGCTTGTCCAGCTCCTCTGCAGGCAAGTGGGAGAGGTCACTCAGCAGCCACCCTGCAGTTCCCAGGCCCCAGTGGTACACCATGCGCGTGACCGTTAGCTAACCTCTTGGACCCTCTGAACCTCAGTCTCTTCATCTAGGAGATGGCATCATACGCTCTGCACAGTGTTGTTGGGGAAACGTCATGAAATCACAGTGTAGGGTCTTTGAGGAATGAGAAGGGCCTAGGATTATAACATGAGCTCCTCTCATTGGGACAGTGCAGTAACCCTAGGACCTCGCCCGGAGCTCCTAACGCCCTGCAAGAGGAGGTCAGGCGGAGGTTACAAATTCACGACATGGGGACAAAATGCATCAGCATGCAAGGGGCCCTAGCCACTCCCTGCTGCTCAAGAGACATTAAGAAGTGTTGCTGTGAGTTAAAGCCGGATCCTCCTTGACGGCCTTGGATATGAACAAGACCATGACTGTGGAATTACTTTTGGTTGCTGGCTCGTGTCTCCTGGACTGTAACACCAGTTCGAGACTGGACCGCTAGGGTCCCGGGATCGATTTAGGTTACACTCACTTTAGAGGACGCTTCCAACCTGGGTCTTACTCTAAACGTGTCAGGGCTGGCCTCAGGTCTCAAGCCAGACCCCTGGGCTCTCTGAGCGGTGGGCATCACATGGTACTCATTCCACTGAGGGCCTCTGGACCCTGCTATGGTCCCCTTTTCCTCTCTTTATTGAATTATTCGTGTCTGAGTTATACTCCTGTCCTCCTTCATATGCAAACACCAGGCATGCCAATCCCCATGGAGTCAGGCCACATATTCCTAAGGCTGGGTGGGACTGGCCTTTCATTGCACATTTTCCCCTCCCCTTCACATCTCTTAATTAAAAAAAAAAAAAAAAAACATGCCATATTTTTTTCTCATAAGCAAAGAGGTTCACGAACAGGGTAGATTTGGAAAATACAGAAACGTGAAGAATATAAAAATTACCAGTGGTCTCTTCATTCACAGTAAAGAGTTTGGTATATTTCTTCTAGTCTCTGTGTGTGTGTGTGTGTGTCCACATAAGTACATATACGCACATATGAGTGGATATACACACATATATAAATGTATATGTTCATGTAACATCACATATGCATTTTAAAATATGATGAGGCCGTGTGCTATTGCTTCATAACCTGTCTTTTTTTCACCTGTTGTGTTGGAAGTATTTCTTTCCATTCCAAAAATATTTTTCTCTCTAGTCCTTGCATGGTATGACATTGTGTCTATTTAACTAATCCCCTCTTGTAGGATGTCTAGATTGCTTTCAATTTTTTACCGTTAGAAATAATTTTGTGATGAATCACGTTGTGTGTAAGCCTTTTGTTGACATCTTTGATCTCCTCAGCACACGTGGCCAGAAGTGATCGGATCAAGGGGGTGCCTGGGTGGCTGAGTCAGTTAAGCGATGCTTGGTTTCAGCTCAGGTCACGCTCTCACGGTTTGTGAGTTCGAGCCCCGAGTCGGGCTCCACACTGAGCGTGAAGCCTACTTGGGATTCTCTCTCTCTCTCTCTCTCTCTCTCTCTCTCTCTCCCCCTCCCCCACTCACTCTCCCTGTCTCTCTCTCTCAAAATAAATAAATAAACTTAAAAAAATAATAACTGCTGCAAACAATGAGGTACAGTTTGCAGGGTTTTGTTCTATTACTGTGTCCCGGAAAAGTTTCACTTAGGTTCCCATCAGTTAGACACGGAGGTGCCTGTTTCTCCACATCCTAGCCCACACTGGGTGTTATTACTTTCTTATTTTATCATTTTATGTTTTTTAATATGTAAAAAAGTCTTTTTAACGTTTATTTCTGAGCGAGAGAGACAGACACAGAGCGTGATGAGGGAGGGACAGAGAGAGAGGGAGACACAGAATCCGAAGCAGGCTCCAGGCTCTGAGCTGCCAGCCCAAGAGCCCGACCCGGGGCTTGAACCCGCGAACCACAAGATCATGCCCTGAGCCCAAGTCGGACGCTTAACCGACCGAGCCACCCAGGCGCCCCTATTATTTTATGGTTTTAAAACTCAGTGCCGATGTGGTAGGAGAAGTACGAAAGCGACGTCATCCCGTGGTTGACGTCATCCCGTGGTTGTCTCGTCTGGTGTTTCTCTGGGAGAAACTAGGGGTTGCTGAGGGGAGACTGAACAGCTTTTCCCAGGCCTGTGACCAGGGCTCTGAGCTGAGCAGCCACAGGGGAGGGGGGGAGGGAGGGGAGGCATAGTTCACAGGCGGGAAGTTCACCAGAGGCCCGTGTGCCACCCCCCCCCCCCATCGGGGCCGAGACTTGGTGCCGGCCAGGCAGGACGCAGGCAGAGCCGGGCCGGGCGGTGCGTGTGGGCCTCACCGGGGTTGGCCATGCTCCGGTGGATGGCGGCAAGGTCCTTCCTTTTCCACTTGTACATCTCCTCCTCCATCTTGTCGATGCGGGCCAGGTTCAGGGCCCACAGGCAGCCCTTCCTCGAGGAGCCACTCATCTTGTTCTCCACCTTCTCAAAGCACTTGTTCAGGGACAGGTTGTGCCGCACCGAGTTCTTCCAGCCGTCGGGAGCTGTCTGTGGGGAGAGACGGACGCGCAGGAGACCCCCTCAGAGACCTCCCTATGAGCTCTTCCTCTCCAGGGGCCTCTCAAAGGCGAGCCTAGAGGGGCAGGCGCGGCAGGGGCGGGGCAAAACAACACTCCGACACCCGCCTTGAGTTGGGAAGACGAGAGAGAGCGGTAGGGACTGGGGCAAACTGGAGGGCCCGTGCCCTGTTAAAGGGGCAGGTGCACTTTGGCTCCAGCCGACAGTTACTACTTGAGAACCCGCCCGGGGATGCCGAATTTTCCGTCCTTTCTCTCCCGCTCGGCGAGCAAGCAAGCCGATGCGAATACACGGATAACTGGCCGAGTGTATTCAATGCCAGACAGTTTTCAGCGCTCATACTTGATTGTGAGGTAAGCAGATACGACAGCGCACCTCATGGCCTCTTCCCCTCCCGCACACACTACCGTGTGCGGCATTTTCTGTGGAGGGCACGGTCCGAGTCGGGGACCTCACAGCTTGGTACCGACCCTCTGACCACCGGCGCCCGAGTTTGCTTGGATGCCAGCAAAACTAACGTTCCTAGTGGCCAACCACGTGCCAGGAGCTGCCAGGCCCTTTACACGCAGAGTCCTCGCCTACCTTGGCAGAGGGGTATTATCCTCCCCATCTTACGGATGAGAAAACCGAGGCTCGGCGAGGCAAAAGCTCTTGCCAAGCCTGTGTTCTGCATCAGTATGTTTTTGAAATTGTTCACTTTTTCAGAGGGAGGGGAAGAGAGCACGTGAGCCGGGAGAAGGAGGGAAGGGGGGAGAGAGAGAGAGAGAGAGAGAGAGAGAGAGAGAGAGAGAGAGGAGAGACCTAAGCAGGCTCCACGCTGAGCACAGAGCCCGACGTGGGGCTTGATCCCATGACCCTGGGATCATGACCTGAGTTGAAATCAAGACACTCAAGTGACTGAGCCACCCAGGTGCCCCTGCATCCGTATGTTGAACCGAGTCGGTGCTGAGTAACTAGCTTAGCCCCTCTTCCCGCCGCCCCCCTCCCCTGCTGCCGCGGGTGCCTTGTGAACTTGTTCCCTCGTTAGAGCCCAGCTCAGATGCCCCCTTTCCCTTCTGGATTTCTTTGCCCCTGACTGTGTGAACGGTGCCTGTGGACACAACCGGGGGCCTAAAAGGGCGACCCGGTGTGGCCCCGGGGCCAGGTCCTGGGTTCTGGCAGTACGAGAGGCCGGGGCGGCTCCAGCACCCCCAGGCCAGGCTGGGGCCCCTCACCTTGAAGTAGGGAAAGTGCTCCTTCATGAAGGTGTAGATCTCGCTCACAGGCAGGCTGCCTGTCTTACTGTTCTTCAAGGCCATGGCAATCAGACAGCTGGAGGCACAGGGTGGAGAAGGCGGGGGTGATGGTGGCTCGGGCTGACGGCCCCAGGTCTCCTCGGCCAGGAAGCCTGCCCTGCTTGACCCCAGTGGTACCAGGCCCTACACGCTCCAACGGCGTTAGCTCTGGCACCTTTCCACGGCCCTACGTTTTCCCCACCTCCCGCCCTTCTCCTTGACCCTGAGCTCGGACACTGGTACCAATCTGAGGAAGTGCTTTTCCTCTCTTTATTCCTTCTCCATAATTCATGCCTACGGGCCTTTAGACTTTAACCAGGCTTGCTTACCCCCCCCCCGCCCCAGCCGTATCCAAATCTCGTGAGGTACACAGTCCTCTTGTTTCGATGGCTTTTTACACCAGAGGAAACTGAGGCTCAGAGAGGCCAAGCCACTTCCCCAAGGCCACACAGTTTATGAGCGACAGTCGGGAGAGGGTGCTCAGCCCTGGGGGCTGACTGGACACACGACGGGCCTTCCTCGAGCAGGTCCCACCTGGGGGTTCCCCACTCCCCCCCAAACTCCCCCTTGCAAGTCTGAGCCATCGCACCACATCTAGCTGTCTGGGATAGCCTCGCCCCTCTCCTCCCCGAGCCCCCCGTGGCCCCAGCCCGTCCCGGACCTCACCTGTATGAGTAGATGGGCTTGGGGTAGTGCTTGGGGTGCAATTCCCGAGACGAATGCACAGCCATGCGGGGCTGGGGGTAGGGAGGCCGTGCTCCAAACGGGGAGCCATACAGGCCCATAGGGGGGCGCTTCTCACGGGCGTGGCAGGGAAGGGTGGCAGAGAGAAAAGGTGAGAGAGAGCATAAGCCACTCACAGGACGCCCCCCAGCCCCGACCCCGGGCTCCCTTTTCAGGAGATGCTGTTTGGCAAGATGTCAGGTCTATGGCCCCGGGAGATAATCCTGTCCCTGCCCCGCGCAGCAGTTTTAGGGGACTGAATGAAGGACTCCATGACACGCACACGGGGAATGTTATGCCCATGTTGCAGGGGAGTAAACTGAGGCTCAGAGAGCTCCCTGGCCAGCCCAAGGCAGGGGTGTGTGTCTCCGAGTCCAGGGGCCCCCGCCAGCCCCCGGTACCTGCTGGGTGCCTGGGGGCAGCGATAACTGCGTTTGGGAGGCGGGCGAGTACAGCTGTGGCTGGTTCTGCAGGCTGGAAGAGGGCTGGCCCCCCCCAGGGATCTGGTTCATCTGCAGAGGCCGCAAGAGGGGGGACAGAGGTCAGGGTGAGGGTGGGGCACCCCAGCCCCGGAGGACCCCCCGCTCTAGCTCCCCGACCCACGTGGTGGCGCTTACGTTGGCTCCGTGATTGGCTATGGGGCCCAGGCCTAGCATGCCTGGGGGGACCATGCCAGCCGGGCCGTGGAGCAGTGGACCTGGGGTGGCTCTCACATGCAGGCTGGCTGCCCTGGCCAAGGCACCTGCAAAAGGGAAGCACAGAGATGCTGCTGGGCCGGAGGAGTGGGTCAGAGCAGCTCAGTCCCCGGGCACCTCCAGAGAACGGAGCCGTCCCCCACCCAGGTGCACAGCAGGTGCTTGGCAAACCACTGCCCGGGAGCGTGGGAGTGACCAGTGGGCTCCTACCAGCTGTGTGACCTTGGGCCAGCCTCAGTGTCCCCATCTGTACAGCGGCACTACCGAGATTACCTACGTATGAAGTTGTCAGGAGGTTGTGCTCATTACATTGCTCGGCACATAAGCTCTCGATAAATACGAGCGGATAATTAACGATGATGACGTCATGAACATCTTGGCTCTCGTCCATCGTGAAGCTAAAGCATCAACTCATTATGTTCATCTCTCTCCTCAAAAACGTGCCTCCACCCCCCAGTCCTCTAGGCTTAGCTCTAAATGCCTCTGTGCCTCGTCTCCCCTTTGCTGACTCCTGCTCGTCCGCCAAGGATTAGCTCAGATTAGCATGGCTAATCTATCACAGATGCTCACTGTACCATTCTGACTTGGGGCTACGTTCCAGGTGAAACAAAGTTGACCTGCAAGATGATCCTGCCCGGGGGGCCTCCTCTTCCAGGAAGCTCTCCTCTGAGTCCTGGCCGCCACCCCCTGGGCTCATGCCCTTGTGCCTGTGATCTGTCCGCCTTGCCCTCTCTCTGACCAGGCCCTCAGCTCCTCCCTGACAACTAGGACCACATCTTATATGACCCAGTGCTCCAAACCCCTGGCACGGAGACAGGGACACAGGAGGCGTGCGGCAACACGGTGGAGAGGGGAGGGTTCCCGCTCGTGTGCCACACAGCCCCGACTGTGCGTGCAAGGAGCTTTCGGCGTCACGTGTCCGCGTCGCCCCGCGAGGGCAGTGCGGCTGTCCTTTTGTCGCAGAGGAGGACACAGGTCAGAGGGGGAGGGTGCTTGACCGAGGTCATACAGCTGGAAGTTCTCGATCGGGGCTTGGCCAACCACGGCCAGCCAGCCGAACCCAGCCTACAGCATGTTTTTGTAAACACAGTTTTACTGGCCCGCGACTACATCCCTTCGTTTACATATTGTCTAGGGCTGGGTTTGTGCCACAGTGACAAAGTTGAGCATCTCAACGGAGACCGTATGGCCCACAGAGTCGAAAATATTTACTCCTTGACCCTTTACGTTAAAAGTTTGCTGACCCCTGCTATACATGTTTTGGCCAAGAACAGTTTGTTCAACGAAAGAAATAATCCTAGACACGAATTTCTCAACTGTCGGTCCTTTTAACGTACTGTGATGATGGTTTTCCTTGATTGTTGGTCTCTAGTGCTTTCTGGGTCTCTAAATATTTAGTCCACTTGCTATGACTGTGACTGGCTGCCATTTATTGAGCACCTACTGTGTGCCAGGACCTTCGGCACTTTGCACGTATGACCTCTTTGGCGATCAGGTTCAGGAGGCTTTTGTAAACGGCCAGGGAGCAAATATTTGAGGCTTTGCCAGCCATATAGCTTCTGTCTTCTGTTTTGTTTGTTTTTGTTTTTTACCATCCTTGAGAAATGTAAAACCATTCTGAACACGAAGGCAATTAAAAAAAAAAAAAAAAAAAAGCAAACAGGCTGCAGGTTGCCGGCTGCATCTGGCCCGCGGGCCACAGTTTGCTAACTGCTTTAGACCTTCAAGACATATCAGGGTTGGGGTAGGGCTGTCTTTGTTCTTCACCGACACCTTAGCTCACACAGGGCCTGGTGCACAGTGGTGAGCAAATGAATGAACCACATCCCTCTGAGGAAGGCATGATTAGTCGCATTTTACAGATGGAGAAACAAAGGCCCAGACACGGAGAGAGATCTGGCCACAGACATACGGCGGCGGGTGGGTGGCAGCGCTGAGCGCCGCCCCTCCCCTGCACCACCCTCATGCCCCGCCCCCACCTCACCCCTGAGCCTACCTGGATGTGGGTGGGGTGCACTGGGGCCACCCAGGTCCACGCGGCCACTCGCCATCTGCTGCAGCCGCGGCACGTCCACAGCTGTGAGCCATGACAGCGACTGCAGGTCCCCGGGAAGGTCGTCCTCACCGGTGGTGGCGGCCAGGAGCCTGCAGGGAGGGGCAGGAGCTCGGGCGGGGCGGGGAGCTCAGGCCAGCTCTTGGGGGGGCCCCCCCCACCTCTGGAATCGCCCCCTTAGTCCCTCACCTCCCCCAGCTTCCCTAACCTGCCCGTCCCCGGGGCTGGACATGGGGACCCAGGATCCTCCCGCTTTGGCGGCCAGGACCACACATCCTCAAATCATTCATTCCTTCATTTACCCACTTAACACATCTCACGTTAGCCCCTCCCCCCAGAATGATAAACGCTCATGTTTGTTGAGCACTTACTCCGTGCCCGGCACCGTATCAAGCCCTTCGCAGGCAGAAACCCGTTTAAATCTCTGGGTCACCTCATGAGGTAGTATTATTATGATTCCCATTGTATGGGTGGGGAAACTGAGGCACAGGGCTCGGTGCTCAACAAGCACAGTCCTTTTCGATCCCGCTCGATCCCCACAGTAGCCCTGAGAGGTAGGATATGCCCACATCCCCCCCCTTTTACAGATGGGGAAACTGAGGCTCAGAGCCCCGAGTCACTGGCCCAAAGCCATGTGTAACAGGAAGCGGGGGGTCTGGAAACCAGGCAGCACAGCCTGAAGGCTGCGGAGCTCTTCACCGTGACCCCAGGAAGCCCCTGGAGCCTCCACTTGGGACGCAGGCCCACCACCCCTCAACAGATGTGCGAGCAAAACCATCAGTCTCTACGGGAAGGAAGAGGCTGCCCACTGAGGATGGCAGGCAGGTACCCCGATGTGGGGTAACCATGACCCCCAGCACCCACGACGTCATGCTTGCCACAAGGCTCCAAGATGCCCCACGGGAGCATCCCGTCCACGTCGTAACGTGGCTGCAAACTGCCCAGGGGCTTTCTGGTTTGCAGCCCAGAGGCCCGAGGTCCAAATTCCAAGCTCCACGTTTCAAGCAGGAGTGTGTCGGGGCTTCATGGAAAGGGGAAGAGAGAAAAAACAATGCAGCCTCTGGCTTTGTCCTGTCCTGCATGTGACAGGGGACCCACGGTGGACCTCGGCTTCTGTCACCTGCAGGCCACCGCAGCTAGCGTCCCCTCTCCTCTGCCTTGGTGTCTCAGCCTCTCTTCCCCCTCCTTCCCACCTCATCCGCTCTCTCTCTCTCTCTCCCCTTGTTTTAGGGCCACAATTAGCGTTGCCATGGCCACAACTGCTCGGTTGTCGCCGGGCCTCGGCCCTCAGCCCACCAAGCTGGCATCAGGTGACCGCCCGGCTACCCCAGCGATTGGCTGCCTTGTAGGAAAACAGGGCCTGGAAACGATTTGAAAACCCGGCCGGCCCTGTCAGCAGCAGCAGTTGGCCTGGCTTCTGTCCCCCCCGGCGGCCCATTGTGCGACAAACGACTGTTGCCCCCGTGGCACGTGGCCCCCATTGTCCCGGGGTCTCCCTGCAATTGTTTTTGTAGCCCCTTCCCACCCCCGGCTGCCACTCCTTCAGCCTGCTCGTAACTCATCTGGCGAGTGACAGCCGCGGCCCAGGCCTGG
The DNA here is from genome assembly GCF_007474595.2 of Lynx canadensis. NCBI lineage: Eukaryota > Metazoa > Chordata > Mammalia > Carnivora > Felidae > Lynx > Lynx canadensis. The sequence continues at coordinate 75,764,131 of NC_044314.2, read as the reverse complement.
GCGATGCCATCTGTCCCCTCGGGCCCGTGGAGACCATGGGGTAAGGCCGAAGGGCAGGGCCCGCTGTTGGGGACGTCTGGCTGGTCCCCACCCACCCCTCTGCACCCCATGACTGGCCCACCTCCCAGAGGCTGGTGGTGTGAACCCTGCTCCTGCTCTGTTACCTGCTGTAGCTCCCTACTGCCCACGTGGCCCCGTCTGGCGCTGGGGCAGCAGGGAGGGATGGACAGAGGTGAGCCACTGCCGGCAGGTTTCTCAAGGTGGGGCCCTACCAGAGTCCCCGGGATGGTGGTGGGGGGCTTGCAAACGAACCGGCTTCTTGCGTGCCACCAGTGAGCAAAGTCTCTGGCAGCAGGTGACCCAGAGTGGTTAGTTCCCAGAGTGGTTAAGAGCCTGGGCTCTGGGTTCTAATCACCTGTGTGCCCAGGGCCACTGACTTAACCTCTCTGAGCCTCAGTTTCCATCTGTAAAATAGGGTTAACAACACTTCTCGTCTCATAGGGCGTCGTGAGGATTAAGTGTGTAAAGCCCTTGGAACGGTGTCTGACTTAGCTGTCATTATTAATACCAATATTAACGTCAAAAGTCACATTAGCTAGGTTCCCAGAGGACTAGAAGTACATCGAAGCTTTGGACTCTGGTCTCGCGGACCTGCCTCTGTTGCTGTTTCCACTAGCGGCTCCCATTTATTGAGCACTTCCTGTATGCCAGACCCTGGGCTCCACGCTATCCCCATTTTACAGAGAGAGAAACTGAGACCCTCAGCAGTCCCTTAACTGTCCTGAGCCTGTTTCCCCATAACGCGAGGATCCCGGAAGGGTATCGATGTAGCTGAGCCCATAGAGGGGCCGAGTAAATGGTGCTATTCTGGTTGTAATTTATGTGGTTTTCTTCCCTGCCATTTGGGTGTCCCACCTGGCTCCCCATTCCTTCGGCATCATCCCTACTGGGGCCACCCAGTGTCCGCTTTGCCCCCGGGACACCCAGGCACCGTCGCACCTCTGCGTCTTTGCATTATAGCCATTCCCCCCTGCCGGGAATGCCCCCTTTAGCTTTTCCTCCCCCCACCCGAACGGTGCCCATCCCTGCGGGCTCACTCCAAACTGCCTTCTGACGGCCAGAGTCCCTCCAGACATCATCTGACCCCACCCCTCATTTTACCCATGGGGACACTGAGGTTGGGAGAGGAGAAGCCGTTTTCTCCCGATTCGGAGTCCTGAAAAAGACCAGGGCTAGGGCTCCCGGCTCCCAGGGGGCAGGGGGGCGCTCATTCCAGCCCAGGAGTGTGGCTTCTCCTCCGGGAAGTCTTTGCCATCCAGACCCCAAGCTCGGGGACCCCTCCGCCTCCTGACGGCTCCCTACGCCTTGCCAGGGCCTGTGAGTCTGTACAGCCATCTCTCCACCCCTGCCCTGCCTGCTGGACCACCGAGGGCTGGCCCTGAGCCCTGTATCACCCGGTGTCCCTGCACAAAGCGGTGCTACTTCAGTGCCTGCTTGGCTGGTCGAAGTAAGCTGACCCCAGGTCACCGACACAAAGAATGGTGTGACAATGGCCGCGGTGTCCGGAACTTTTGGTGCTCACTGAGCCATCCTCCGCCTCCCTGAGCCCTTGCAACCCCTCCAGGACAGGGACGGGGAGTAGGCGGCCCCACTTTACAGATGGAGAAGCTGAGGCCAGACCAGGACTCGAACCCAGGTCTGTCTGCGCCAGTCTGAGGCTGTTTTTGTGGTACAACGGGCCGAGAATTAGATGTGACCTGGGGGTGATGCACCCCGCCCCCACGATCCTGGGGCTTTCAAGTGGGGGCTGTGTACACAGCATTGCCCAGGAGTTGGTTGAAATGCAGGGTTCGAGACCTAGCCCGGAGCCTGGGGTCCCCCCCTCCTTGAGCTGTGGTGCCCAGGAGACTGTATTTTAGCACCTCCCAGAAAAGCTCTGGGGGAAGGACAGCCCCAAGGTGGTGAAACAGGGTCTTGGGCACAGTGTAAGCTTGGACTAGATGAATCCCTGTGACTTCTGGCCCCTGGGCCTCTGTTTTCTCCTCTGGAAAATGGGAGAATAACAGTCCATATCTCCCTGGGTTGTGTTGAGGATCACACTAGCCAGTGCATATTCAGCTTCCGACACAGGCCTGGTCCCCATTCTCCCTTCGTGGGGGGTTGCTGCTCATCCCGGGGGTCGGTGGCCAGGCCCTGCTCCCCCTGCTGGGTCTCTCTCTTGCCCAGGCCAAAATGTCTGTGTCAGTGTGCCTGGCACCGGCCCAGCTGGTCTCCTGCAGCGGATGTGGATGCCCAGAGGCTCTGTGCCGGGGATCCGCTGGCCCCGAAGCCTGGCTCGCTTTCTGCTGTCTCATCAGCCGGCATTCGGGCCCCTCTTCGCTGTGGATCACGGGAAGAGTGCGGTGCTCTAGGGCCTAACTGGGGAGTGTCTCGTCCCCACTGCCCAGCCTGGGTCCTCAACCATCTCTGTCCCCTTCTCCTCCACCCTTCCTCTGCTCCCTGCCCAGAGGCCCATCGGCCCAGCCCTCTCTCCACGGTGGCTTAGTGAAGCGTCCCTATGACCTGTCCCTCGTCGATGCGTAGAGTTCCATGCGAGGACCCGGGCTGAGTCCACTGCTGGGTTAGGTGGCCCCCGGAGAACCTGATGCTGCAGCAGGGAACCTTGAACCCCCTGAGGGAGCAGCTGTACCCCAGAGCCCAGTATGGGGCCAGGCACATAGTATGTGCTAAGTCCTCACAGATTGGACAAATGAGCAAACAGACCCAGCTTTCCAGATGCCCCACTCCCTGCTGTCCAAAGGGCCGGGAGGGGATAAAAGGCCCAGCTTAACTTTATTTAATTTTATAAAAGCCTGTGGACACAGCTTGGGGTGGGTGAGTCCCCACTGTGTGCCCAAGCCGGTCAGGCAGGTATTGTTATCATTACCACCTTCCCATTTACCAGATGGGGACACGGAGGCCAGGGAGAAACAGGCCTGTCTAGGGTCCCCCAGCAAGAGACTGGGCTGGTTACAGTCCCACTGTCCTTTCTCCCTGCCCTACAAGGAACGGTTGAAGAAATGGGCTCTGTGGATCCTAGAAAATTCTAGCACTGTGCTATCCAATAGGAAGCCGCACGTGGCTATTTATTTAAAAAAAATTTGTTTTGGGGCGCCTGGGTGGCGCAGTCGGTTAAGCGTCCGACTTAGCCAGGTCACGATCTCGCGGTCCGTGAGTTCGAGCCCCGCGTCAGGCTCTGGGCTGATGGCTCAGAGCCTGGAGCCTGCTTCCGATTCTGTGTCTCCCTCTCTCTCCACCCCTCCCCCATTCATGCTCTGTCTCTCTCTGTCCCAAAAATAAATAAACGTTGAAAAAAATTAAAAAAAAAAAATTTGTTTTAACATTTATTTATTTTTGAGAGACAAGAGTGAGACAAAGTGAGAGTGGGGGAGGGGCGGAGACAGAGGGAGACACAGGACAGGAAGCGGGCTCCAGGCTCCGAGCTGTCAGCCCAGAGCCCGACGTGGGGCTCGAACCCACAGGCTGTGAGATCACGACCTGAGCAGAAGTCGGACGCTCAACCGACTGAGCCCCCCAGGCGCCCTGCGCACGTGGCTATTTAAATTTAAATTCATTAAAATTAAAATTATGGATCCAGTTTCTTTATCACACCAGCCACATTTCAAGTGCTCAATGGCCACACATGGCCAGTGCCCGCCGTACTGGACAGCACAAAATTGGAACGTTTCTATCACCACAGAAAGTTCTACCAGGTGGTGGTGGTCTGGAACGGTCTTTTCACAGAAAGTTCTACCAGGTGATGGTGGTCTGGAACAGTCTTTTCGATCATTATGGAAAAATCTCTGGTGTGTCTATATTGCCTTAAAATTGGAAATTTGATTTGGGTTTGGAAATTTCAGGAGCTGATTGCAATGGAATTTGGAGTTTTAGTATGTCCCATTACAAAAAACTCCCCACTTCACCTCCCACCAGCGAGGAAGTGACAGGGAACGGCTCTGTAAAAATGGGAGCCTTGTACTAAGGTGGCTCACAAAGTAGTAAGCTCCCCGTCCTGGGAGCATTCAAGCAGGGGTCAAGGGATGATGGGGGTCAGGCTCCTATTGGATGGATGAGCCCAAGCAGCCTCCAAGTTCCCTTTGATGCAAAGAAGCTATGACTCATGGGAACAGTCTGCAGGTAAAACACTCTGGTCACGTTTCCACAGTTCTATCATCTGGGGCAAGTGAGTCTCCCTCTCCGGGCCTCAGTTTCCCCAGCCACAAAGCAACGGCGGCAGAGTAGAGGTTCCCTTAGAGTCCTACGTGCGCTTGCGCTCTAGGAAGGCAAACTAGACTGTGGTTAGGAGCAGGCATGAACCCCAACACGGGTGGACCAGGGCCTAAAGATTCCTGCCTGTGTGACGGTCACCTGCTCTGGGGCTCAGTGTATAAACCGGGAATAATAATGGCATCTACTCTAAAGTGATGGTCAAGAATATGATGGGGCACCTGGGTGACTCTGCCGGTTAAGTGTCTGGCTTTGGCTCAGGTCACGATCTCGCGGTTTGTGGGTTCGAGCCCCGCGTCGGGCTCTGTGGGGACAGCTCAGAGCCTGGAGCCTGCAGCCTGCTTGGGATTCTGTGTCTCCCTCTCTCTCTGCCCCTCCCTGCTCGTGCTCTGTCTTGATCTCTCAAAAATAAATAAACATTAAAAAAAAAAAAAAAAAGAAGGAAAGAAAGACCTGCCTGGCACCCCAGAGTCCCCTTCTGAATTCAGTAGCTCACCATCAGCTCTCCACCCCACACGGGGACACATCCGTCTTTTCCTTACTAACACACACACCTTGTGGGTGTCATCACCCCTGTTCACAGATGGGAGAGGTGAGGGCGAGCCAGGAGAATTTATCTCAGCAGCTTCTGGCCAATGGCCTCAGGTACCCGCCCCAGCACCTTTCCCCGGGGCCTCTATTTACCCATCTGGAACACAATGGGGTTGAGCCCTTTCCATCTTGGTGGGGCTGCCCCTGGGACACACGCAGCCTGCCAGGCCACTCGGGGTGGGGGGACCGCAGAGGTGGGCGGCCCACCTCTGCCAGGAAGTGGGAGGATGCTGAAGGGGGCGGAGCCTGGTGAGGAGCAAGGTGGTACCCTGGGGAAACCGACCTCAGAATACTCGGTCGTCAGTGGAATAATCCGACCAACATTTTCCAAGTGCCTACTACGTGCTTATCATTTTACCTGCCTCATCTGTGTGCCCTGGTGAGTTTGCTCATCACAATTCCCGAGTCCTCTGCAATGACACATTCCGGGCCCCGCCCAGCTAGGGAACCCGAGTCAGGCCTGTCCCCCGCGACCCCCCATTGCTTTCTCTCGGGCATTTCCAGGTAGTGATTCCAAGTGTCGGCTCTACGGTCAGCCAGGCCTGGGTTTGAATCCCACCCGGCCCCTTTATAGCTGTGAGACTGGTCTGCGGTAGTCTGCCTCTCTGGGCCTCAGTTGGCTCCTCTATACGGCTTAGTGCCTGTACCCACCTCGCAGGGTGTTTGTTGTAAGGACTGAGGCGGCCATGAGGGTGGGGCGCCCAGTCCACCCACGTGCATGGCATGGTGCGGTTCGCGTGATTACGAACATCTTCTAAAGAGCGTGCAGCCAACACTCAGTAAACATAGGTATTTCCTCAACTCCTACTTGCCAGGCTGTGGGGCAAGCACAGAACTGCCCCTCTGCCCGAGGAGAGAACTTTCTAGTTGACTTAGGAACGCACAGAATGGAGGAGCGGTCCCATGGTGTGCCTACCTCCCCGCCAGCCCTCTCCGGTCTGTACCTCCCTCGGTGCTCGACAGCCTGTGGGATGAAGGCTCCTTAGCAAACCCATTTCGCAGATGGGATAGCTGAGGCTCAGAGAGGGGAAGCGATAGCCCTCGGCCTCACAGCGTGTACGCAAAGGAGCTGGGGCTTGAACCACCACCCCGCAGCCTCTTTACTTGGTCTCTGTGCCAGTTTGGCTGAAATACATCAAGCTGTGGGCGGGAAGGGTAAATCATCGTCATCATTTTTAGAAGGATCTGCTGGGTGCCTCCATAGTGACAGGGTCCCTGGTCAGGGGACCCTGTGATGGCCCTGGGCAAAGCGACACACAGCAATGGAGTCCCTGGCTGCCATCCTAAGTGACCAGGGGACCAACCTGATGACAGGAATTAACAGTGTCCTTAATTAATCAGCCATGTTGCTGGAGGGACAGAAGATGAGCCAGGAGGGCAAGGCACTGCAGGGGGTGAGCCCAGGGACACCTGGATTCCAGTCCTGGCTCTACTCCTAATAGAGGTCCTTGTGCAGGTGACTCGGTGCCTTTGAGTCTCTGTTAGCTCATGTGCAGAACAGAGGTGTTCTTGGTTCAGGGTAAACCACAGGAAGTGTGTGGAACAGTGTGTGGCTTGACTGCTAGACAACTATTTGTGGAGTAGATGGATTTAACACCCAGCAGTCAGAGTGACCTTTTGGAAGGGACATCAGAACCTGGCACTGTCCTTAAAACCCATTAGGGGAGTAAGGCTTCAGCTCCCCACCATGATCTGGCCCTGGCTACCTCCCACCCCTCCCCTCATGCCTTCCTCTCCTCCGCTCTAGCGAACCTGTCGAACTTTGAGTTCCTCAAGCATTTTAAGTTCTCTTTGCACCTGCTGTTCCCTCCGGCTGGAATGCTGTTCCATGCACTCATTCATGGCTGGCTCTTTCTCATGCTTCTGGTCTCAGCCTAAATCTTCCCTCCTCTGAGAGATTCTCCCTGGCTACCCACACCCCTAGTGGTCCTTCCTGTGTGTGTCTGCAGAACATTTAGCATTTTTTAAGGAGGTATTCACTTTATACGTTTCCAGTCATTCCACTCTAGGAGGGCCAGGGCTGGGAGACCCTCTATTTTGTTCAGCCACTGGCACAGGGCCTGGCACCCTGTGGACATTTATTACATCCTTGCTGGAGTAGGAAAGGGTAGAAGGGTACCCCAGCCCAGCCCAGGTAGAAGGAATCCACTTGTGGCCGAAATCCCACTCCAAGCCCTTTGTAGCTATGTGACCTTGGGCAAATCACTTTACCTGCCCTGTGCCTCAATTTTCCCGTCTATAAAATGGAATCATCATCATAACCTCCCCCCCACACAGAGGGCAGCTGTGAGGATAAGATCAGATGATGTGTACGATGGGGCCCGGCACCCAACAGATGCTTAGACCCCGTTCCTTCTTTCTTCCCCATTGCGTTCTCTCCTCTTGCCTTTTGCATGGTCACTAGGAGGAGACCCCACAGCACGTATTGCCTCTGGGGAGTCAGATCACCATCCCCGCGGAGCAGAGGCGCATCCAGCCCCGGGACGTCACTTCCTCTCTGATTACAAGGAGGTTTTTACCTGCCTTCTGGAGATGTGGTTTAGTAGGCAGCTCTTAACATTACCACAAACTGTTCCTGTTTCCAATCCAACCCTTTACACAAAACGGATTAAGCATTTCACGGCGGTATTTATTTAGCTAACACATCTTTTGTAACATCTTTTGTAACCGTTCACAGGAAAAAGAAAATCAAATGCAGTTGAGCAAGCTAGGGGATTCCCAACTGGGCCAAGAGTGAGCGTAATAGGACATGATTTGATTAGGAAGCTGGAAAAGGGAATCTCTCCTTGCTAGAACTTGGCTGGAACTTGGCAGGGGTGGGGTGGGGGGCGTGTGTGTGTATGTCTTTGTGCGCGTGCACACGCGTTTCTAGGGGTGAACCCAGGAAGGCTGGACCCCAGAAAGGCTACCTCTCTTTCCCTTGCCTGTTAGGTAGCTGGAGGAGTTGTTCTGGCCACCTCGAGGGAGGAAGGGTGTGAGGATGTTGGGAGCGTCACCGCCCCTGACAGATGGAGCCCCCAGCCTCCCCCCTGCAAGGAGGTTACAACTGATGGGTGGAGCCACACTGATATGGGAGTTAAACCATCCCCACACGCAGCTCAGCGGGGGGCTTAAGAGGAAAGGCAGGTGGCCTCTGTCCACCCTGGTCCACACTGCGGGACTCTGTCGTCACTTAAGCACAAAGCCTCTCTACATTTCCATGGACATACTGTTTCTCAAGTGATAGTTACCCATCCATCCATCTACCTGATGAATATTTATGATCGATCGTGTGCCCAGCACTGTGATCCACAGATGAAAACACCACTGTCCAAGGAAAGGAAGGGCTTTGCCCATTTCTTAGAGGAGGAACTGAGAGTCTGGCATCAGAATCTGTAAGGAGAGCCACAGAGCCGCATGGCTGTGGAAGGTAAACGTCCAAGGAGCCAGAAGTCAGCCTTCTTCCTCTGGGCCTCAGTTTCCCGATCTGTAAAAGGAGGTTGTTGGACCTGACCTCTAGAATAAGTTCCAAACGTGGGGACAGGTAGTTGAAATCTGCTGCCCTGGGGGCGCCTGGGTGGCTGCCAGTTAAGCATCTGGCTCTTGATTTCAGCCCAGATCATGGTCTCATAGTCCGTGAGTTCGAGCCCCGCAGCAGGCCCCCGCTGACAGTGCAGAACCTGCTTGGGATTCTCTTTCCCTCTGTCTCTCTCCCTGCCCGCACCTACATGCATTCTCTCTCTCTCTCTCTCTCTCTCTCTCTCTCTCTCTCAAAATAAATAAACTTCAACAACAACAAAACAACGCTGTTCTGCCCCTTCCTGAACGTATGCCTCTGGACAAGATGCTGGGCCTCAGTCTCCTTGTCTGTAAACTGGGATCATGCCAGCACCTATTCCATGGTTGTTACCATGGAGATAAAATGGGGTCGGTGCACTTGCTAAGGAGCTCCGCAGCTTTCTGGCACACAGTAGGTGCTTAGTAACTCGAATTATCCCGCAGAACCTCGAAGGGAGCACTTCCCTCCCAGCTTTGAACCAAAGGGAAACCGGCTAACCCATGTCGAACCCACGTGGGACGTGAGCTGTTGGTGCTGTCCACGGGGTCACGGCTGCCCCTGGCCCTGGCCCCCAGGCCCCAGCGTCTCAGGCGGGGAAGGCTGCTGCCATTTGCTGTCTAGGCCCGGCCACGGACTCTCCCCCGACCGCTCCTTGGGGACAGGACGGCCTCCAGCTGCTGTCCCCTGCCCCCGCTCCCTCCCTCTCTGCACACAGCCATTGAAAGTTAACGGCCAAGGCGGCCCTTGGGGATGGAGGGCTGCGTGGAGGGCTGCCTGGGGGCTGGAACCAGGCTTGACCAGCAGCCTGAGTGGTCCTTGGAGCCATTCCCTGGAGAAGGGAGAGGGGGAATGAGAAGCCCATAAACTTCTCCAAGGCTATTATTCAGGGAGAAAAATGGGAGTGGTTGGAAGGGGCCAGGGAGTCTACTCCGCGATCATAAAACCTCCCCTCCCTGAGAAAGCACTCTATCCCAGGCCTGGCCCAACACCTTTTCTAGACAGAAAGTGCCGGATACTCCCAATGACCTGTGAATTGGGCTCTCCCTTTGCTCCGTTCCACAGATGAAGAAACTGAGGCACAGAGACGGACAGTGACTTGTCTGGGGGTCACACAGTGGCGAGGTGGCAAAGCAACTTATTGTGTTCCAGCACTTGAGGGGCACGGGGTGGGGCGGGAGGGTAGTGGTCGTGGCGCCCTCTGGGTGGGACAGCCTCAGGTTCGAGTGGTACTTTGGCCACGACTAGCTGTGTCATCATGCAAAGCCATTTAATCAGATTGAGCCTTGGTTTCCTTATCTGCCAGATGGGCACAGGAGTGCCACATTCACAGGATGGCTTCGGCACAGGGAAGGCAGGTAGTAAAGGGTTAAGAAACCATCAGCTGCTATTATTATTATTATCATTATTATTATTATTATTGCTGTTGTCACCATTATTATTTTTCTGCCCTCAGGGACATGGTAGCTGTTTAACACAAGAAAGCCCCAAACCCATGCAAATATAAGGCAGGACACTCAGGCCACTCATCCTGTGCTGAGGCAAGACTGTTTCTCTTAGCTCCACTGCCTCGCCCCTGCCAGCTGGTCAGGGAACTGGGTAGGCATTGACACCCCCCCTCCACACACACACACACACACACACACACACCAGTAAGCTTACTGCCTGCTCTGCCCTATTTCTGGAGAGGGACAGCTTGCTCAGTACCCCAGACAGTTTGGGAGCTGGGCTGGCCAAGACCCCAAGGCTTGGAGCTGGTGGGAGCCCCGACTGGGGAGTACTGGAAATCTGGGTTCAGGGAACCCCCTCATCCACCCTGTTCCTCCAGGGCCCCCACACGAAGGCCCTCCAGAGACCCCAACTGTTGCAGAAACTTAACACTTGTTAATGGAACTAAGTAGTAAGAACCGGCAAATGCTGGTTCTGTGTCTCTTGCTCCATAAAATATATTCAGTCCTTTTAGCAGCGACTGCGCCCTGATCGTGCTCATGGGAAAGATTAGGAGACTCAAGCAAATCACGTGACATGTCCAAAGCTGGACTTTGAACTTGGCACATCTGACTCCAGAGCAGCTGCTCTGAACACCTGATTCCTGGGGCACCTGGGTGGCTCAGTCGGTTAAGCGCCTGACTTCAGCTCAGGTCATGATCTCGCAGTTCGTGAGTTCGAGCCCCGCGTTGGGCTCTGTGCTGACAGCTCAGAGCCTGGAGCCTGCTTCGGATTCTGGGTCTCCCTCTTTCTCTCTGCTACTCCCCTGCTCGTGCTCTGTCTCTGTCTCTCTCTCTCAAAATTAAACAAACATTAAAAAAAAAAGTTTAAACACCTGATTCCCTAACTCTGATGCTTTTATGGGGTGCTTTAGGCAACAGTAAGAATCAATGGTTCTGAGCTTTTCCAGCTGGTCCAGGGGAAGGACCTGTTTTCCCACGGGCTTCCGGCGGGGGGGGGACAGAGGGAGATTCACCCCGATACACTGAGTGCCTGCTGGGTGACAGACACTTCCATAGATATTACATTTAAAACCCGTAGCTTTTATTATCCCTGCTACAGACACAGACAAATGAAGGTGTAGAAATGAAATCGCCCAGAATCATACAATTGGCAAGTGGCAGAGTCAGAAATTGTTGCTTCATCTTCATAATAACTCCATGCAGTGGGTACTATTTCTAGCCCCATTTTATGAACGAGGAAACTGAGGCTCAGGAATCAACCGGGATTATAGAGGATTTCAGGGCCCAAGCTCCTAACACCCTTATGCTGCCCCCACTACACCTGCCATTATTTAAACCCTTTCAGGGCTGGAAGGAAGCCCAGCGGTCCTTGGTGGTGGGTTCTTGATTAAAGATTTCACTTAATGTCTCCAAGCCTCAGTTTCCTCATCTGTGCAATGGGGGCTCATCACAGCAACTTCCCAAGCTGGGCACACAGTAGGTGCTCTCAGATTGCCTCATGCCTAGCATACATGTGGAGTCCCAGATCTGCACACAGCAAGATCTCAGCAAACATCTCTTTGCATTTGCGTCTTCGTTCGGATCTCAGAAGGCAGCCTCCAGGCCCACAGCCCTTAGGAAGCAAACCTCGCTCTAATTGGGGGCTGTCGTCTGCCCCAGAAGGCATTGCTGGTGAGTTGTAGTGGCCCCAGGAGGCCAGACAGCCCCTGGGTAAACAGGTCTGATCCGAGGTGACAGCCTGCTCTTCCCAGGCCAGCCCCGGTCCTGTCCCCACTCCATAATCTGGGCTGTGCCCCCTCAACCCATGGACACGATGCCTGCCTTGACAGGTGGGGCACTGGGAACCAAGTCAGGCCTCCTGGCCTCAGGCGAGAGAGGCTGGGAGGGAACTCCAGCTCATTCCTTTTTTCTCCTCCTCCCTCCCTTGGCTGTGTGACCTTCTTGGCCCCTTCTCCCTTCTTGGCCTCAGTTTCCCCAACCGTAAAAGAAAGGGGCTGGACTAGTCGAACCCCGAGAGGCTGTTCTAGCTCTGAGGCTTGAAGAGAAAAAAACGGGCAAAGGACTCTGAGGAGCTCCCCCGACCCGTGTATATCTCGCTTCATCCTGTCTCAAGAAACAACTTATTTTGGCCTCAGCTCCATCAAATTTATTCTTCAAATACACTCAAGAGCGTCATTTAACTGATAAGGAAATGAGGTCCAGAGGTCCAGAGAGGTCAAGGGCCTTGCTGAAAGTCACACAGTCAGGCTAGGAATTCAGGAGTTCCCGCTCCCAACTTCTGCAGCATCCAAGGAGCGTGGCCGCCAATTCCTCCCCCACACCCCAAAGCTTTGGGGGGACATTTCCTGGAGCCAATCTTAGGACACTGTAAGGGAAGCAGTAACTGCCACTGTCATCTTAACATTCACCAGGATGCCCAGTCTGTCACCCAGGAGGGGACCTCTCTTGGAGGAGACAAAAGACTGGCCTTTGAGTGGTCCCCGTTGCCCCAGGCCACAAGCCCAGACACCCTCAGAGAGGCCAACTTTGAAATTGAGATCTTCCGGCTGTCTTGCAAAACCGCAAAATTTAAGGTAACAATAGTTCTTGCGCAGACACAATAAGCAGCACATAAACGCGTTAAACAATTAAAAAAAATGGTTTGTTTTTGCTGAAGCCCTCACCTGTACTCCTGTGGAGAGGGGTGATGACTTTGCCCTGAGTTTTGCAGAATTCCTGACATCATAGATGAGATGTCACTTTCTATCATCTCCTTGGGGAAAAGACAAGCAGAAAACAAAGCTCCCATCAGTGATGGTGTGGACAGGGCAGAACCCCAGTTTTCCCACAGTTCAGAAGGATGAAGCTCAACCAACCAGCAGAACACTTGAAAGAAAGAAAGAAAGAAAGAAAAAGAGAGAAAGAAAGAAAGAATAAAGTACTAGAAGATTTCTGGGCATCATAGGTCACTTTCCCAGGGCAGTTCTACAGAGTTTCAGAAGCAAATGAAGAGAATGGAATGAAATTCCAGGTTCTTTCGAATTGATGGGGGAAGGGCAGAGGAAGGCTCTAGAATCCAAATGTCAAGTCGTGGAAAATGTGGACTTGCAAAATAGGAATCAGAAAAACCTGAATCCCTTCCAAGCCTCTTTTCAACCGCAGCTCAGTTACTTTATTGTTCAGTTATTTATTTATTTATTTTTTTTAAACAAAAAAGGTAAATAAAAAAGGACAGCTTGACGTGTCATGTATGTTTCTCTGGGAGGGCCAAATTCCCACTTGCAAAGGGGAATAATCCCTGCAGGGCTCCCGCCCTGGAAATGCCTTCAGAAATGCCACATGCCCTGGCTGGAAAACCAATCCAACCTCCCACCCCACCCCACCCCCCACCACATCCACACACAGTCTTTAAAAAAAAAAAAAAATCAAGAAACAAAAACACAAAATTTGCCGAAGTTTCCCAAACTTCAACCTTGAAACAAACACAGAAACCCACCCAAGAATCTCAGTTCCGCCCCAAAAGTCATTCAGGGATTCCCGGGAAGGAGAAAAGGGGAGAAGAGAGAGGTAGCCCCCACGGCCCCTGCGCCCGGGGCTCCACCCTGGAAATGCAATGCAAGGCAGCAAAGCCGACCCCGCAAGGCGGTACCTGGAGCCGATCCTCGTCTGGCCGCCGCTGCAGGCGCTCTTGGGGCGGGCGGGGGTTCCGGAGGGGGGCTCCCTCGCGCTCGCCCCTCGCGTTCAGCAATTTGGCCGCCGTCGCGGCTCGAACCGTTTTTAAATTTCCCTCTCTGGAGCTGTCCAGCTCAGAGCATGCGCAGTAGCCGTGCAGGGGGCTTTTTCCCCAAGGGTCAGTTACAGGGCAGGGTCAAGGGGACTGCAGCGAGTGTTTCCCAGCAGCCGCCAGCCTTGCACGCCCCGGGGCTCTAGGTGGGGTGGGGTGGGGCGGGGCGCACCCCTCTTCAAACTTTGCCAGCAGTGGCCGCAACTGCATGCCGGCGAGCATGCGTTGAGGAGCAGTGGGAGGGCGATTTAGACCAAAAGAATTAAGTTGCAAAAGGATGCCGGGTGCATTAAAACTTGCAACCCGTCACTTCCCCGGGGGGGAGAAGGCGGTGGGTGGGAGGAGAGCTCGGCGGCAAACTCCCCTTTCCCCCTAAGCCGGGACGGGCCTTGAGGCCGCCCGGCGAGGTGGGGGGGCCCAGGTAGACGCCGATTCCGGCTACCTGTCCCTTTAAGAAAGTTGCGCCCGCGGGCTGGCGCGCGGCGGGCGGGCGGGGGCTGCGCGGCCGGGAGCGCTCGCGCCGGGCGCCTCCACCTGCCGAGGCCTCGAGGGGGGGGGGCGGGCCGAGCGCGGCGGCCCGGCGCTGGGGGGCGGCCCGGGTCTGCGCGCCGCACTCCCCCCGCCCCCGGATCCCGCGTGGAGAGTGAGTCCGCCCGGAGCGCGCGCGCGTGCGCGCGCGGCTGGGCTCGGCGGCCGAGGCGCTCGGGGTCCGGGGCCGCGAGCCGAGCCCGCCGAGCCGTTGGGGGCCGGGTCCCGCCGGTGCGCCCGCGCTCCCGCCTTCCCCGCCGCCCGGCCCGCGCCGCCTGCTGCCCCGCCCCGCCCGGCGCCCGCCGCGGGAAAGGTGGCGCGGACCGCGGGCGGCGGCGGGCGGCGCGGGCGCGGACAAAGGTCCCCGCGGCCCCCCTTAGGGGGCTGGAGTCAGTGTGATCCCCCGAGAAAGTCTGCCTTTCCGGCGCCCTCGCTCCTGAGCCTCCGTTGGAATCATTTGCCAGAGTAATGACCACACTAATCGTCACGGCCACCCTTGGCTTCATTTCCTTATGTATTTCTACCTCCTCGTTTATTCTTCACGCCGGCCCCTTAGACGCGATGGTCCCCTTTTCGCCTCTGGCGAACCTGACGCTCTGAGCGGTCACGAGGGGGCCGAAGGAGCACGGCCAGTAAGTGGCAGAGTCCGGATTGGAACCCAGAGCGGAGAGATGCCGCGGCCCCTGCACCTGCGGGTGGACATTGGGCTCGAGGCTGCGCCACTCTGGCCGAGCCAGGCCGGGCGCCCAGCGCTTCTTGAATTTTCTGTGGCTGCCCTCGCGTTCTGCATCCCCGTAGCAGGCAAGGGAGCCGCGTCTCCACGCCTGTGGTTGGGAAGCGTGTCCTAGCCCGTGCTTAAGTCCCGCAAGGAGCCGGGGCTCCCTAAGGCTGGGTGTACCTGGATTTCATTGCTCATTCAGGTGGGCTGTGACCTTGGCGCTGGTCCATGTCCTCCTGAATGGTTTTCCTTTAACACCTGGGCGCCCTTAGTCCTTTCTTCTCTGCCAAGAGTAAATAGATCACTTGCCTTCTCTAGTGGGGGAATGTAGTTTACGGGTGTTAGTTAAGGTCATGGTCATGAAACTCTGTTTTCATTTCTCTCCGACCTACCTCTATTGAAAGTTTGCATTTTGCCTGTTTATAAAAGTCGTTAACACGGCTTTAAGTGTCCCTTGGTGACCTATAATTAGAGACCAATAATTAATTCCAAGGTTAAGTGGTAAGCATTCAAAGTATTTGAGTTTATTTCTGTTAATCCTTAATGGAGTTGTGTGTAAACAGAGGTGACTTCACAATCTCCTGTTGAGGTAACAGCCCTTTTCGCTAAGGTACAATTTTTTTTATCTCCACAGCAGTTTGGAAAGAAAGTCTCTCTTCTGAAAGTTGATGGATTCAGTAAAGCTTTTTAAATAAAATGCATCCAGTTTGTGAGTTCTGCAGACTCGTGCACTATGGAAAAGCCAAGCAGGGACCCTTCCTTAAAAGACAAAAAAAAAAAAAAAAAAAAAAAAAAAAAGGAAAAAAGGATGTTCTGGAAAGTCCTCAAAACCTCCCCTTTTCCTTGAGAAAACTTGGCTTTGAAAACTTGGCTTCCCTGCATGGGTTTTTGGCTGGGAACTATGGCCATTTTACTAAAGAATTGACATTTTAAGTTCTCAGCTTCAGGAATGATTGGTGAAAATATTGCCACTCAAACTTCTACTGTTGAGGGTATTCAGAAAACCCAGGTAACTTAGCAGAAACCCTTCTTTTGTCACATGCGTCTATTTTTCCCTTTTACGAATATTTCTCAAGCCTGTTGAAGTGTAAGAGTCACCTGGGGTGAAATTAAAACCACAAAAGGAAAGAGCTGGGGAATCCTTGTTTCACAAATGTCCCACGTGATTCTCAGGTAAAGTGTGGACACCTGTAGTAGGTGATCATGAAGTTCACCTGTGTCCATGGCTCTGCGGCTCCTTATCATTTGCTTCTGTATGGGGAGGGTCTTAGATCCATCCTGACTTTGCAAAGGTACGAGCTTTCCTGCTAGCAAGATTTCTAAAAGGCTCAGCAGACACTCTGTTCACCAGACCTCTGATTTTTATAGAAAATCTGCAGAAAGGAATGAAAGCAACAGGTATGTGGATTTTCTGCTTACGCTCTGGATTGACGTAGTGGAAAATGCTCTAATCTGGGCCTGAGTTTGATACGTGTTGGTGGTTGAGCAGTAGTTATTTGTCTGGTCTCTTCGGAGCTAGGGTGCCTATGGCTGTGGGCAAAATATTTGTTTATGATGTTAACGATGAGCTTAAAACCCAACTCCTTCATGCGTGGGAAGACCAGTTCCTTGTGTGCAATGTGTAAGTATAGCGTTCGTATTGAAGGATTACAATATATTCACTTAGCAAGTTAAAGCAGCTTTTTTTTTTTTTTTTAGCTCAAGTAGCCCGATTTTTATCACACGCTCTGACCGTTTCTTCTTTAATTCCAAAGTTTTTGACTTTTATTTTGCTTAACTGTTCTGAGTTTCCCATGGTAAAGAGGGAAAGGGAGTGTGGTCAGAATTACATGACTTGTAGCAATGAATAGTTCTCTGTCTTCCGCTCTGACCTCTGGCTGGTACAGTGAACCGCAGGGCACATCTACGAAGCAGAAATCTCAAGGTGGTGTTTTTTTTTCCTCCCTCATAAATGACTATACTACAGTAAACCCTCAAAGCCACAGCCTCCTGGGCTGTCTCTGGCGCATAGTAGGCACTCTGGAGATTTACAGGCTTTTAAAAAGCTTTTTTTCTTGTGTCCCATTGCTAAAAACTAGTTAGGTGGCATTTTCTTCTCAGAAAGTTCTGGACAGAAAGCTTACCCGGTCTTTACTCCCCAAGACTCATGGCTCTCTTAAAAGTACCTTCTGATTCTGATTTCTTAAGAGGTAGGTTCACTAGCATTGGGAAGCCACTGTTGAATGTGTGAACACAGCTTTCGAAGACGAGAGCAGAGTTTGTTGTTTTTCTGTGGGAGACCATGAAAGTCCACTGGTCATTGATCTCCTTTGCTCCTCTTAGCATGACTGATACGTGTATTATGGTTCTCTTTGGGAACGCGTTTGTAGAGGAACTGCCGCTTATAATTGTCCTACATCTTATTTAATAAAAGGATGCTAAACCCTCCGGTGTTTCTAGGAAGGGAATACTATAATGTTTTTGTATCTTTGTGATCTCCTGCCTCTAGTCTGAAACTCCAGACCAGTTTCCACCGTTGTCCTGTCTGACTCTTCAGAAAGGTTGTGACTAACTTAAAAAAAACAAACAAACAAAAATTAAGCCTGTTAAAGAGTGTGACCCTCAAATGTGCACTGAGCAAGTTGCCGGAGCCTTCTCCGCGTTATTTCTATTTTTTTCCCCCAACTGCCTTTTATAATAACCTCACTTCGTTGTTTATGGCAATATATCTAGGCTTTCCTTTCTGAAAAAGTTGTTTCTTTTGGCCGCTTTTTTGGAGTGCCGAGAGAATAAAAACCAGAGGCCTTATTGTCTATGACTTCGCAAAATAGAGCCACCACCAGGTGGTAGGTTCTGAGGCTTATTAATCAGGATAAGGAAAAACTTGCTAACAGTGACCGTGATCCCAGGCTGGCCTGTCTCCTCTGCTGGTAAACAGTGCCCTCACCCCAGCTGTCGATACAGAGACTGGGCACTGGTGAAGGGGGATTCTGAAACCAGAAACCAGTTGGATGCCATCTCTGAAGCTCCCCCAATGCCAGAATTCCACAGTATTCCTTGAACTTGAATGCCAGGTTGGTCTACGTAAATAATTTTCTGGACCAAGTCTCTGCTGCATTAACAAGTAGTATAGGGGCGTCTGGGTGGCTCAGTCGGTTAAGTGTCTGACTCTTGGTTACGGCTCACATCATAATCT
Organism: Lynx canadensis; assembly: GCF_007474595.2. Taxonomy (NCBI): domain Eukaryota; kingdom Metazoa; phylum Chordata; class Mammalia; order Carnivora; family Felidae; genus Lynx; species Lynx canadensis. The sequence continues at coordinate 75,746,104 of NC_044314.2, read as the reverse complement.
CAAGGTTTGTGAGTTCAAACCCCCCATCGGGCCCTGTGCTGACAGCGCAGAGCCTGCTTGGGATTCTCTCCCCTGCCCTCTCTGCCCCTCCCCAACTTGTGCACGTGCTCACTCTCCCTCTCTCTCTCTTGCAACATAAACTTTAAAACAGATATTTAAAAAAATGCTATATTTACATCTAACTGATAATCCAGAGGAGTGAAGAAATAAATGCTTTGAGAAAAAACTTAATCCTTTATCCATTTCAACACCTATTATCTTGATAATGACCACATTGATGCTGCTGGGTGGTTATTTTCCTATCTGGCTTAAGTTGAAAAGCACGAAACAAAGCATTTAGAGATGCTTAGAGATTGAGAGATTTCGAGCATTTAGAGATTTACAGTAAAAATGTGTTAAAAGGCTGGGCCATCTGTTGGTCAAACAGACCAGTCAAGTTGTTTGGCATAATCTTCACCTGAAGCATGTTTGATATTGGGCAAAGTGAACAACCCATCCTCATAACATAGCAATTCCATATGAATTGGAGTATGTATCCAGAACCCTCCATTCCCTGCGGACGCTAAACACAGGGAGGGCCCTCCAGGAGGAGATGCTCCCTGAGGCTCAACTGGTTGGAGAGGACAGCGGTGGCTCCCTTCTCAGTGCTGTCCCTCTCTTGCCTATCCCTAGCTGCAGGGCTTTGGATGAATTCTTCCCCCTTCCTTGGTTCTCCCATCTCTGCAGGGGAGTAACGACGCCCATCTTGCAGGGCTGTGTGAGGCTGGGGGAGCACGCCTTCTGTGGGGTACGTATTCCTCGAACCAGGTATATGTTTCAGGTGGTTTTGTGTGTTTAAAGGGACTTCTTATTCGGTTGCTAGATTCTTCTGGAAAAAGGAAGGAATCGATTGGGTTGCTTTGGGAAACTATCTCAGATTTTTTAACCAGGAGAATCTGAACTTAGGTAGGTCTCTAGTGATCTGAACGCTTTGACACAGCCTTCCCCCGGCTTCTAGGGAGAAGTTACTCATGACCCCTCACAACCGTGCTGTTTTACGTATGAAAATCTAGTCAAGGGCCTCATCGTCTGCCCAGTCCACAGTCTTACCCAGTCTAAGCCCTCACCTTCATTCCAGGAAGAAATCCCACTGGGCAATCCCATTTGGGGAAGGCTGTGTTTTCCCTCCATTCCAGAATTGATTTCATCTGGCCACTTTGTGGCTCTTGTATTTTCTCGTTGTGCAGGGTAATGGCTGCAGCCTCTAGATCTGTGATGGGGGAGTAGTTAACATACAACTTCACATCTAATCTGAGTCTACATTACTAGACAGAATTGAGACTATCACTCTATTCTGTGTTCCATTTTCTTTGTCTTTTTCTACTGGCTTCGATGAGAGATCCTGAACCAGAGGTGCGTGATCCACAGACAGGCTTTGGCTCAAGGGTTTTAAAACAAACAAACACAAAAACTTAAAAGCCGGCATTTAAAAATCCTTCAAAAGTAGGACTTCCAGCCTTTTTTTTTTTTTTTTTTAAAGATGTTTGAGAGAGAGAGAGAGTGCATGTGCCCACAAGCAGGTGTGGGGCAGAGAGAGAGGGAGGCAAGGATCCCAAGCAGACTCCATGCTGTCAGCGCGGAGCCCCATGTGGGGCTCGAACTCACGAACCGTGAGATCATGACCTGAGTCAAAACCAAGAGTCGGCTGCTTAACCGACTGAGCCACCCAGGCAACTCTCTAGGTTTTCTTGAAAAATTGGAAAAGCTGGCCACTTGGCCAGCAACCCCACGAGGCAGTCATCAGCTGGGACTGAACGCAGCTGCCCACAGTTAGAGGGATTGTCCTACGCTCTTCGATTTGCCCCTTGCCTGGCCACTTCCTTATTGCTCTGCCCTACTGTCTAGGTCTCGGCCGTTTGTTTTTTGAACACGTTTTTTAATTGCTCTTTGTTTTTCTTAGAGTAAAGACAAAAATTACATCTGTGGCCACACCCATGTTGCTATTAAAAGCCAAGAAGGATCATCAGTGGTTAATAAAGATGATCTACCCTTTCCCCCCCACAACTTCCTCTGCTCGATGCTGTGCTGAGTGCTTTGCACATCCAGCTCGGTCCTTAGGGTGCTGTGAAGTAGGTGTCATCCGCCCCCACAGGAGAGATGAGGAGATCCCTTTGATTTGGCTTAACTGATCTGTCCGACCTGACCTGACCGTGTCGGGATGGGGAAGAGGTTGTCTGGAGGACGCCTCCCTTGTACTTTTCCACACCGTAGTTTCTCATGGGCGGGGCATCTTAAGCATCTCTTAGGATGCAGGGCCTGGGACCAGGCAGGTCCCACTGGTAAGGATGCAGCTACGTCCCAAGAAATTGCTACTGGTCACACTGGCCCCAGAGAGGTCACACACTGTTTATGGGCTTGAGTCAAATAAATGGAGTTGAGCACACTAGATGTGCAGACCGCTTTATAACTCTTTGTGCTAAGCCAGTGGATCTGACCTCTCAAACCATTGATTCATAAGGGAACATCTGAACCCACCAGAAGAAAGTTTGGGGGAAAAATAAATTTGCTGTATTTGTTTGAGTCTAATGGAAAGGCTTCCTTCTTAGTAAAGTAGGTGAAAATATCCGGTATCCTCACTTTGGTTAGACTTCAAATAAGTGCATTTTTTGAAGGTAATATATTTTGAAGTGGATAGTTACAACGTTTGGAGTAATACCTTTTGTGTAATTAAGACATGAGAAAATAGCATGCCTCTGTGCCTCGTGAAAAGGAATACTCTGCATGCTTCATGCCAGCTCTTTTTTTTTTTTTTTAATGTTTGAGAGAGAGAGAGACACACAGAGCGCTAGTAGGGGAAGGGCAGAGAGAGAGGGAGACACAGAATCCGAAGCAGGCTCCAGGCTCTAAGCTGTCAGCCCAGAGTCCAATGCGGGGTTCGAACCCGCGAGCCGTGAGATCACGACCCGAGCCGAAGTCGGACACTTAACCGACTGAGCCACCCAGGCGCCCCTCTTTTATTATTACAGATTGTTCTTGGGGGCATCTTCCTTTGTGCACAAAAAGATCTTTAAATGTTCATTGTTCAACAGAGAATCCAAGCTCCAATGTTTCGCTGCAAGCCGCTTTCTCCTGCAAACAACAAACACCCCTGAGGGGTTTTAAAAGACTGTTCAGGGAACTCTGACTACCACTATTTCGTGTTTAGATCCTGTTCCCCAGTAACAAAAAGCAGCCTGCTCTCTTACTAAAAGCCCCTTTCCCAAGGCTCTGGACCAGGTTTTTTGTTGTGTGTGTTTCTTTCTTTGTTTCTTTCTTTCTTCCTTTCTAATATCTTTCCCCACTGATGTCTAAAGTGAATAAAACAGAACAGCGCATAAACTTGTTCATACATAGCACTTGGTGGACACTTTCTCTGCTTTTTATTGCAAGGTAACAATCCCGGCTGTTTGTTTTAGAAATGGTAATGTTGTATCATTGTAACAAATTATACTTAAAAATCATTTAGTGTGAAATTGCAGATTAATCCCATAGGGATGGGGTATTAACAATCACCCAGCCCTTTGGAGCATACAGATGGTGAATCTGGGATTTACAATAGGAACAATCACTGATTACATGCCTGGCTGTAACGGACAAAAAGGCCTCCGCAATTTCAGCCTGGAGAATACGGCGGAGGTCCTAGCGCCTGACTTGTTTGGGACGCTTGGTTCCGGAGAATGCCTGTTTCATCACCTAGCCCGTGTGAGAGACGGGTGCATTCTGCGTGCTTTGAAACCCACCAAGTGCTTCTGCGGAAGGGATGCCTCGGTGTGCCTCTCTCTAACCCTTCTAAATTCCATTAGAATTCGTTGAAAGAGCAATGTCACAGTGGGGTGTGCAGTGGGAATGCGGCAGATGGGCCGGGCCAAGAGAGCTCATTGTCAAAACCAGTACCTGCTGTTTGCTAATCACCGGGAGGAAAGTTGTCATGCACGTGGACCAAGGGCCAGGGAGGGCTGTGCACTTCGGAAATGAATCTGCACCTGAAATGAAAAGGATTCCCAAGTGCAATGCCCCTGGTTTTGAAAATCCTCTGGTGGAGCTCCAGACTGTGAACCCCATGACATGCGTGTTAAGAAAAGGGGGTAGTTATACACACAGTCCTGAGTACAGACAGTGCTACAATAAGTGACCGGCCAGTATGTGCTTGGGACTCTGAGCAAGTAAGACCAAATTCTTTCAACTATATATGGATTTTTAAATGTTCATTATTTATTTATTTTTATCTTTATTTATTTATTTTTTTGAGAGCGAGAGAGACAGAGTATGAGTGGGGGAGGGGCAGAGAGAGAGGGAGACACAGAATCCAAAGCAGGCTCCAGGCTCGGAGCCGTCAGCCCAGAGCCCAACACGGGGCTCGAACTCACAGACCGCGAGATCATGACCTGAGCCGAAGTTGGACAGTTAACCGACTGAGCCACCCAGGCGCCCCAATATATTTCTTGATTTTTAACGACATATTTAAAAATGCTCAACTTGTAGAATCAAAATAGCCATTTCAACGGTAGTTTAGGTTCATATACAACTTCTTTATACGCTCAAATAAGTCCCCCACACCCCCATCTCTGCTTTGGCTTCAGATGCAAAGGTAAGACATTTTTCGATCAAAAGAACAAGTTGTCTCAGAAGAAAACCAAAAAGCTGGAATGCTTAAAAGATTTAATAGAATTCTCTTGACTTTTCAGGGGTGGTTTCTCAAAAACAAAAAACCATTTATCCAAGTGAACGCTCTATTCCAAATATTCTTGATCCGAACATTGTTTTGTTAACAGTGCTCTGAGCAAAATGAAAGCACACAAGTGGATGTTGTCCTGGACTGGAGAAACTGTTTTTGCTTTCAGGCAAATGCACCCCACACTGGTTTTATTGTTTTTCCTGAACCCAGGGATTTGTGACCCCGATGGGCCAGCTCAGTGATAATGACCCTGTCTTCTCCATTGGACCAATTAAGTACCTTCCCAGAAGGGTTTTACAGCTCCATCTTGGGGGGACGCTTGTAAGCTTCTCAGGATTATTCTGGAAGTGCTTTGCAACTGGTCCTTATTTTAGCCCTGCCTAAAAGGAGACGGGTTGAACAACGTTTTGCCCAGAATGATCAGCGCGACCTTAATTGTCACAATTATCAATGATACTAGTAACTTGGAGGCAAGGCAGATTCCTCAGAAAAAGTCCGTTTTATCAACTTTTGAGACCCTTTATAGCATCAGATCTAAAGTAGCTGGTGATACACTCCTTTAGAAAGGAAGGATTGGCCCCAGCTCAAAAAATTTAATTGTAACCAACGGTGTAAGATAATTATCCATGAGTACATTCTGATATAAATGATGAAAGAAATGGATAAATGCAAGAACAACAAACATTCCTTCCAGAAGAATCCTGAATATTCCACGTAGACAACCTCCATATCCTGGATGGGAACATGAATCTTCCCTTTCCCCCTTCACTGTTGCGCTTGTCTTCCTGAGCCCCCTCCAACTTCCAGCAGTTAGAGAAACCCAGTAACTTCTATCCTGGACCAAGTGATGAATACTAATGTCAGCAGTGATGCCCTGGGGGGCCCCATGCACCCCCTGGTAGGATGTGACGGGATGAGAAGCCACAGGGGCATTTCGCCACTGTGGTAATCTTCCTTAAAAACAAACAAACAAAACAATAACTTCAGTCTACTCATGAGGAGAATGTTTGACAATCCCCAATTGAGGCTCATTCTACAAAATACCAGATCCATACCCTTCAAAACCATCATGGTCCTGAAAAACAATGGAAGTATAAGAAACTGTCCAAGGGGGCGCCTGGGTGGCTCAGTCGGTTGAGCATCCGGCTCCGGCTCAGGTCATGATCTCTCGGTTCATGAGCTGGGGCACTGCGTCAGGCTCGTTGCTGTTGGCACGGGGCCCGCTTCAGGTCCTCTCTCCCGGCCCCTCCCCTGCTCGTGCTCTCTTTCAAAAATAAACCAGAAAAAATCTTTTAAAAAAATAACAAAAAAGAAACTGTCCCAAACCAGAGGGGACTGGCTAGGACAAAGGAACTGATGCCACATGGGTACCCTGGTTGGATCCCAAGAGAAGACCAGGACATGGTGGGAAGACCGGTAACATTTGATCCAGTCTGGAGTCTAGTTTATAGAAATGGACTGCCATTGCTGTGACAAACATACCACGGTAATGTGAAATGACAACGGGGAACTCGGGGAGGGGTACGTGGGAGGTCCCTGTGTAATCTCTGCAACTTTCCTGTAAATCTGAAACGCGTCCAAAATGGTTCATTTTGAATCCAGTAAATGACCCCTCCACATTTGTCACAGTATGATTTCTTAAATTTTTTTTTTCAACGTTTATTTATTTTTTTTGGGACAGAGAGAGACAGAGCATGAACGGGGGAGGGGCAGAGAGAGAGGGAGACACAGAATCGGAAACAGGCTCCAGGCTCTGAGCCATCAGCCCAGAGCCTGACGCGGGGCTCGAACTCACGGACCGCGAGATCGTGACCTGGCTGAAGTCGGACGCTTAACCGACTGCGCCACCCAGGCGCCCCAATGTCACAGTATGATTTCTAATAGCCAAGAGGTGGCTGCAACCCAAGTGCCCAACAATGGTGGAGTGGGTAAATAGGATGTGCTACGCCAGGGGCGCCTGGGTGACGCAGTCAGCTGAGTGTCCAACTCTTGATTTCAGCTCGGGTCATGATCTCGTAGTTCGTGAGTTTGAGCTCCAAGTTGGGCATTGTGATGTCAGTGTGGTGCCTGCTTGGGATTCTGTCTCTCTCTCTCTCTCTCTCTCTCTCTCTCAATAAACGAGCAAACAAACTTAAATGTGATACACAAGGGAATATTCAGCCTTAAAAGGGGAGAAGATTCTGTCATGTGCTACAACACAGAACCTTGAGGGCGTGATGTTAAGTGAAATAAGCCAGTCGCAATAAAGACAAGTAGGATCCCACCTCTATGCGGTGCCTAGAATAGTCAAATTCATAGAGACCAAGCAGACTGGTGGTTGCCGGGGGCTCGGGACAGAGGGAAACGGAGGGCTACCATTGAATAGGTATAGGATTTCCATTTTGAAAGATGAGAGAGTTCTGAAGGTCTGTTGCATGACGAAATGAATATCCTTAGTGCTACTGAGCTGGACGCTTCACAAAGGGTTAATACGGTAAGTTTTCTATTTTTACCTCAATTTAAGCTTTTTTTTTTTTTTTTTAATCAAAAGAATGCATATCACAGCTGTACAAATTAGGAAAGCCTTTGCTTACCATAAAAAAAAAGCTTGTGCCCCGTTCTTAGCGTTGGTGCTATTGACAATTGTGCTTGATGATTCTTTAAGGTGGGGGAGCTGTCTTTAAGGTGGGCATCGTAGGACATTTAGCATCCCTGGCCTCTACCCACTAGATGGGAGTAGCACCCTTTCCCCTATCATGACAGCCACAAATGTCCTCAGACATAAGTGTCCCCTGGGGCTCGGGGGGAGAGTTGCCCCTGGCCCAGAACCATTGGTCTATTGAAAGAGTGGGAGGTAGGGGAAGGAAACAGATTTAAAAATAATTGCATAGACCTTTGCTGTCCAATACAGTAATCACTAACCGTATGGGACTATTTAAAATTAAACAATTGAGGGGCACCTGGGTGACTCAGGATTTAAAAAATATTTTAAGGGGCGCCTGGGTGGCGCAGTCGGTTAAGCGTCCGACTTCAGCCAGGTCACGATCTCGCGGTCCGTGAGTTCGAGCCCCGCGTCAGGCTCTGGGCTGATGGCTCAGAGCCTGGAGCCTGTTTCCGATTCTGTGTCTCCCTCTCTCTCTGCCTCTCCCCCGTTCATGCTCTGTCTCTCTCTGTCCCAAAAATAAATAAACGTTGAAAAAAAAAATTAAAAAAAAATATTTTAAGCATGCGACCTCACGGTAGCAACGAAAACCAAGAATCAAATGGACATTGGCCAACCTTGACGATGCTACGCTAAATGAAGGAAGCCAGTCACAGAAGCAAAAATATTGCATGGTTTTACTTCTGAAATCCCTAAGAGAGTGCAACTCCTAGAAACAGTAGATTGGTGATTGCCAAGGGGGTGGCCACAGGGGGACATGGGGAGCTGACTCAAAGGTGTAAAGGTTCGATTATGTAAATGAGTTCTAGAGATCCGTACAACATGATGCCTGCAGCTCTCTGTTAAGAGGGCAGATCTCCTGTTAGAGGTCCTTACCACAATAAAAGTAAATGTTACGTGCTAAAAGAAAAAAACATAGCCAAAGAATGCAAACCATTGTTTTTTTTTTTTTTTTGAGATATAATTGACAAAATTCTGAGATATTTAAGTGTACAATGTGACGATTTGACACAACTGTAGATGGTGGAAGGGTTCCTCCCGTCAAGTAACCTGTCCATCACCTCACATATTTACCTTTTGTGTGCGCATTTAAAGGACATTTAAATTGTCCTCTCAGCAAATTTTAATCATATGACAGTGTTACCAACTGTAGTCAGCATGTTTTACATTAGATCCTCAGATCTTACTCATTTTATAACTGAAAGTTTGTACCTTTGGACCAACCTTTCCATATTCTACTCTCCTCCAGCCTCTGGCAACCACTTATCTACTGTTTTATCAAGTTTGGCTCTTTTTGATTCCACATATAAGTGATACCATGCCCTTATGTGTCTTTCTCTGGCTTATTTCACCTTGCATAATGTCCTCTAGTTTCATCCGTGTTGTTGCAAATGGCAGGATTTCCTTCTTAGGCTGAATCATATTCCATTGCATGTGTGTGTGCATGTGTGTGTATGTATAGATCACATCTTCTTTATCCATTCATCTGTTGACAGACACTTAGGCTGTTTCCATACCTTGGCGATTGTGAATAAGGACGCAATGAACATGGGAGTGCAGTTACCTCTTCAAGATTGTGATTTTGTTTCCTTTGGATATATACCCAGGAGTGGGCCTGCTGGATCATATGGTAGTTCTGTTACATTCTCGAGGAACCTTTATGTTATTTTCCGCAATAGCTGCACCAATTTATATTCTCACCAGCAGCATACAAGGGTTCCACTTTCTCACTTCCTCATCGACCTTTATTATCCCTTTTTTACAGACATCCCTACAGGTATGAGATGATCTCGCTGTGGTTTTGATTTGTATTTCCTTGATCAGTCATGTTGAACATCTTTCTGTGTACCTGTTGACCATTGTATGTCTTGGGAAAAATGTCCAGGCAAGTCCTTTGCCCATTTTTTTTTCCATTGGTTTTTTTTGCTGTTGAGCGGGTTCCTTGTATATTTCGAGTATGAACCCCTTAGCAGATAGGTGGTCTGCAAGTATTTTCTCCCATTCTATAGGTAGCCTTTTCATGTTGTCAATGGTTTCCTTTGCTGTGTGGAAAATTTTTAATTTGATGTAGTCCCGCATGTTTATTTTTGCTCTTGTTGCCTTGCTTTTGGTGTCAAATCCAAAAAATTCTTGCTAAGACCAATGTCAAGGAGCTGTTGCTGTTTTCTTGTATGAGTTTTATGGTTTCACACCTTTAATGCATTTTTAGTTGATTTTTGTGTGTGGTGTAAGATAGCGATCCAGTTTGTTTTGCGTGTAGCTGTCCATTTTTCCCAATACCCTTTATTAAAAAAGACTATCCCTTCCCTATTAGATGTTCTTGGCTCCTTCATTGTGTATTAATTGGCTCCTTTGTCATAAGTCAATATATGCATGAGTTTATCTCTGGGCTCTCTGTTCCATTGATCTGCATCGGTTTTTATGCCAGTACCATAGTGTTTTGATTACTAGAGCTTTGTAATATACTTTGAAATCTGGAAGTGTGACGCCTCTGGCTTTATTGTTCTTTCTCAGTATTGCCTTGGCTATTCAGGGTATTTTGTGGTTCATACAAATTTTAGGGGTGTTTTTTTTTCATATCTATGAAAAAATGGCATTGGAATTTTGATAAGGATTGTATTGAATCTATAGATTCCTTTAGGTAGTAGGGACATTTTAACGATATTCTTCTAATCTATGAACATGGAGTATCTTTCCATTTATTAGTGTTCAACTTCTTTCATCAATATCTTAAAGTTTTCAGTATACAGATATTTTACCTCCTTGGTTAAACTTATTCGTACGTATTTTATTCTTGATGTACTATAAGTTGAATTGTTCTCTTAATTTTTCTTCTAGTTCATTGTTGCCAAGGAGTTTTGTGGAGAAAAGCTTTAAAACTCTTAAAGGTCTGGAAGGAAGATGGGAATAAATGGAGAGAGAGGTTTTCCATGGATGGAATAATTTTTTATGGTGGTAAATATACATAAAATTTATGATCTTAACCATTTCTTTTTTTTTAATCTTTTTTTTTTTTTTTTACTTTTATTTATTTTTGAGAGACAGAGTGTGAGTAGGGGAGGGGAAGAGAGAGAAGGAGACACAGAATCCGAAGTAGGCTCCAGGCTCTGAGCTGTCAGCACAGAGCCCGACGCGGGGCTTAAACTCACAAACCGTGAGATCATGACCTGAGCCGAAGTTGGACGCTTAACCGACTGAGCCACCCAGGCGCCCCTACCTTAACCATTTCTAAGTATACATTTATGTAGCATTCAGTATATTTATGATGTTGTGCAATCATCACCACCATTCATCTCTAAAACTTACTCATCTTCTCAGACTGAAACTCTGTCCCCAACAAACACTAACTCCCTCCTCTTTGTCCCCAGCCCCTGGGAACCACCATTCTTTATGCATTTTGCTACTCCAGGAATCTCCTGTAAGTGGCATCCAGACTTTTGAATCTTTTACGACTGGCTTGTTTTGCTTAGCATGATGTCTTCAGGATTTATCCATATTAGAGCGTGTGTCAGAATTTTCTTCTTTTTTAAGGCTGAATAATGTTCTATTGCACATGTATATAAATGTACATTCTGTTGCCCGTGTACATGCACATACAAATACCACGTTTTATCTGTTGATGAGACACTTGGGTTACTTGTACCTTTTGGCTATTGTAAATAATATCGCTGTGAACATGGGTGTGTAAATATCTGTTTGAGCCCCTGTTTTCAATTCTTTTGGGCATATACCTAGGAGTGGAATTGCTGGATCATATGATAGGAGACTGCTCTTTAAAGCCCCGAGTACAGAATCTGTGCTAGTCTGCTTGGGCCGCTATAACAAAACACGATAGATGGAGTGCCGTATATGACAGACATTTATTTGTCCCAGTTGTGAAGGCAGGGAAGTCTAATCACGGTGCTGGGAGATTGGGTTCTTGGTGTTGCTTTTGCAGAGAACTGTCTTCTTGCTGTGAGCTCACATGGCCTTTCCTTCGTGCCCTTCTTAAAAGGGCACCAGTCCCATCATGGGTGTTCCACTCTGGTGACCTTATCTAACCCAATTACCTCCCAAAGACTTTACCGCCGAATATCTTCACGCTGGGCATTAGGACTCCGCCTCAGGAATTTGGGGAGGACACAAACATGTGGTCCATGCTAGAATCCTTCTGGATTTTTATCCTGAGTCTTTTACAGTTTTCTCCCCTTCACTAACTTCATGGAAATTCACACCTGGGCCACATTCTCTTTGTAAGACCTACTGAGGACTGTGTGCTTGAATTTCATCAATGTGCTTGATGGTGGAATGAATTACTTAATTACAACAGCAAGCTTAATGAGGTACAAATAGGTTTGGGAAAAATACAGGTGACTCTTAAGCATTCAGTTGAACCTGTGGGGACAGAAGCAGAAAGTCCTGTCTCTCAGATTGTGCAATGCGTGTATGTCGCTGGAGATCTCATTAAAAGGCAGGTTCTGACTGGGTAAGTCTGGGATGAGGCTTGAGACTGTACATTTCTAAGTGCTCCCAGTCGGTGCTGATGCTGCTGGTTCCCAGACCTTAGGTAGTGAGGTTCTAGAAGCTCTCTTGCTGCTTTTGAGACTTCAGCAGACGTGGGTGTCCTCCCACGTGTTCATCGGGGTTGGGAAAGCGGTGGCTAACTTTGGGATTGGACTGATGTTTTTCAGTTAAGAGAGTATATTTGTCATGGTTTCAGTTATTACTGGGATCAATAAGCCATCCCAAGCTTAATGGCATAAAACAGCCACCCTTTCTTGTGCAGACTGATTCTGTGGGTAATGAGTTCCAGCTCCCCTGAAGCTGGTTTCTCGATGTCTGGGTCCTCAGTTGGGAAAACTGGAGGGTTGGGATGGGAGTGACTTGGTAGCTGGGCTCAATGTATCTGAAGACTCATTCACTCTCAAGTCTGGTCCCTGGCTGGGTGGACTGGAGAACAAGAACCTGCCAACCAGAAGGGCATGCCTATACCCTCTCCATACAGCGAGCTTCTTCTCAACATGGCGGCCTCAGGGCAGCCAGACTGCTGATGACAGCTGGGTCTTTGACCTAGCCCCAGAAGCCATACGGTGTCCCTTCTGCCACGTTCTGTTGGTTAAGGTGAGCCACAAGCCCATCTAGATTCAAGAAGGAATTTAAGGCCATCTCTTATAGAGGAATGGAAAGATCTAGAAGAACAGGTGGAAGGGGGCTTATTGTAGTGACCATCTTTGGAAAGAAAATACAATCTGCCAAACTTTTAAAACTTCTTTTTTTCACTTCTAGATTAAGATATATTTTAAGTTTATTTTGAGAGCGTGCACGCAAGCAGAGGGGGGATAGAGGGAGAGAGAGAATCCCAAGCAGGCTCCACGCTGTCAGTACAGACCCTGATGCGGGGCTCAAACAGGAGATCATGGCCTGAGCCCAAATCAAGAGTCAGTGGCTTAACTGAGCCACCCAGGCACCCTGAGATTAAGCTATTTTTGACAAAATACAACACGTTTTCAGTACATCTCCTTGATAGTAAAGTCATCGTTTTATTGGAGGTTAAAATCTTGTTCAGGGACCCAGGAGTGAGGGATGATGGATTCACACTGAAGTCTTTCTACATGTATCACCCTCAGGGCCCCTTGGTTCTCCTCCTTGAAGGCTTTTGTGAGACCACTGCATCCTTGATAACTGTTGTTCATTCTTGAGTAATGGGCCCCGTCCAGACAGGACATCAGATGACACAGAAGTGCTATCCGCTTGCGGTGGCCTTTGTGAAGAGGGTAATCAGAGTCCGTGGGCACAATTTGCTTGACTGTCTCTACCTGTCCAGGTGCTCTCCTTTTCCACCAGCTGAACAGCTCCCCCATTGGGCCAGTTGCCCAGGTCCCCCGAGGTTTGTAGAAGACCCTGCTTGCTGCGCCTCCCTCCTCCACCCCATTCCAGTCCCGCCACCTTGGTCTCACTCCTTCCGTTCCCAGGCTAATGAGTCTAGTAGACGGTAGTGTTGATTTCCTTTCTTTGTTGTAACAAGTGTGCCAGGTTATGTAAGATGTTGTCATTAGGGGGAGCTGGGTGAAGGATATAGGGAAGGCCGGCATTGTTTTTGCAACTTTCTGGAAGTCTATAAATACTCCAAATAAAGTGTGTGTGTGTGTGTGTGTGTGTGTGTGTGTGTGTGTGTGTGTGTGTGTGTAGGCACACATTAAACGCACAGACCTATGTGAAGTCAGCCACGTGTCTTTGTCAGTGTTTTTAAAAACAATCCTTTGAGTGATATAGTCATTATTAGAAAGTTTTAATATTTAACAGACACAATGTTTGGCTAACAGTGCATACCTGAATGTGGCAGATTATAAGTGGCTGATGGATGAACGTCTTGCGGGGTTATTCCTACTTCCTTATTTAATAACTGGGTTCGCGAGGGCTTCTTAAGCCTGAGTGACCCATGCTTTGTTGCCGGGCCTGGCCCAATGACCCCTACCAAGGCCCCTGTCCCAATTCGTCTATCAGAGAAAAATGAATCTATTTCAGGAGCTATCAGTCCTCATTATCTCTAATTGGGTCTGGCGGCTGGAGACAGGCCTCATTATTTTTAATTGGGGCCCATCATTCTAGAACAAAACACCACCCAGTTACATGCAGATTATGTGGGGCTATGTGTTTGCAAGTTCAAAGTGAAATTGCATTGTGGGATTTCCAGGAAATCACACTATTTTCTGTCCTTTTGTTTCACCTAGCTTTAGGGTTGTAATCTTGGGTTGTTAAACCAAAAATAACAATGGAATTGGGACTGTCTCTGTTTATATCAGAGGGTTTTTGTTGTTGATGTTAGCACGTGGGTAGTTGTAACATAAGTTTTCTTTTTTTCAAAATTAATATTATAATACTGGATATAATCTGGCAGATTGCTCATTTAATCATCATTTAAATGCTGCTTCGGGCATGGCGTTAGGCCATGGATAAAATTTGCCTTGTTTAGAGGGACTCATTTTTGCTCGTTTTAATTTCCTATAAAATTGGTAATCCTTCCCATAACGCAGGCTTTTGCGTTCCTTGGCTACCCTGCTAAATCATCAGTCAGTCATTTCGCTTTGCTGGAGGAGGAAATCCATTTTAGAAAATCCGGAAGTGTCCGTGTCCAGTGCTGATTGCTGGAGTCTTTGGCTGTTGCAGCTTCCATACTATTTCAACGATCTGTGATGGCAAGTAATTTCTTTGTGGACAAGCTTTGAATGCCTTCCAAAGGCTCTTGGAGGGGCTGTTGCCGCTTGGAGATCGAAGCTGTGAGGTCCGGCACGGGTCCTGTCCCCTGAGCGTGCCCGTGTGGGGCGGGGTCTCTGCAGTCCCTAGACGCCTTACCAAACACTCAGACACAAAATCTGGGCCCTCCTTAGAGCCGAGAGCTGTAAGCAAAGCAGACTGCCCTGGAAGGGGAATTGCAGGAGTAGCTTCTTGCTTTGCAGCCTCAGGGATACTTTTTCAAGACCTTTCAGAAAAGAGAAAAGGCCAGGGCAGGCCTAGCATGGAATGTGAAAGAATCAATATGGCAGGGGTCAGCTCCTCGTTCCCATGCCGGGATTTCTCTCGTCCACACTCCGTTTTAGGATGTAGCTCTTGGCTTAGCTGGGGGTAGTTGCTTTTGTTTAATTTGCTATTAATGCGGGGCGCCTGGGTGGCTCAGGTCATGATCTCGCGGTCTGTGAGTTCAAGCTCCGCATCGGGCTCTGTGCTGATGGCTCGGAGCCTGGAGCTTGCTTCGATTCTGTGTGTGTGTGTGTGTGTGTGTGTGTGTGTGTGTGTGTGTGTGTGTGTGTCTGTGTGTCTCCCTCCCTCTCTGCCCCTTCCCCGCTCCCACTCTTTCTCTCTCTCTTGCAAAGATAAATAAACATTAAAAAATTAAGAAAATAGTAATTTGCTATTAATGCTTTCTTATTTTAGGAAATAAAATATGCTCTATTTCCTGGCATATACGTGGCTTACCCCGGTAGGGATTTTCTGCCACCCTCTCGTGTTTGAGATTCCTTCTGAAATCTCTCTTTGTCTCTAGTAGACAGTCCAATTAGGTGCCGTGTCTTCCGATGACAGATTTGCCATATGAAACAGAGACTTGTCACAGACCTTCCTGAGGTACTCCTGAGTGGCTGAAGACTGAATTCCCACTTGTTAAAACACACGAAGAACATGTCTTCTGGCGCCCTTTGTTCTCGGGACACTCGGCGAATATTTACCAATAAGGAGGAAAGTAGGTCAGTAGTCACTAATGTCTACAAACAGGGGCACTGTTTTCCCTGCGTGCATGCAGCGCATGTTTGCAGTTCGAAAAATAAGTTTGATGTGCCTCCTGACCCCCTCTTGAAGAGGGAAATTTGCCCCCATTTGGAGTGTCAAAGCCTGTGTACGTGTGACCTCATGAACCGTGATACTAATCCTGGGAAGTGGATATTATCCATGTTTCTGCAAGTGAGAAAATATGGCTCAGAAAGGTTAAACGCTTAGCAAAGCCGGAACCAGAGCCATAGAAAACACCACCAGCGGAAGCTACTGCCTCTCACGGCCTCCAGCTGTCCCTGCTTTTCAGCAGGATGTTTTCTTGATTTACAAACCTTTCCTCCTCTTCTTACATCTAGAATTCTTGTTAGTTCTGTGGTGAATTTTTCTTGCTGTTTGCTATTTTTTAATTTTAATTTTTTAATTGATTAATGTAATTAATTTATTTATTTGAGAGAGAGCGTGCACAAGTGGGAGAGGGGCAGAGAGAGGGACACGGAGGATCTGAAGCTGGCTCCACCCTGACAGCAGCTAGCCCAACGCCGCTGGGCTCAAACTCACGAACCCGGAAATGACCACCTGAGCCCAAGTCAACACTCAACCCACTGAGCCACCTAGGCACCCCTGTTTTGTTGTTGTTGTTGTTGTTTTTAAACAACAGCTTTATTGAGATAAGTTCACATACTTTTAAAATACATACTTTAATTTTTTTTTTTAAGTTCTCTCTACCCTCCACGTGGCACTCAAAGTCCTGAGCCCTCCAAGATCAAGAATTTCATGCTCTACCAACGGAGCCAGCCAGGGGCCCCCAAATAGGTACTTTTAAAGCGTACAGTTCACTGGGTTTTCATGTATATACAAAGTTGAGCAGCCATCACCACTATTCCAGAGTTGGGTTATATTTTTTATTTATTTTTTTGCCTCAGAAAGAAACCCTGTAGTCCGTAGCAATCGATCCTTTTCTATCTCTGCTCAGGCCCTGCTCAGTCCCTGGCAGTAGACTAATCTACTTTGTCTCTCTGGATTTCTCTATTCTGGACACTTCGTATAGATGGGTACCTTTTGTGTCTGGCTGATTTCACTTAGCGTAAAGTTTCTAAGGCTTCTTCATGTTGCAGCATTTGTCAGTGCTTCATTCTTTATAGCTGAATAATAGTCCGTCGCATGTACGTATCGTATTTGTTTATCCATTTATCCCGTGATGGATGTTTTATCTTCTTTTCATGCTGTATATCTTAGTCCACGATTCCTACGTGGTCTTTTGGAGGTTGGCCGGATTAGGAAACTTTGTAGCAAATGAAAATATTTCTTACAGCATATGTACAAATTCCTTTGCCTTTTTGACAATACTGTGTAGAATTTCTCTTTTCAAAGCATAAGAAGAATCAACCACAAATGAAAAACAAGCCAAACAGCTACATAACCTCACCAGGATTCTGCAATACTTTTTTTCTGTCCCCGTCTAATTTTTTTTTTTTAATAAGCTTTGAATTTCAGCAGGGCTGGGAGTAGGGTGAGGCAAGTGAAGCACTTGCCTCAGGGACAAAATTAAAGGGGTCGCCATGGGGTGCCTGGGTGGCTCAGTTGGTTAAGCGTCCGACTTCAGCTCAGGTCATGGTCTCCTTGTTCATGAGTTCGAGTCCCGTGTTGAGCTCCAGGCTGACAGCTTAGGGCCTGGAGCCTGCTTCAGATTCTGTGTCTCCCTCTCTCTCTGCTTTTCTCCTGTTGATGATCTGTCTCTCAAAAATGAATAAGCATTAAAAAAAAGGGGGGGGTCACCAAAAATTCTAGATAATATTTTAATGTATTATTTTTTTTAAATCAAAATTCAAAAATCTCTGAATAAAAAACACCAAAAATTCAAATGTAGTATATCTGGGTACCATATAGAATGACTAAGTTTATTATTGGGAATAGACTACTTATGAGTAGTGATCATATCTTAAAGAATTTGGAGTCTAGAATGCAGTATCTTGATACTTCTGTGCTGGGCTGCCCCGATTCTGGGAAGGCCAGGATGTAAGCACGAATATTTGAAAAAAAAGTAAGTCTCAGATACAGTTTTGCATGTTGGGATTGGGTAGAAAGGAGAAAGGGGGACTCTTCTGGTTGTGTCAAAGAAAAAGGACGGGAAAAGAGCGTTGCAGTAGTTAAAACAGGTAAGAGTTTATTTCTTTGGGAATACAACCAATATAATTAGCCTTGTAATCATCAGAAACCTATCAAAACCAAACCTGGGACCAAAAGAAAGAATGGTTTTGTAAGTATATAACTGTTAAAACCGATCTGCAAGAATGAGAAAAGTGTGGGGCACCGGGGTGGCTCAGTTGGTGCAGACTCTGGCTCTTGATTTCAGCTCATGATCTCACAGTTCATGGGAATAAGCCCTGCATTGGGCTCTGCACTGACAGCTGGGAGCCTGTTTGGGATTCTCTCTCTCCCTCTCTCTCTCCACGCCTCCCCCACTCATGCTCACATGCTCGCTCTCTTTTAAAATAAATATTAAAAGGGGCGCCTGGGTGGCGCAGCCGGTTAAGCGTCCGACTTCAGCCAGGTCACGATCTCGCGGTCCGTGAGTTCGAGCCCCGCGTCAGGCTCTGGGCTGATGGCTCAGAGCCTGGAGCCTGTTTCCGGTTCTGTGTCTCCCTCTCTCTCTGCCCCTCCCCTGTTCATGCTCTGTCTCTCTCTGTCCCAAAAATAAATAAACGTTGGGAAAAAAATTAAAATAAATATTAAAAAAAAAAGAATAAAAAGTGCAAGAATTAGAATAGCACAAAGAAACACCCCACACCCTTTGCCCAGATTCACCTATTTTTTTTTTTTTAACATTTTTTCATTTTTGAGAGAGAGCGCATGAGTGAGGGAGGAGCAGACAGAGAAGGGGAGACACGGAGTCTGAAGCAGACTCCAGGCCCCAACCTGTCAGCCTGGAGCCCAACGCAGGGCTCAAACTCACGAACAAGGAGACCGGGACCTGAGTCGAAGTCGGACGCTTAACCAACGGAGCCATCCAGGCACTTGGGGCTTCACCTATTGTTAAATTGCTTATCCTATTTGCTTTATCTTTTGTGCTCCCTTTACCCCTGAATCACTCTCTTTCTGGCATTTTCCCTGTCCCGTGCAGGATCCGGTGTAGGGTCAGGTAGCGCATTCAGTTGTCAGCTCTCTAGCTTCTATATTTGTCCCCCTTTTTTCCTTCTTCCCCCCACTCTGGCCTCTTTTAACTGGAGCTGCTTCTATCTTTAAAATGTTGATATTTTGGAAGAATACAGTCCCTCTCACTCCGTTTTATTGTAGGACCTTCCTCGTATCGTGTTGTTCCTTCGCGATCCAATTCTGGCCACGCATTCTTGGCCACATACCGCAGAGCTGATGTTCCTTCCCTCTTAGGGAATCCCACCTGGAGGCTCACAGTGTCCATTTGCCCCTCACTCGTGATGCTAACTTATGACACCCAGTGGAGGTGTTGTCTGATTTCTCCACTGGAGAAATACCGTCTTCCTCCTGTTAATAAGCCATCTGTGGGAGGATACCTGGGAGGATACCTTTCACCTCATGGAAATTGTCCCTTGAATTCAGTATTCCTTGAGGATTCTAGCTTGATCCAGTCTTTTCTAAGGTGGTTGTGACGTGCTAATTGAACCTTTTTTAAGTTTCCCAAAGGCAGTGGAACAGGAAAGTGGGGTGGGGGGGGTGGGGGGAATTGGAAGTTTTTGTTTTGATTCTATCAGGACCTGCTAAGTGACAGCCACCACCCTTTGCCTGGATCCAGCGCAGTGGCTAAGAATACTGGCTTCCAGGTCTGCCTGCTAACGCCGCTTACCAGCTGTGTGACCTTGGGCAAGTTCCTTGGTTTCTCGGATCTAGAGCTTGCCTCCCCTGCAAAAAGAAGTTAGTATTTGACTCAGAGGATTCTAATGAAGTGTGATCGTTACTTTGATGTCTCAACTTGCCTAGGCTGAGCAGTGCCCCCTACAGCTGGTAAAACAGTCATTTCTGGGTGCGTCTGTATGGGTGGTTCCAGAAGACATTAGCATTTGCGTTGGTAGACTGAGTACAGTGGGCCTCATGTGATTCGTTGAGGGCCTGAGGAGAACAAGGAGGCAGAGGGAGGGTGAATTTGCTCTTTGTCATTGAGTTGGAACATCCGTCTTCTCCTGCCTCAGCTATTGGTGTTCTGGTTCTTGGGCCTTCGGACTCATGTTAGGACACAGACCATCAGCCCCCTGGTTCTCAGGCCTTGGACTGAATTACACCACCAGCTTTCCTGTAGATCACAGATGGAAGGGCATGGGACTTCTTGGCCCCCAAAATAGCGTGAGCCCATTTCCATAATCTCTTACATATATGTGTGTGTGTGTATATATATATATATATATATATATATATATCCATCCTTTTGGTTCTGTTTCTCTTGAGAATGGTGACTAATAAATACATAAGGGTAGAACTACCCTACGACCCAGCAACTTCTCTCCTTGGTATTTATCCAAAGGACACAAAAATGCTGAATTGAAGGGACACACGCACCCCGATGTTTATAGCAGCACTATTGACAATAACCAAAGTATGGAAAGAGCCCAAATGTCCACTGACAGATGAATGGATAAAGAAGATGTGGTGGGGCGCCTGGGTGGCTCAGTCGGTTGCGTGACCGACTTCGGCTCAGGTCACGATCTCACAGTTTGTGAGTTCGAGCCCCGCGTCGGGCTCTGTGCTGACAGCTCAGAGCCTGGAGCCTGCTTCAGATTCTGTGTCTCCCTCTCTCTCTGCCCCTCCCCTGCTCATGCTCTGTCTCTCGCTTTCTCAAAAATAAATAAAACATTTAAAAAAATTAAAAAAGATGGTGGGGTGTGTATATATATATATATATATATATATATATATACACGTGTGTATATATATATATAAATATATACACACATACACGATGGAATATTACTTGGCAATCAAAAAGAATGAAATCTTGTAACAACGTGGATGAAACAGGAGTGTATTATGCTAAGCAAAATACGTCAGTCAGAGAAAGACAAATATTGTATGACTTCACTTGTATGTGAATTTAAGACACAAAACAGATGAACGTAAGGGAAGGGAAGCAAAAATAATATAAACAGAGAGGGAGACAGACCATAAGAGACTCTTAAATACAGAGAACAAACTGAGGGTTGTTGGCAGGGTGTTGGGTGGGAGGGAAGGGCTAAATGAGTGGGCATTAGGGAGGACACTTGTTGGGGTGAGCACTGGGTGTTATACATAAGCGACGAATCACTAAATTCTATTCCTGAAACCATTATTACACTTCATGTTAACTAACTTGGATTTAAATTAAAAAAAAAAAAAACATAAGGGTTAAGTGCAGAAAATGTATACACGTTGTTTGGCACATAGTGAGCACTTAGTAAGATGATAACTGTTGTTGGCATACGTCCCAAATAGAAAAATCCTGGGGAATCTGATTCTTTGATGACCCAAACATAATTCCAGGCAATTATAGATGTATCAGATGAAACTAAATACTGTCTTCTTTCTGTCTTAGGATATGCTATCTTGAATCTGAATAACAGTAATATTGGAAGGAGGAGGGCTTAACTCCCTCTGTGTCAAAATGCTTACAAATTCACAGTTTGAAACTGTGACGTTTGAAATACCTGCAGTGTATGTTAACTAACTGGAATTTAAATAAAAACTTTAAAAAAATGTTTTTAAATGACATACCTGCAGTGTAGACGCAGGCTGTGATGAGTCACGTACCCCATGCCCCTGGAACCAGGAGTCTGAAGAAGATCTTTGTTGTTTTTATCACTTGGCATTCTTCTGGTGACACACTTAAGCAAGAAAAGTAACGTCACAGGATGATCGCACCCGTACACTTTCAGTGAACATAAATCTAATGGAATAAATCAGAAATGTAGAGTTGACCCATTTTAGGGATTTATGGTGGTTTGAGGTATCCGACCGGATGAATGGCTTTTAGTTGTTCTTCAAATCTATATCAATCCATGTATCTAAAATAGCGTAAAGAAAAACTCCGTCCATAGGATCCCCGTACATTGCTAAAGGACCCAGACCGTGGTTAATGAGGGTAAATTTTTAAACAGTAAGTAGTTACCTTTAAGCTGTTCTTGGGTTCCCTGTGCAATCTTCAATAGCTACGTGGCATCTGAGGTTTAGGAAGCACAGTTGTGACTGGACATGACATTGACAGCTGTGAGGTGGCTTGATCACATTGGACATTAATGTTTGTTTCTTCTAACATATTCTGCTTCAAGTCCTTCCCTTCCTTCTTTTCCCTCTTTCTTCCCTTCATCTATCTCCTCCTTTCTTCCTACCCTCCTCCTTCCTTCAAACATATTTAAATTGTAAGTAGCCAGGGGGTGCTAAGGGCTCTTTGCAGATGGAGAGGCCCAGAGAACCATTTTGTCTGAGCTTACAGTGGCCAAGAACCAGATGGTTAGGCTTTGGACGTCCTTTCCAAATGAGGATGGTTTGTAGACTCACACAGAAAAGTCAACAGGACTGAAAAAAGACAAAGGTTCACTTTACGATAGTTTTGCCTGCCGGGTACCGAGACGTGTAGATGGTAAATCGTGAAATCATCGGGGAAATAGCACACTTAAATTGCTTTGTGTTTGGTTTGTGCATTTAAAGTTATAATGTATTAAATATCAATAAGTAAACAGTCTATTGCACTTAGTTTGTGTCCACACTTAGTTGTTATAAAATCCTAGGCTCTCGGATGAACAATCTTCTTCCGTATTTAGTCTCCCATTCAAATTTTTCCATCATGTGTCCCAGACCTTTTGAACCTCATCTCTTGTTTTTTCTAACATGGCGGTCCAGTTGAACTGAGCCATTTTCTTTACTGCGTTAGTCACCAATCTTCTTTTTGCCTTGAGTTTTGCTATTTCCTTGGCCTTTTATGCCTCCTCCTACCTTTCCACCAATATAAGGCCATTCCTCCTTCACAGACTGGATTCAAATTTTACCTTTTCCACATTGTCTCCATGTAGCCTGCTATGCTCTGACCATTTTTCTGGCCACTCCGTGAGTTTTCTCAGTACAGGTCCTATAAATCAGCCACGCATCATCTTTCTCTTATTCAATCCTCTCCTTAAAGCATCCTATATTTGTGAGTTGTCTCTTCCTGGAGAATACATTCTAGAAGGGAAGGGACATACACACAGAGATCGAATAAACGCCAAGGAAAAGAATGAACAAACCGCCGAAGAATTGTGGTCCCAGTCCAGTTCAGTCATTGTTTACTGGGGTGATGAACTACAGCTTTCCCCAGCTCCATTAATACCTCATTTCCTGGGATTTGGTAATAGGAGACAACATTCCGAGATCTGTGAATCTGGAATAGGCAGCACTTGCTAACCATATAAATGAGGGCACTCTCGAAGCTGCTGAAATGGAGACCTCCAAAGAGCAGAGCCTTAAAGACAATAGGAGCTGTTTTGCTCAACAGTCCAGAGGGAGGTGAGTAGCCCAGTGTGGACAGGTGTTTCTGTTCCACAGACCATCTAGAATGGCTCTACCGTTTCCTGGGGGCTCTTCTTGTTTGCGTGGTCAAAGCTTACCACCAGGTCTATAATCCAACTCACGGGAAGAGGACAGACGGAAGGGGAAGCCACACAATGGCCGAACGTGTGCACCTTGCTCCTGCTCACCTTCTGTGATGAGTCACATGGCTACTTCCAACTGCAAGGGAGGTTGGGAAATGTAGTTTCTAGCTGAGCAGCCATGCACCTAGCTAACAGTTGGGGAAGGGTTCTCTAGTCCTAAAAAGAGAAAAGGGGCAGTCGGCCACGTCGAGTCCCTGCTCTCTGCAACGTTAAGAGAAAAAGAGATGTGTTTTCGCCATTCGAAAGACCTTACAAAGGGCCACAGCAGCCGGATTACAGCTGACCTGTCTAGCCAACCACTTGTTCCTAAGTATCCTGCAGTCTACCTAAACCTGGACGTTTGCCGATTTTTCTGCCTTTTTGTTGTTGTTGGAGTGCTGGAAAGGATTTCTTACCTCATCCTTCAAAGACCATCTCAAATACCACCTCCTGCTCAGAGGCTCCAAATGGATCTTGTGTAGAGATAGCCCTTTGTTCGTGTCTTTTTCTTGGCCTGATATATCGGTTACTGGCATTCCTGCATCATCTGATCGTGTCTACATCTTATGCTTCTCAGGGAGTATTTCTGCATCTTGGACCCTCCTGCACAGCAGGTACTTACGAATGGGAGTGGCTGACAGCATCCCAACTCGCATTTAGTGGTGCTTATGATGAGCTATCTTGGGTTCCATGGGCTCCTTACCTCATGCAATCCAAAGACAATCCTGTGAGGTAGGGTATACTGTTCCCCCCACCCCTCATTTCATGGTTGCAAAAACTGAGGCTTAACCAGATGAAGACACTTTCCCAAAGTCCCTCTGTCAGCAAGCAGTGGAGACAGACCTCACTCCCAACTGACTGGGCTGCAAAACTTTTGGGCCTCTTTTTTTTTTTTTTAATATATATATCTTTAACGTGTGTTTTAGAGAGAGAATGTGAGCAGTGGAGGGGCCGAGAGAGAGAGGGAGACACAGAATCCGAAGCGGGCTCCAGGCTCTGAGCTGTCCGCACAGAGCCCGATGCGGGACTCGAACTCATGAACTGCAAAATTATGACCCCAGCCGAAGCCAGAGGTTTAACCTACTGAGCCACCCAGGTGCCCCTTCGGCCTTTTATCCTAAAGTCTTTCCTGATCTCTTGAAATGAGTCGAATAACACTGTGAGCATGTGTGTGCATGCGTGTATGTGTGTGTATTGGGGGTGGGGGGCAACAGTGTTCCTGCCATAGCACTTCTGTTTATGGGAGGCCTTCAAAATCTTACCTATTTTTCCATAAAAGAGTGTTCAAAACACCTTAAGGCTTCATGTGTAAATTTTTAAGGGGGCGGGAAGAAGGGCTTACCATTAATAAGTTAACATTCTCACCTGGAGCCGTTGTCCCTTCAAACACTAGAACGTTTAGTGTAGCAAAGGCCTTGACGAACATTGAGGAGGAGAAGGAAAACATGGAGGAAGAGACTTTGAGTGAAATCTAACTGTATTCAAAGAGAAAACAAAAAATCCTGCATGGCAACGGGCAAGGAACAAACGGAGATAGTTAATTGCAACACAGGTTGAGGGTCAATTTCCGTAAATCATAAAGGGTTCTTGGAAGTCCTGTGGATCTCGGGCATGTGAAGAGCGGCTTAACTTCCCTTACAATTAAAGCAGTCCTCCTGTTTATCCCTCGGAGAGGTGACCAGCAAGGCTTTTGGTAACACAGAGTGATAACCAGCAAGCCAAGCTGTGGTGGAAAGAACATGCGTCTTCGGGCCCTGCTGGAAATGTAATTTCGTGCAGTGTGGAGCAAAACACTAACAGCACAGAAACCTTGACTTAGCAGGTTCAGTTAGGAAGTCCGTATCCTACAGTTTGCCATCTGTTTGTGCCTCACGGTCAGATGTACGGCATTATCTATAGTAGCCAAAAACTTAGAACAGCCTAAATACTCACCTCTGGGGGGCTGGTTCAATATTCTAGAGTGATTTAACACAACAGGAACCCTCACGGCCAACAAAAAAGAACCTTAGATGGGGCGCCTGGGTGGCTCAGTCGGTTAAGCGTCTGACTTTGGCTCAGGTCATGATCCCCCAGTTCGGGGGTTCGAGCCTTGCGTCGGGCTCTGTGCTGACAGCTCGGAGCCTGGAATCGGCTTTGGATTCTGTGTCTCCTCTCTCTGCCCCTCCCCTGCTCGCACTCTATCTCAAAAATAAATATTAAAAGAAAAAAAACCACTAGACAATATAACTGCACACTTGGAGTACCTGGCACCTGCAGAGGTCACTTTTAACGTCTCCCTTTTCTACACCACAAAATTTTTTTCCGTAATCGTGAAATGAAGCAAATGACAACTGTCAGAAAATAAATGCAGTGCAATGTGTTTTATTGAACTTTGTATGTATAAAATCATGCCAGTAAAACGTTTCAAAATTAAAATATTTTAGCACAAAATAGGGAAAGGAGTAGTGGGCTGGTCCTTTATAATTACATGAATATATCTTTTGACCGAAGTGGGGAACGTTCTACCAGCACATTTGTCACAGTAACGAATAATAACTTGATAGGTTTTTAAGCCTCGACTTCTGCATAATTTGCCAGCGATTCCAATAGTGATCTTTTTTTTTTTTTGCATATGTATGTTGAATAGATGTGAAGCAATAGATATGCAAGTAGGAAAAGTCTTTCTTCTTTTTCTTTTTTGAGTAATCTCTACACGCAACACTCGAACTCACAACTCAAGATCCACAGTCACATGCTCTCCAGACTGAGGCAGCCAGGCACCCCCAAGCAGGAGAAGTCTTAAATAAGCAGGATAAATTTGGTAGAGACTCACAAAAATTCCTTTTCACAACACATTCCAGAAATGGCGGTATCCGTGTCTTTCTATCTTCAGATCAATTCTCGGAGCTTTCAAATGTCTCCATAGCCGAAAATTTCCACTAAAATAACTTCGCTAGAGAGTTCGTTACATTTAGTAAAAAGTTCTCAAGCGTTTCTTTGACCAAAATCAGTTCATGGCTGATTGTTTCCATTTGGTTGGTCTTTGTTTATTTCCAACCAAAGGCTGTTCCTTCAGAGCTTGCTGTATGTAACAAGGGAGTCGGCCACCGTGGCCCGTGTTGAGGCAGAGAATCTGAGGCAGGCACAGAAGTGGGAAAGCTTTATGGGGCGGGCGGGGAGAAAGGAAGCTTCTGGTAAGCTCAGAGCGGGAGGCAGTTGGCACGGGAATCCGGAGGCGGGCTAAGTAGAAGGGCATTCTGTGTGATCAGTTAGGGAGCTTATTTGGCTTTCTCTGGTTGGTCCTCAGTTGGAAATGGGAACAAAAATGAGAGAAGCTTGGCCGTTGTGAATGTAGTCCTGGCAGTTTTGTGCTGTTGGTTTTGGGGTCGTTGCTTGGCTTTCCTGGATTGTTACTAGAGATAGATAGCAGTTTGGTTCCTGGCAGATCTGACCCAGCAGGCTGGCTTCCTGGGCTGCTGGTTATAGGTAATGGGTCAGTTTTCTGGGCAGCTTGCTGCACGGTTGTAGTTCAGGGCTTTGTTTTTATATACGAGCTGGTCATTGTTTGTATAGTCAGTCTCTCATGATACCTTATTGCATCCTTTGCTTTACCTAATTTATTTTTTTAATATAATTTATTGTCAAGTTAGCTAACATACGGTATATACAGTGTGCTCTTGGCTTCGGGGGTAGATTCCCATGATTCATTGCTTACATACAATACCCAGCGCTCATCCCAACAAGTGCCCTCTTCAGTGCCCGTCACCCATTTTCCCCTTCCCCCGCATCCCCCCATCAACCCTTAGTTTGTTCTCTGTATTTAAGAGTCTTTTATGGTTTGTCTCCCTTTCTGTTTCAGACTATATTTTTCCCCTTCCCTTTCCCCATGGTCTTCTGATAAGTTTCTCAAATTCCATGTATGAGTAAAAACATGTGACTGGCTTATTTCATGTAGCCTAATACCCTCCAGTTCCATCCACATCATTGCAAATGGCAGGATTTTATTCTATCTCATTGCCGAGTAGTATTCCATTGTGTATATATACCACATCTTCTTCATCCATTCATCAGTTGATGGACATTTAGGCTCTTTGTTGAATTTGGCTAATTCAACAAATTTGGCTCTTGTTGAAAGAGCTGCTGTAAACATTGGGGTACATGTGCCCCTGTGCCTCAGCATTCCTGTATCCTTCGGAGTAGGGCTAGGAGTAGCCCTTCCTAGTAGGGCTATTGCTGGGTCATAGGGTAGATCTATTTTTGCTTTTTTGAGGAACCTCCGCACTGTTTTCCTGAGTGGCTGCACCAGTTTGCATTCCCACCGGCAGTGCAAGAGGGTTCCCATTTCTCCACATCCTCGCCCGCATCTGTTGTTGCCTGAGTTGTTAATCTTAGCCGCTCTGATTGGTGTGAGGTGGTATCTCAGTGTGGTTTTGATTTGTCTTTTCCTGATGAGGAGGGATGTTGAGCATTTTTTCATGTGTTTATTAGCCATCTGGATGTCTTCTTTGGAGAAGTGTCTGTTCATGTCTTCTGCCCATTTCTCCTGCTATTCTTTAAAACCTGTTCTTTTTTCCCCCCCTATATGTGTATCCACTTCCTTACATTTTGCGGTTGCAAATCTAAGGAATTTCTCCACTGCTAAGCCACAGATCATGGCTTTCACACAATTTTCTCTGGGAGGGATCTTCAAGGGACAGTTCTAAAGGCTGACTCTGGCTCTTTACAATTTTTTTTTTTTTTTTTTTAATGATTGATGAACTTCATTTAAAACTTCCTATGAGAAAAAGAACTCCGAAAAGAAAAAAAATGCATATGGCTATCCTTACTTCTTTTTTTTTTTTAATTTTTTTTTTCAACGTTTATTTATTTTTGGGACAGAGAGAGACAGAGCATGAACGGGGGAGGGGCAGAGAGAGAGGGAGACACAGAATCGGAAGCAGGCTCCAGGCTCTGAGCCATCAGCCCAGAGCCCGACGCGGGGCTCGAACTCACGGACCGCGAGATCGTGACCTGGCTGAAGTCGGACGCTTAACCGACTGCGCCACCCAGGCGCCCCTGGCTATCCTTACTTCTAATCTATTGTTTAAGCCCAGAAACAGGTACAAAATATGACAGAGGCTGGACACATAGACCTGTGCGCAAGGTGAGCACAATTCTAATTCAACATGATCTCACTCTGAATAGGAACACATGTGGCGGAGTCTGTGTGTTAGAGGAAGACCACGTAACTAGGAAATCCCCAAGTTCTACATAGAATTCAGTGCTGTTTAAAGGATAATCCACAGGGCGCCTGGGTGCCTCAGTCGGTTGGGCGTCTGGCTTCAGCTCAGGTCCCAATCTCACGGTTCATGAGCTCAAGCCCCACATCAGGCTCTGTGCTGACAGCTCGGAGCCTGGAGCCTGCTTCGGATTCTGTGTCTCCCTCTCTCTCTGTTCTTCCCCCGCTCACACTCTGCCTCTGTCTCTCCAAAATGAATAAACGTTAAAAAAATAAATAAAGGATAATCCACAAACTGTGCTAATTTGAAGCTTACAAATACATTATTGAAACTCAACAGAAATAGTTGAGCTATAATCTTTTTTTTTTAATTTTTTTAACGTTTATTTATTATTGAGAGACAGAGCATGAGCATGAGCATGGGAAGGACAGAGAGAGGAGGAGACACAGAATCCAAAGCAGGCTCCAGGCTCCGAGCTGCCAGCACAGAGCCCGACGCGGGGCTTGAACTCACAAACCGTGAGATCATGACCTGAGCGGAAGTCTGACGCTTAACCGACTGAGCCACACAGGCGCCCCTAATCTAAGACTTAGATGAACAAAAGATTCTTGTGGGATGGAGTATTTTATCCCTGACATTGTCTAGAATTACTGGTGCCTGGTGATGAGGTAAAGCAGACTTTTTGTTGATGTTTTTTTTTTAATTTTTTTTTAACGTTTATTTATTTTTGAGACAGAGACAGAACGTGAATTGTGGAGGGGCAGAGAGGGAGACACAGAATCCAAAACAGGCTCCAGGCTCTGAGCTGTCAGCACAGAGCCCGATGCGGGGCTCGAACTCATGGACCGCGAGATCATGACCTGAGCCAAAGTCGGATGCTTCACCGACTGAGCCACCACGTGCCCCTAGTTGGTCTACTTATGATTTGTAAATTCTCTACAGACACCTGGGTGCTCCTGCCATTCCCAGTGCCCCACCAATATGCCTCTGGAAGTTTCCTAGCACCGCCGAATGATCATCAAGAGTGAGTAAGGGAAACCTCAGAAGGAAGGAAGCATACGTTGTATGCTCCTGGTTGCGTGCATTAAGTGATGCATGCCCTTGCATGTACATGCATATTTAAGCATAACGTAACTCTGGAAGAACACAGAAATTGTTCAAATGACTCTTTCGAGAAGTCTGGGAAGGGCGCCTGGGTGGCTCAGTCAATTAGGCGTCCGACTCTTGACTTCAGCTCAGGTCATGATCTCATGGTTCGTGAGTTTGAGTACCGAGTTGGGGTTCTGTCTCCCTCTCTCTCTGCCCGCCCCCCTCGCTCTCTATCTCTCTCTAAATAAAAATAAACTTAAAAAAAAAAAAAAGATCTGCGTAACTAAGGGGTGGAATGGGAGCTCGTCTCTGTCTAGTTGATTCTCTGGTGACCACGTCTGTTCACCGAGGACCTAGCCGGAGCTCAGCTGAGAAGCCAAGAGCATCTTTTCTTTAGCACAGCTCACTGGGGGTCCTGACTTTGATATTCGGTGACTGGTCAGGAATGTAGGTGACTAATCAGAGATCAGCAGTGGCTGTAACGTAATCTCGAGGGAGGTCCGGTTTCCAGTTCTTATCGGTTGCAAGCAGCCCCGTGTGCCACAGGTGGGCGGCCATCGGGAGCAGTCACCACCTCCTGGGATGAATTATTAACACCACCCCGCCCAGTGAGCTAGAATCGCATCAGACCTTGCTGCTGGGCGTCTCAGGATCAAGGCTCATAAGCCAACGGGGAGGCAGTTTTGAATGGCTCAGCGCAAGAGCTGTTAACAACCGGTGCACTCTCCCTGCAGGATGGCATCCAAGGTAATGTGACGGGGAGGTGGCCTCATTCTGGCACCTTCTCTTCTATGAGGAGCTCTTTAAACAAGAGTAACAGCTGGGCCTCCAGGAGCGATGGGGCGAGAACGGGGCTCACGGATAAGAGTCTGCATATATTTGGTGAAAATTTTATTTGAGATGGTTGTTCGATGCTACCCTTTTTACTCACTGGGGGACGCGATCCTTTAGGACGGAAGTTGTGGGGTGTTACCAGTTCATTTCAGATCGCCCTCGAGCTACGCCGTCAATCAACCTTCCTGTGATTATGGAAATGGTCTGCGTTCTCCATGTCCAATGCGGTTGCCGCTGGCCATATGTGACTACTGAGTGCTTGGGACGTGGCTGGTGTGCCTGGGGAACTGAATTTCCAATTTTACTTTTAATCGATTTGGAGAGCCGCACGGGGCTGGAGGCTGCTGCGGTAGGCAGCTCAGGTGGAACCTTAAATAGTAGGTAGGTGCCTGGTATTGAAGAACATTGTGGGTAGTAATTGCCCTCACATTTGAGACTGACTGTAAATGTATCCCCGAGGCACCATGCTTATACTTTTAGATGTGGTAACCCCAAATTGCCCCGGAGGAAGATCACCTTAGGAAGCTAAAACTGAGCTATTTTCCTAGGCGCGTAGGCAGTGACAATAATTCTCCTGGGGCAGGTGCAAGATGGAATCCGGGTGTCGAACCTACTGGCTTTTTCCAGGGGTTCATTAAAAAGCCTAAAGATTTAGAAGGACAGTTCTCTTTTCTGGCCTTTTTCTTTTCTTTTGCATAACCATGTCTGTTTAGAAAACATTACCCGTTGGTGGACAATTTCTCCTCCTCTAGACAGCCAAAAAGGTGACAGAAGCATTTGTATATGTGGTGAGAATAATTTAGTAGCCAGCCACACAATCCTCATGCCCGATGAAGAAACTCTAGCTCCAACCTGTCATCGATCCATCCATTCCGTCAATGATCCATTTCTATGGCACCTAATACCGTCGCCTTGGCAACTGGTAACTCCAAATGGCACTGTCCTTGACTGAAAGTGTGCTTGAGCTCCCAGAGGTCCCGGCTTTCCTTGTCATTCCCGCATCAGGTCTCAAAACAGGAACCCGAGGGAGCATGATTCATGGGGAAGAATGATTTGGTTCATTGGAGAGGAGTATTTCCTGCGGAGCGGGTCTTGCCGAGGAAATGTGACAGGTGGGCCTGTCCTCAAGCAAAGTGTCATGTGTCATTTTCTAATTGTCATGGCTGTATTGAAATCCATGTAGATGTAATATACGTGCAGATTTATCTATATGTGGTTATACTTTCTTTGTTTTTTAAATTTTTTGTTTATTAAAGTGTATTTATTTATTCTGAGAGAGACGGAGACAGCATGAGCAGGGGAGGGGCAGAAAGAAAGGGAGAGAGAGAATCCCAGAGAGGCTCTGCGCCGAGTAGACGTGGAGCTCGAACTCCCGAAACGGAGATCATGACCTGAGCCGAAAACCAAGAGTCAGACACTTAACTGAGCCACCAGGCACCCCTATTTTTTATTTTTTACTGTTTTATTTATTTTTGAGAGAGGGAGGGAGGGAGGCAGGCAGAGGGGCAGAGAGAGACGCACACACAGAATCCGCAGCAGGCTCCAGGCTCGGAGCTGTCAGCACAGAGTCCGACGCGGGGCTCGAACCCACGGACCGTGAGATCATGACCTGAGCTGAAGTCACTTAACCAACTGAGCCACCCAGGTGCCCCCTATGTGGTTATACTGTATAAAAAATGAAGGAAAGCTATCCTTCCCCCACTTGTGAATTAATTCCCGGATCGCTTTGGTAAATGTTTGGACATCCTACGTCATAATAAAAACAAGCAAACTATTGATACACCTGATATCTTGGACGGATCTCAAAGGCGTTATGCTGAGTGGAAAAAGCCTCAAAAGCTTCTATATTCTGTGACTCCATTTATAGATCATTCTCAAAATAACATCATTATAGAGCTGATGAACAGAATACTGGTTGCCAGGAGTTACAGAAAAATTGTTCGTATGACTTTAGGAAATGACAGAGCATTTGTGTCTTGTTGGTCATGGTGCACATGGGATAAAATTATATAGAAGCACATGACATGAGTGCATATAAGAACTAGTAAGATGTGAGGGCACCTTGGTCCTTGGTGGCTCAGTCGGTTAAATGTCTGATTCCTGATTTCGGCTCAGATCGTGAGATCGAACTCCCCCCGCCCCATCCTCACTCCCCTCCCTGTTGGGCTTGGTGCTGGGTGTGGAGAGTGTTTGGGATTCTGTCTCCCCCGCCCCTCCCCCGGTTGTGCACATGGGTGCACATGCGCACTCACTCTCTCTTCAAAAGAGAAAAGTGAAATCTGAATCAAGTGTGAAGAATGTCCTAGTGTTGATTTCCTGGTACGATAGTTATTGTTACCTTTGGGGGAGGCTAGAGGAAGGTACGTGGGACCTCTCTGTACTGGTTTAGCAACTTCTTGTGAATCTATAATTATTTCAAAATAAATAGTTGTTTGTTTGTTTGTTTGTTTGTTTGTTTCAAGCCTTGGGGCACCTGGGTGGCTCAGTCAGTTATGCGTCTGACTCTGGATTTCGGCTCACATCATGATCTCATGGTTCATGAGGTCGGGCCCCGCATCGGGCTCTGTGTTGAGAGTGTGGAGCCCGCTTGGGATTCATACTCTCTCCCCCTCTCTCTGTCCTCCCCTCTCTGCCCTGTTTCTGTCTGTCTCTCAGAAGAAATAAACTTTATGAAAAGATTTTTTTAATGTTTATTTATTTTTGAGAGAGCGAGCGAGAGAGAGCGAGAGCATGAGCAAGCAGGGGAGGGGCAGAGAGAGGGGGGGTGGGGGACACAGAATCCGAACAGGCTCCAGGCTCTGAGCTGTCAGTGTGGAGCCCGATGTGGGGCTTGAACTCACAAACCGTGAGATTATGACCTGAGCCAAAAAGTCAGACGCTTAACTGACTGAGCCACCCAGGCACCCCAGAAGTAAACTTAAAAAAAATAATAAAAGCCTTATTTGGAAATACTGGCAACGAAGCCAGTGGAAATGACCTGAGAAGGAGCTGGGCTTGAGGAGCAGAACAAAATGAATAATGATGCTACTCTTTACTGAGCACTGGGTTCATGCCACTCAACTGGGCACCATCCACATGATGGCCTTTTTTAGTTCATGGGTAATTTATTCAAAAGCTCACTTTCTCAAAGTCATCTGCACAGCTGGCCTCTTTCCTCCAAGCTAGTAGAATTGTGGGAACTTGTTGTTTAGTCGGAAATCTGTATACGCTCCTTTGCCAGATAATGAGGAAGCAACTCATGATTGAAATCCATGTTCAATGTTCATACGGAATGGCTGCCTCCTGCTACTTTTCTTTCTTTCTTTTGTTTACAGTCTTGTGTTTTTTTTTTTTAGTGTATTTATTTTGGGAGAGACAGAGAGTTTGAGCAGGGGAGGGGCAGAGAGAGAGCGTGGGGGGAGAGAGAGAATCCCAAGCAGGGTCCACACTGTCAGTGCAGAGCCTGACGTGGGGTTCAACCCCATGAACCGTGAGATCGTGACCTGAGCCAAAATCAAGATTCGGACGCCTAACCGACCTGAGCCACCCGGATGCCCCCATAGTCTTCGTTTTTAAAGTCCAGCTTGTCTGGGGTGCCTGGGTGGCTCACTCGGTTGAGCATCCAACTTTGGCTCTGATTATGATCTCTTAATTCACAAGTTCGAGCACCATGTGGGGCTCTGGGCAGACAGCTCAGAGCCTGGAGCCTCCTTCAGATTCTGTGTCTCCCTTTCTCTCTGCCCCTCTCCCGCTCATTCTCTCTCTCTCTCTCTCTCTCTCAAAAATAAATATAAAAAAAATTAAAACCTAGCTTATCTGATGTAAGTATGGCTACTCTGGCTTTCTTTAGACCTCCATTTGTGTGATAAATATTTCTCCATCCCCTCACTTTCAATCTGCAGGTGTCTTTACGTCTAAAATGAGTCTCTTGTAGGCAGCAGATAGATGGGCCTTGTTGTTTTTTGTTTTGTTTTATCTGTGTGTTTTTTTAAGATCCATTCTCACACCCTTTGTCGTTTGATTGGAGCATTTAGTCCACTTACATTGAAAGTGATTATTGATCTGTATTTCTTGCCATTCTGCTACTTTTTTTGTCATTGTTTCTGGAGATTTTCTCCGATCCTTTCTTGTCTTTGTCCCTTTGGGTCTCTCCTCTGCTGTTGTAGAATGGAATGTTCTCTATATATCTCTTGAGTCCACCTGGTCCAGCGTGTCGTTCAAAGCCATTGTTTCCTTGTTGATTTCCTACTTAAATGACCAGTCCATTGATGCAAATGGGGTCTTAAAACCCCCTACTATTATTGCATTATTTCTTCCTCCTTTATGTTTGTTATTTTATATATTTGAGTGCTCTCATGTTGGGTACGTTCTTAAAATTGTTATATCTTCTTTTTGGATTGTCTTCTCGGTGATTATATAATGCCCTTTTTTTGGTGTCTTTTGACACACTATGTTTCAGATAAGTACTTTGCTGCTGTCCAAATATATTTCGGTGACTATGTATTTTTAGGACTCTGTAACCCCATCAGAGTCAAATACACAGGTAAGTTAAAAAAAAAAAAACTTTATTTTAAAATAATAGCAGACTCCCCAAGTTGCAAAAATAGCCACACAGAGGTCCCATGTACACTTGACCCCGTGTCCCTTGATGATGTCGTACGTAACTACCATACGATTTTTAAACCAGGACAGGTGACGTTGGCGCGAGGTGTGTGGGGAGTGCTATGCCGTTTTAACACATCTGTAGATTTGTGGGACACCTACTGCAGTGAGGACTTTGACCCTGGTTGTCTTAAGTCCTAATTCGCTACGCCCCTTACACCTCTGGTAGACTCATTTTCCTGTCCGGCTAGGAGGCGGTGTCACTAGGAGGCAGGAGAAGCGGCACGCAAGTAATATGTTGAATTCAGAGAGTAATTGGGTCCAGTGAGCTCCTTCCCCTTACTCCTGATGGCTTTCCTTTACGATTTTGCAACTCATTTTGGTATGCCTTATTTTTGTTTTTTTTTCTTTTTTATTTTTTTATTTTTTTATTTTTTTAATTTTTTTTTTCAACGTTTATTTATTTTTGGGACAGAGAGAGACAGAGCATGAACGGGGGAGGGGCAGAGAGAGAGGGAGACACAGCATCGGAAACAGGCTCCAGGTTCCGAGCCATCAGCCCAGAGCCTGACGCGGGGCTCGAACTCACGGACCGCGAGATCGTGACCTGGCTGAAGTCGGACGCTTAACCGACTGCGCCACCCAGGCGCCCCTGGTATGCCTTATTTTTAAAGCAAAGATTCATCTAAACCATGGTGTGTGTATGTGTGTATTACTACTTTAAAAACTCTTTTGAACACTTGCCTCCCATCACCCCCACTATCTTATCTTTTGATTAACGAAGAGCAAGCATCTTATATTGAAATCTCGAAGAAAAGCAAATTCACACACAGTTTGACAGCAGGAACTTCTACTATTTTAAGTAACTTCCTAATTAATCATTTTTAGGGGGGGATCTGAGTAAAAGCCATTTAAAAGAATAGGCATTCAGTCTAGGGTTGATGTCTTTTTTTTGTTTAACGTATATTTATTATTTTTTTTGAGAGAGAGGCATTTAGTCTAGGGTTGTCTTTATTTTATTTTATTTTATTTATTTTAATGTTTTTATTTATTTTTGAGACAGAGACAGAGCATGAGCAGGGGAGGGTCAGAGAGAGAGGGAGACACAGAATCCGAAGCAGGCTCCAGGCTCCTAGCTGTCAGCACAGAGCCCGACGTGGGGCTTGAACTCACGGACTGTGAGATCATGACCTGAGGTGAAATCCGATGCTCAACCGACTGAGCCACCCAGGCGCCCCTGGGTTGTCTTTTTTTTAAATACAAATTTATTACTATTTTTTTTTCTTTTTTGAGAGAGAGAGAGAACACAGCAGGGGAGGGGCAGAGAGAGAAGGAGACACAGAATCTGAAGCAGGCTCCAGGTTCTGAGCTGTCAGCACAGAGCCTGGCACGGGGCTCGAACTCAGGAATGTGAGATCATGACCTGAGCCAAAGTGGGTTTGCTGAACCCACTGAGCCACCCAGGTGCCCCCAGGGTTGTTGTCTTCACTGTTCCTATAACTGTGCTTTTATTTCTAAAGTGATTGTAAGTTCCTGGGGACCAAGTACCTCCCATGATGCCTTGCACACATTAGATGCTCAGAAAGTGGTTGATCAGGTGCCGTGTTCACATAGTTAGGATTTTGATTGCGCTCCTGGTTCCTATTTATTAGAATCCCTCAACTTTCAGCGTGCCTGGCTGGTTTGGTCAGTAAAGCCTGTGACTCTTGATCTCGGGGTTGTAAGTTCGAGCCCCACGTTGGATGTAGAGATTACTTAAAACTAAAAACCTTAAAAAATAAACCACTCAACTTTCTAATCTGATCATTGACTTCTTAAGTTGACAATACAGATTCTATGTGCAACATCTCCAGTAGCTTCAGCTGGTTCAAGAAAGTTACTTCATTTTGTCTCTGCTTGAGTCAAGCATCATCTAACCCAGAGGAT
This sequence comes from Lynx canadensis, assembly GCF_007474595.2. Classification (NCBI taxonomy): domain Eukaryota; kingdom Metazoa; phylum Chordata; class Mammalia; order Carnivora; family Felidae; genus Lynx; species Lynx canadensis. The sequence goes on along the minus strand of NC_044314.2, from coordinate 75,709,294 downwards.
CCCACGGTGGTCCGAGAAGCTAGGTCTAATTGTGATGTTTTTCATCACTGTCAGAGAAGGTGAAACTCCATTTCCGTCTCCTACAGTTTCCTAGATACTTAAGATTGTGTCAGACGAGCTTTGCTCTCTTTCTTTGGTTCAGAATTTGTTTTACGACTGAGGGAACAAGAAGGTGCTGTCAATATGACACAGAAAATGAAGGGTTCTTTTTTTCATCTTTCCAGGGGTAGATCTCTTGTTACAGAAGCCTGGCTCTGTTCATAATTCCACTTTGGCTCTTTAAAAGACATTTATGGATGAGAATAATTCTAGTTATTAGCACTAATACTTTAATCAGGGGTACTTGGCCAGAAGACTCATAAATAATACCATAAATTCTATGGAGCACAATTGGGAAATTAGCTGTTGCCCGATTTTTTATTCTAATGTTGTTATTCTGACGGCTTCAAATCCAGACCGTTTCACACCATGTGGTGTTTCAAAGCACCATTCTTAATGTGTAAGGATCAATCGTGTTATTCTTAAAAGATACAAAACCATATATAAAACATCATCCCAGTGGGGGCGCCTGGGTGGCTCAGTGGGTCAAGTGACCGACTCTTGATTTCAGCTCCGGTCATGACCTCAGAGTTCACGAGATCGAGCCCTGTGTCAGGCTCTGTGCTGACAGCATGGAGCCTGCTTGGGATTCTCTCTCTCTCTCCCTCTCTCTCTGCCCCTCCCCCACTTATGTGCATGTATGCGCTCTCGCTCTCTCTCTCAAAATAAATAAACATGAAAATAAAACATTATCCCAATATTTTTACATACATATATGCCTGGGGTGAGGAAGACTAGAAAGGAATATTCCCAAATGAAAACAGTGGTAATTTCTGAATGGTGAATTTATCTATCTATCTATCTATCTATCTATCTATCTATCTATCTATCTATTTATTTTGAGAGAGAGAGAGAAAGAGGGAGAGCATACTAGTGGGGTAGGGGCAGAGGGAAGAGGGAGGAAGAGAACCCCAAGCAGATTGCACGCCCATCATGCAGCCTCACGTGGGGCTCCATCTCAGGACCATGAGATCATGACCTGAGCCCAAATCAAGATTGGGATGCTTAACTGACTTGGCCGCCCAGGCGCCCCGAAGTGGTGATGATTTGTATTCTCTCTATTGTGTCTTTCCCGAGCGTCTGAAACGAAAATGTCCTTCTTTTACAATCAGGCAGAGAAAAGATACCATTTTCAAAAGCCAATATCCATGGGGGGCTTTTACGCTAGATCTGAGCCAAGAGGCTGAGAAGCGATTTCCGTGAGGGGCTTTAGCAGATGTTTATTTAACATACTTTTCCTTCTCCTTTCCCCGCTCAGGCTCATCATAAACCAGGGTTAACAGCAAAATCCAGAAAAGTCAGTTTTGTTTTTGTTTTTAGTATAGTTCACACACAGTGTTGTGTTAGTTTCACGTGTAGGACGTAGTGGTTGGACAAGTAGATACGTTACGCTTTGCTCACCACAGATGCCACAACCATCTGTCCCATATATCCCTATTGCAATATCATTGACTGTGTTCCTTATGCTGTGCCTTTTCTTCCTGTGATTGATTTACTCCATACGTGGAAGCCCGTATCTCCCCAGGAAAGTAAATTTTTAAAAACTGTACACATTGATCTTTATTCCATTTTTGGGGTATGTGCGCAAGAATTCTACCCTTTGCGGAATGAACATTTCCAGGAAGTTGATCCAGCCCGTGGCTAAAGACCTTGTACATTTTTTTTTTTTTTATTAAAAATTGGGGGCAGGGGCACCTGGATGGCTCAGTTGGTTAAGTGTCCGACTTTGGCTGAGGTCATGATCTCGTGGTTCATGGGTTCGAGCCTCGCGTCGGGCTCTGTGCTGACAAGCTCAGAGCCGGCAGCCTGCTTCGGATTCTGTGTGTGTGTGTGTGTGTGTGTGTGTGTGTGTGTGTGTCCGTGTCCTCCTCCTCTGCATGCTCTGTGTCTCTCAAAATGAATATTAAAAACAATAAATTTTGGGGACAGAAAAGGTATGTTTCTTCAGAAAGAGGAATCTGAGAGACTAGCGGTATCTCTTTGGTTTTGGTGTCTACCTACCCTTTTAGAAATTTGAGATGAGACCTTTTGGGCCTCCCTCTCCAGAAGAAAATAAAGGGGTGGGGGGCGGTCTGTCCTGCCTGGCAAGTCCTGGCAGTGTCACAAAAAGAAAATGAACTGACTGGCTTTGGACATGGAGGAAAAAGGGTTGGAAAATCCCTAATGAATTCCAGACGTAGCAAAAGAAAGACCGTTGAACTTGAAATTTGCATAAACTGTGCTAAACTTCTCAGGGGATGTCGATACTGTAGGTCTGTGGACCCAGCTTTGAGGAATGGGGTTCTAACCATGGTCCTGGGCTACCCGGACCTATTCGTTGGAATGGCCTGGGGTACCTGTTACACATCCAGATTCCTGGGCCCTACTCTGCCATTTCCCAGACTTTTCCAGGCGATCCTCTGCCATATTCAAGTTTGAGAACCACAGGCTCCGGAGATTTCTCAACCTGCCGGAAGTGTTAGCTGTTTTCACCAGTGTTGTTTAAGCACAGATGTCAGAATGGGGAATAGTTAAAAAGCCGTGTAGAAAGTTGTGTACTGTGGGGGCATCTGTTAATTTCTCCGTTGTCCCCAGAGGGATATGAACTGAGGGGGGTGCAGAATCCTGGGAAAATTCCAAGCCACACTTTCATATTTGTTGATCCAGATAGGTTTTAGTGTAATCCATGGTCAATATCCAATTTCTGCTGAGTGTTTATAAGGCTCCCAGACCATGATATAGCTTCTGTTCCAGGGAAAGCTAGTTGAGAATGCCAGGAAGATTCTCCTTACGGCAAGAAAATGCCTCTTGGACAACTTCATCTATAAACTCAAGGAAACAGGATTTCTGGGAACTTTAATGGACTTCAGGAAAGGCAAAAAGTAACTCAGAAAAATATCCTCCACTTAAAACTGCTATATTGAACCCCTGTGTTTATTGCAGCATTATTAACAATAGCCAAAATGCGGAAGCAACCTAAGTGTTGATCGATGCATAAATGGATAAAGAGTGTGTGTGTGTGTGTGTGTGTGTGTGTGTGTGTGTGTGTAATTATTCAACCGTACGAAGGTTTTACCATTTATGGCAACACTGATGGCATTATGCTAAGTGAAACAAGTCAGAGAATGACAAATACTGTATGATGTTATTCATATGTAGACTCCTACAACAACCGCAAAAACAAAAACAAAAAAAACCCGCATGTAGATACAGATAACAGATTGTTGCTTGCCAGAGGTGGAGGGTAGGTAAAATGAGTGAATGGGGTCAGCAGGTACAAACTTCCAGTGGTAAAATAAATAAATGCTGCAGATGTCATATACAAGCATGCTGACTATGGTTAATAATCTTGTACTGTATATTTGAAAGTTGCTAAGAGAGTAAATCTTTATTTTTTTTTTTTTAATTTTTTTTTTTTAAACGTTTATTTATTTTGGGACAGAGAGAGACAGAGCATGAACGGGGAAGGGGCAGAGAGAGAGGGAGACACAGAATCGGAAGCAGGCTCCAGGCTCTGAGCCATCAGCCCAGAGCCTGACGCGGGGCTCGAACTCCCGGACCGCGAGATCGTGACCTGGCTGAAGTCGGACGCTTAACCGACTGCGCCACCCAGGCGCCCCTAGAGAGTAAATCTTTAAAAGTTGTCAGCACACACACAAAAAAAAACCACTTTGTAACTGTGGTGATGGACTAGACTTTTTGTGATCCTTTCATAGGGTTTACAAATGTTGAACTACGTCTGAGTATACTATAATGTTACATGTCCATTACATCTCAATTAAGAAATGTGTGCAAAGGAAAAAGGCTACGACGAATTTTCCAAGATCTTTTTTTCTAACATGTATTTAATCTATGGGTGGGAGTTAGTGAGTTACATTTAGGTCTTGCCTTTGATATGTTTTTATTTCCTGCTTAGGCTGAAAAACATGGTCCTATACTGTAACTGCAAATGTTTCCTCCACCTGCAACTCCCATGGGACAATTAAGAACCCATGAACTGCTCTATTTTTTTTTTTTTTTTTTTTTACAAGGGGACCATCTAATCCCTAAGGTAATTTAGGAGCGTTATTCTGTTTGCTGATATTCATAATTATACTCATTCAGTAGTGATTAAGAGGCTGTAGTTGGATAATAAAACACCAACAGTCCTCTTGTCGTGAGATGAAAAGATAGTCCCTCATTTCAACTGCTGAGCTGTCACTGTTGAGCAAATCAGATACATAAAAACTGGCGGTCTTACAATGCTTTTATCACTCAGGTTCGATCCTTGTCAGTTCCACAGCTAAGACCCTTTGAATCAAAATATCGGACCACGCTTTCTCAACGTGCATTTGATTTAAATTTTAGCTGCCACCGAGGACGGTCATTCAGAAGTGGGGACAGCACCTTCAGAAGGGTTTCTTTGAGAGCTAGAGGTCAGTTTCTGTTGGTGGAGCCGACACTCTGTTGAGTTCTGTGCTTGAAATTGCTACCTGCTGTTTGCAGTTAATTTCTGGTTTGCGTTTGGGCAAGCCAGGAAACAATGGGTTGGGGAACAGGTAACGTCTCCCCTTCCGGGTTCTAAATGACCTTAATTTGCCAAGATTGTTAGGCGCTGGGAATACAGAAAAGCTTAATTAAGAAGTATCACACCTCCAAATTTGAGGGAGGTATCAGAAAACCATTGGACCCTTTTTTGGAAAGAGTTATTTTTGAAATTCCACTTGGCTTGTCTTTTTCAGACTTTTCCACTTTTTTAAACTACCATTGATTCGGAAGTCTGGTTCCTAAGGAAAAGAGGGATGTGGGCTAACCAAGATGCAGAGCAGGGATCCCCAAGCTTCTTCTGTAAAGTCCAGATGGTAAATATTTTAGGTTTCCCGGACCACACAGCCTCCGTAGCAACTATTCATTCCTGTTGTGATGGAAAAGCAGCCGCAGACCCCCATAAACCATAAGCGTGGCCATATTCCAATCAGTGACACTGAGATTTGCATTTCGTAGAATTTTCTCATGTCATGAAATATTATTCTCTTGATTCCCCATCCCCCCCCCCCATCATTTAAAAATGTACAAACCCCTCCGTAGCGTGTGACAAAAACAGGCAGCTGGCCGAATTTGGCCCACAGGACATAGTTTGCTATTGTCTGACATGGAACATCAAAACTGTGTTGTTGTTAGAATTTCATCGACCACTGGCCAAGCCTCCACAAGCAGCTTCATTATGAATTTTGCTTTCTCCCTAAGTCCCCACTGACAATATCCATCACGTTCTTGCTGTTGGACTGTGACCAGAGGCAGCTTCTATTATAGCACATCATGACGACCAGAAGCAAGTGTGTGTTCAAACATCAGGACTGTTTGATAGGCAAAAGAATGATACAGTGACACGGGTCGTTTTAGGCGATCTATGAAAACCCGTGACTATCTGTGCCTGCTGGTTTGTTCTGGAAACCCACCATAAGAACAGGAACGGGTGGGGGACCCCCCCCCACCTTCTGGAAACATCCCTAGGTGGTGTATACCCTGCAGTATGCAGCGTAGAAACCATACGAGCCGTGTTTAGGTCTGTACATGTCCCTCTCCAATCAGCTACATCCGTTAATCTGACGAGAATTTCCAGAGAGCTAGAATTTCGCCCCGTAGTTTTAGGGAAGGATCCTCTGGTGTTAAACTGTTTTGCCCCATCGAGAACATCTTAAACAATGCTGTAAGATCTTTCTCTCCCAACCTTCTCTACTAACAGGCTTCTAGGTCTCTCGGCCTGAGTTTGTAGTTACGGTTGTAAATGTAGACGTTACAGGAATATACACATAGCCCTTCGGGGCTTGGCAGGTGATCCCTCAACGATGGAGGGAAATGTTTCAAACTGAGGTTATTAAAGACGGCTTTTTTTTTTTGGTGTCCGCCTGGGAGATGGCCCTTCACTACGGGAGCTGCCCTGCTCACTAACCGAACTGCAGGCCGGATTTCTGGCCTGAACCCAGACGTTTGAGGGCCTCATAGGGAACCTGACAGGCAATTGTATTATGAAAGCTGACGTGCTGAATGGCCCGCTTTTAACGATATTCTTTACCTGTCTCCTTGTGTTAAAGTGGGAACGAGCGAAGGAGCAGAGTTAGAGGGTCGGTGAAGGCGGGTGGGGGATGGCAGGTGGAATAAAATATCGGGTGGTTTCATGTGTGGAGCTGATGTAGACTGTGTCACAAGAAAGGGTCGCACAGAACAAATCTCTTTTGTTCCCTGTCATCTTTAAATGAGTGTCAAAGTAGGCAGGGGGGCTTTGACCGTTAACCGCACAATTTAGCCGGGCCCGTTGTGTCCTGCGGGCCCCACCTCCTTGGAGTTTCTCAGATTAGAAAAGAAGGCCCCAGCCCCTTATAAATGGGCCATCTCTTGTTCTTTGTGTCCAGACTGCCCAGTGTGAAATCCACAGTGACGTTAAATGTTTTCTAATGAATAATTCCTGAAAGAAAATGGAGGACTATATGTGTAATGGATTGTAGCGCATTAAAATGTTTTGTTCGGCGCACAAAAATGTTGTCCTTCACAAGCACCACGATCGTTGCAAAAAGGCCTTTGTGACGGACCTGTTTCAATGGATTATCTGCAAGCGTTTCCATCCCAAATGGGAATCAAAGGCCGCCTTTGGCAAACTAATGTTTTTCAAGATGGCAGCCATGAAACACATTTAGTATTTAAAGTTGCGGGTTTTAAAGGAATGTTTGAACTCGGGAGATTTTCTCACTTACTTTCCCCCCTTTTGATTTGAGAAAGTGAAGCGGCTCCCCCCCGACCTCTGTCCTGTTCTGGCGGCCGAATGGTCACCCTTGACAAGATTCGTGGAACCTATTTCTTGGAAACAAGCAAGAGGTCCCAGGAATGGGTGGTGGGCGCTTTCTCTGTGGCTAAACTTCGTACGTGTTTGCCTCCTCCTCCTTCTTCTGGATGGGTGTGGATAAATAGGAGATTGCAGGGGAATTTCAAATGACGCCTTGTTGTGAACTTAAGTTCCCAGTGGTTTTCACTGGGAAAACGATTGGGATTTCAGTGGCTCTGCAGTGGCTCAGTACAGAGACACCTGGGTTAGTGGGCCGGCTCTGATGGGTCGATAACAAAACGAATGGGAGTTTCTGTGCTTCTTGAATCCGGGTGATGTCGGCTTCAGAGTTTCACTGCTCTTAGATTGCCAGTTAGCCAACCACCGTGGCCAGGGTCTTCTCTTTCCCTGTCTCTGTCTCTGGGACTTTACTAATAGTGAGGGAGCTGTGGTTTGCTGATGCCAAGCTCTGTGAAAGGTGGAGTTTTCCAACTCTTTGGTTATCTGCCTTCGTAGGAGAGAGGGCCGATGTGTTTGTTCGCCAGAAGATGTCTCCTTGGCTCCCATGGAGGAGGTGTGAAGTGTAGCCAGAAACATCCACCATGTAGCTTTCCTCCGTGGGAATGATCATAATGAAACATCCTCGGAGGAAAGAAACAAACATTCCGCTTCTGTGAATTACAGACGTCAACAGAAGAAGGTCTTAATGGCAAGACTCTGCCTCACATCCTTGTGGATCTTTAAGCTTTAGACATGGGACTACCCCGGGGCTCCGTGTTGGAGAAATAGAAACAAAAGCCAAAGCTTCTGGAAAGTACCACGGAGAGCGGATAGATTCTCCTTTCCAACACACGAAATGTTAACTCCCGTCTGTCCTCTTTTGACTTCTCCTATTTGCCATCTCCACCAGCTTAAATGAATTTAAGGAACAAGGACCCTAAACTCCTAGGAATTTCCGTAGGAAACAAGACCTCGCAGCAATTTGGTTTCCCCACCTACAAATTTGTAAAGACTAAGTGAACATAATGAAAGCCTCCATGGAGTTCATCGTAGACACTCCTGTGTCATATTGTTTTCCTTGAGAGGAAACACAGCAAAATTAGGACATGTGAGGTTTTAGAAAGGCTTTTTCTTGTGGGATATAACCCACATACCGAAACGTGCGAAGCATAAGTGTGCAGCTTAAGTGTTATCAGGGCCACACCTAGGAAACCACCGTCTGGGTCAAGACCTAGCACTCCAGAAACGCTTCACGTGCCTCTTTCACTCAATTTCCTTCATATCCACTAAAGAGAAGCACTCCTGGGATTTTCCTGATTTGTTTTGGAATCATTTGCTGAGCACTTAGAAACAACAACAGCTTGTTTCACAAGGTGGAAGCTTCTAGATGAGTCTAGCCTGGCTACACAGAGATGAGTGTCGTTATGTCTTCATGTGTATTACGAAAAACAACCAGCAAACCCAGTGCATCACTGTTTAGATACAATCACTTAGGACGAGGTAAAAGTAGACTGTTCTTAATCCTGCCTCAGTGCATACACACAAGCAAAAATCCAAACTGGAACGAAAATAGGAAAGGTGAGACTTAGACGCAGCAAACATCACTACTGAAACACACAAGATTCACTAACAGTTGTGGGGTTTTTTTTGGGGGGGGGGGGGGGGTGTTGGATCACTTTCCGTTTGAGTTTGAAAAGAGAAAGCAGTCATCCCGTGGCGTTTATCGCGCAGCTACCAAAGACTTTGTCATTCCGTCAGCAAACCCGAGAGCTTTTGCCCACAAACTGCAAGTCACGAAGTAATCGTTGGGGGAATATCAGGGTAAGCCGTGTGTCCTTGGTTATTTGGTGGAGGGAGGGCGGGGCTCCATTATCCGAGGTTTACCGAACCGACCTATCCCTGTATTCAGTATATGGTTTTACAATCTGGGCTCCAGTGTAAGCCAAAACATCCTCTTTTTTTTCCTTCTGAATTTAAATCTTATTATTTAAAAAAAAAAACAAAAAACCTGTATCCACTATGTTGTGTTTGATTTCATTGGTTGCAAACGATAGAAACGACCCTCACCAGTTCCGAAAAGGAATTACCTTTTTTTTTTTTTTTTTTTTTTTGAGATTCCCCAGTCCCAGCGCATTTCGTATGCGTCCTTAACTATGGCTACATCCATGTGCAACGTGCAGCTTTGTTTTGCGTGGGAATTACCTGCATGCGAGTTAAACGGCACATTTCTTTTTTTCTTCATAATGCATCTATCTAATCTCTTTCCACGATGCCGTGAGACTGTTCCCCAGGGTGCTCCTCTCCTGCCCAGTCCCTAGTGGTAGATACTGAAGTTGCTTCCGAACCAAGAGGTCAGCAATGGCTCTTTTGCTCCTTGACACGCCTGTGATCAAGATCTAAGTGCCTGGAGCGCAGAAACGGGAAGTCTGAGCTTTCTTCCACCTCCTGGCTAGAGATGGGAACGTGTTGTTGGACTGTCCCGCCTGAGGCCTTCCAAGTCGGGAAGAGGACGTACCTCCAGGGGAAGTCCAAGGAGGAGGCACAGGTCCTGGGAGGGCACCACAGCGGGGGGAAAAGAAATAAGAATTCTTGGGCTTGGTGTCTGACCGGTCAGCGGGGAAAGTAGACACGAGAAATGGCCACCTGCACCTGCCACCTCCTATAACTGCATCTGGGCCATGTCCCGGTCCAGTCTGGGTCCATGAGCACCCATAGGCATACATAGTTTGTAATCGTAAGGCACAGGTACATCTGTGTTCTGTTGGCCTCACTTAAAAGGGAGAAAGCATTGGTTATATGACCTTCAGAGGCATTATTTTAACACATGACAGTGCTGCCTCTCTAAGGGGTGGCCGAAATGTACAACGCTCCTTGTACATTTGGTTGCAATTTCACCTCAGCCTTGCCAGCATTAATAATACAGCTCAACAGGGGGCATGCTTCCTTACTCTAATGTTACTGCAAACCTGGAACTGTTCCTCAGGGCTGGGGGTGGTATCTAGGCAAAACCAAAGTAGATAGATCCAGCTCCTATCTAGGAAAGTGGCTTTGGAATTTTCTTCTGAGTCCTTTATTCCCAAATCTTCTGTCCCGGGGGCACCCGGAGCCTCCCCGGAGATGGTGAGCTTAGAGCTGGGTGCAGGGGGTCCGGAGTCCAGCCTTTGGTATGACTCCTGCCTCCCTCACTTACCTCCCCTGCATCTTGGAGAGTTTAGCACAAGTTTTCCTTTTTGAAAAATTAAGGTAATAGCAGTTACCTCAGAGGGGCTTTCTAAGGATTTAATGAGGATTAAATGAGATGAGACATAATAATTGAGGCTATGGGCCCAGCACCAACACATGGGGTGCATTAGTGGCCCATCAGCCACGATAGTAAAAGGGCGAGCTGCTTCTGTGAGCCCCCCATCACCCAGACGTGCCTTCCCCAGGACTCCTCATGCTTTTTCTTTTCAGTTCGCTTCTTTTGCCAAAACTTCTTAAAACTGTGTCCTGTCAGCCTTCATTTAAGCACTACCATTTAGCTCAAAGCAAAGGAACCCAGAGGTGAATTTTTAGCCAGCGCTAAAGCTTATCCTAGCTGGGGAAAGGTTTAGAGAAGTTGTGGGGGGGGGACAGTATCTCTTTTCCATACCCCACAAGTGGAACCACGTAGGAATACTTGAAACAGCTCTAGAACCGGCTCGAGACCATCGTAGCTGGAAGTTTTATTTTGTGGTTTAAGTAGAATGAGCAAACCTACTCAAGGTTTCAGAACTATCTCCTTGCCATAGCTCTGGATGCAAGACGAATGAATGGTTTTCACTCAAATGCAGATTGACCTAATTATAAATTCAAAGAGAGCATTGAAACAGAGAAAAACACTTGGATTTGCTCCATAAGAGCCCAAACTGAGACTGAAGTGACAGATGTGGGTTGAATCCCAGCTCTGCCTCTTACTGGCTATAGAAAGTCATTCCTCATTATCATTACATCTATCTGTATTTTATTATCTACTAACCCCGGCAGAGGGGCTAGGTTTTATTCAGTGACTTATCTGTAGTCGCTCCTATCCTTTTTTTTTTTTTTTTTTTTTAATTTTTTTTTTTTACGTTTATTTATTTTTGAGACAGGGAGAGACAGAGCATGAACGGGGGAGGGTCAGAGAGAGAGGGAGACACAGAATCTGAAACAGGCTCCAGGCTCTGAGCTGTCAGCACAGAGCCCGACGCGGGGCTCGAACTCACAGAGTGCGAGATCGTGACCTGAGCCGAAGTCGGCCGCTTAACCGACTGAGCCACCCAGGCGCCCCATGTAGTCGCTCCTATCCTTACGACAAATCCATGAAAGAAATCTTATGACCCCACTTAGAAATGAAAAATGGGGCAGCTGGGTGCCTCAGTTGGTTAGGCATCTGATTCTTGATTTCAGCTCAGGTCATGATCTCACAGTTCATGGGATCGAGCCCCGCATTGGGCTCTGTGCTGACAGCATGGAGCCTGTTTGGGATTCTCGCTCTCACTCTCGCTCTTGCTCTTGTTCTCGCTCGCTCTCTCTGCCCCTCCTCTGTTCTGTCTCAAAATAAATACACATTTAAAAAAAATTTTTTTTAAATGTTTATTTCTGAGACAGAGAGAGACAGAGCACGAGTGGGGGAGGGGCAGAGAGAGAGGGAGACACAGAATCCGAAACAGGCTCCAGGCTCTGAGCTGTCAGCACAGAGCCCGACGTGGGGCTCGAACCCACAACTGCGAGATCATGACCTGAGCCGAAGCCGGACGCTCAACCGACTGAGCCACCCAGGCGCCCCTAAATACACATTTTTAAAAAATGAAAAATGATTTGACTAGTTTCAAGCAAGAAAAGCCCAGGCGGATGAACTTGAGAGTTTATTTTGTTATAGATCACAAACTCCAAAGGGTGGAAAAAGAAGTACATAGTGTTGGAGTTCTAGACCCCATAAAGGAAAAAGCCATTTTTATATAATAAAGTTCATCAGGTATTTCTCTGCAGGAAAACCTCCATGAGCAAAATCAAAAGACAAATGACAAACTGGGAAAAATATTCCCAGCCCATAGCAAAGGGCTGATTTCCTAACTCTGCAAAGAGGCCATTCAAGTAAAAGACAAAACTAAGTTCCTTATTAGAACCTAAGGAAGAATATAAGCGGGCAGATGATAGAAAAAAGAAATACAAAAGTCCAAGAAACATGCAAGTATAAAAAAAAGAACCCAATAAACCTGCAAAATGATGCTCCCGCCTGCTTGCGATTCACAAAATGCTCCCGTCTCCACCTATGTGGTGACCAAGAAAAGGACCCATAATAGCAGTATTGGAGAGAGTTAGGGGAAAAACTGCATTTTCACACCTGCTTTGTTGGAGCGGAAGTTGGAGTGATGTTTCCGGTGCACGTTGGCTAAGTTGGGGCTCCAAGTTGTCTTGTGGTCCGGGAGTTCCTTCCTACTGGTTCTCTCACAAAAAAACAAAACAAAACAAAACAAAACAAAACAAAACACGCCGAGCCGTAACCGGCAGGATGCCCATTACAAGTGGTCCGTGGCACCACAAACTAAAAATAACCCGAGGTCCATCTGTAGGAATGTCAGCTCCTCAAGGACAAGGCTATTTTTCCAACTTGTCCACTGATGCATCACGAGTGAGGTGCCTAGGACGGGACCTGACACAGGAAAAACCGAGTTCCTTGCATGTTGGTGGATGAGTGAAGGTAGTAAACAATGAGTACGCCGTCCTAGAAAGAATGAGGTGGTTCCTGCTGATCCTGAAAGCTATCTAGAGCTTATTAAGTGAGAGAAAAGCGACATGCAGTTCGCCACATGGGACACGGTTCTGTCTGTATAAATAGGGAAATGTTACGGGTGTGTAAATATTCAGGAAGGACAGCCCTAAACCTTTGGATGGGGAGAGGGACTGAGGTTTAGAAAGATGAGAAAGCCTTGTTTATTTGGGGGGGGGGGGGGGGGGGACCGCGTGGCATTTAAAAATTGTGCGGATGTATTTATGAGGGTTTCCCCGACCCCCCCGTGCACATGCATACCATGTGGCAGGAAGTATGGCCAGATCTAAAATGGAACCGAGAAGTTATGGGACAATTAGCGTCTGTCTGTCTCTAGGACTGCCCGATACATGTCTTTTTTGTTTGTTTGTTTGTTTGTTTATCTTTGAGAGCAAGAGAGAGAGCACGAGCAAGCAGGGGAGGGGCAGAGAGAATCCCAAGCAGGCTTCGCACCGTCAGCACAGAGCCCCATGCTGGGCTCGATGCCACAAAACGTGACATCGTGACCTGAGCCGAGATCAAGTCTCGGAGACTTAACCAACTGAGCCACCCAGGTGTCCCCTCCAACGTCTATGTCTTTGCATCTACGTGCATGGCCAACATCACCGTGTCCATAACCTTGTTATTTTTACATCCCCATGGCAAAAAGAGTGGAGCCTCTTAGATTCCCCGGGCTGGATTCTGTGGTCTTGTCTAGGTCTGTTCCCCTTCCCAGGGCAGAGCCATGCTCTGGGCCACCGGTGACCAGTTCAACTCACCTCTTCGGCAGGAGTGGGAAGGGAGCAGATTCCCTTGGAAGGGAGTGGAGGCAATTCCTGTCACCTGTACCATGACGAGGTTCAAAGGGGGCAATGACATAGTCAAAGTCACGTAACTACACAGCCGTGGGACTAACCTTTAGACTGATCCGAATCCTTTCTGTAGCCTTCCTGTCACTTAACTTCTGTTTCTACTTTCACCAAGGGAGGAAAATACCATCTATGGGATGAGTTGTCATGGATATTCCATGAGACAGATACCTGCAAGCTGCCCTGTCACTGCGCATGGTAGATATCCAGTGAACTAGAAAGGGCTATTACCCACATCAGGAGTCCCTCTTATCAGCAGGTGGAATACATTTGGGTAAACCGGTGTTGATTATCTTTCTTTAAACTGTGATTTCTCCGAGACCCATGACTTTAGCTGCTGTCCCTCCTCTCTGAGTTCTCTAGACTGTTTCCAGCCTCTCCAAGGCACAGAACTAGCATGAAATTCTAGTTCACTCAGCACACTTACTGAGGCAAGAACTGAACTAGAAGCTGGGGACACAACAATGAGCAAGATTTACTCTTGAGAGTCTTCTAGAAGGAATCAGCCTAAGATGAAGAAATCATCTGATTAACTGCAAGCTGTAGACAGTCCTATAAAAAATGGGGTGCAGGGATATTGAGTATTGGAGACATTTACCTATCTCTGATTTTGAATAGATGATACAAATACACATACAAAAGTCAACAAGCACAAACAGGTTTACAGCCAGACTGAAGCCTCCTTTTCCAGAAGCAGCCACTGTTGCCAATTTCTTGGGCCTCTTCCAGGGAGATTTCATGAATGTACACGTATGTGCGTGTATATTTCCTAAAAGTGGTAACAAGCCATTCAGAAGATTCTTTACCTCTATAGTATTCCATTGTATCGCCTGGACCATAATTTAATTTACTTGTTCCTTATTAGTGGATATTTATATTTTGACTAATGAAAAGGTTAGAGGGCTTATCTAGAGGATAAATATCCAGAAATGAAATTATTGTCTCAAAGAATAGTTTTAAAAATATCTTATCAAATTATATTTCATAGAGTTTCAACAAGGTATATAACCTCTCACTTAGAATAAATGCCAGTATTTCTTTGCCATACTCTCACCAAGTATGTTCTCAAATTTTTATTTGTCAGACTGCCAAAAACGAAAAACAGTAGCTCAGTGTACTCTAGTAACATTTTTCTTCAAAGCGGAGTGGGTTTTTTTCTTGTGTTTGAAGGACAAGTCTTCATTTTCTTTGCTGTGAATTGTTTTTTAAGCTTTGTCTAGTTTTGGTGTGTATGTATGTAAGGGTGTTGGACTTTTCTTATTGATTTATAGAAGCTCTTTATATATTAAGGAATCTAGTCATTTGCCTAGAATGTGAGTTGCAAGTATTTTTTTTTTTTTCAACGTTTATTTATTTTTGGGACAGAGAGAGACAGAGCATGAACGGGGGAGGGGCAGAGAGAGGGAGACACAGAATCGGAAACAGGCTCCAGGCTCTGAGCCATCAGCCCAGAGCCTGACGCGGGGCTCGAACTCACGGACCGCGAGAGCGTGACCTGGCTGAAGTCGGACGTTTAACCGACTGCGCCACCCAGGTGCCCCCCAAGTATTTTTTTCCAAGATTCTTTTTGTCCTTTGACTTTGCTTACAATTTTTTTTTTTTGGCAATCATTTTTCTGTCGTTGAACTGGCGTGTGTGTGTGTGTGTGTGTGTGTGTGCGCGCGCGCGCGCGTGTGTGTGTACCTTCCCGAATTTTTTTTCCTCAGAAAGCTTTTCTTTATTATTTTTTAAATTTATTTTTAATTTTTTAAAATATTTATTCATTTTGGGGAGAGAGAGAGAGAGAGACAGAGCATGAGCAGTGGAGAGGCAGAGAGAGAGGGAGACATAGAATCTGAGGCAGGCTTCAGGCTCTGAGCTGTTGGCATAGAGCCCGATGTGGGGCTTGAACCCACGAACTGTGAGATCATGACCTGATCCCAAGTCGGGTGCTTAACTGACTGAGCCACCCAGGCGCCCCTCGATTTATCTTTAAATTTACATCCAAATTAGCATATAGTGCAATAATGATTTTGGGAGTAGATTCCAGGGATCCATCCCCTTGTATAACACCCAGTGCTCATCCCAACAAGTGTCTTCCTTAATGCCCATCTTGCATTTATCCCAACCCTCCATCCACAACCCCCCAGCAACCCTCAGTTTGTTCTCTGTATTTAAGAGTCTCTTAAGTTTTGTCCCCCTCCTTGTTCTTACATTTTTGCTTCCCTTCCCTTATGTTCATCTATTTTGTATCTTAAGTTCTTCAGATAAGTGAAGTCCTATGATAATTTGTCTTTCTCTGACTAATTTCACTTAGCGTAATACCCTCCAGTTCCATCCACGTAGTTGCAAATGGCAAGATTTCATTCTTTTTGATTGCCGAGTAATACTCCATTGCATATATATACCACATCTTCTTTATCCATTCATCCATCGATGGACATTTGGGCTCTTTGCATACTTTGGCTATTGTTGATAGTGCTGCTAGAAACATGGGGGTGCACGTGTCCCTTCGAAACAGCACACCTGTATCCCTTGGATAAATACCTACTAGTGCAATTGCTGGGTCATAGGGTAGTTCTATTTTTAGTTTTTTTGAGGAACCCCCATACTGTTTTCCAGAGTGGCTGCACCAACTTGCATTCCCACCAACAATGCAAAAGACATCCTCTTTCTCCGCATCCTCGCCAACATCTGTTGTTGCTTGAGTTGCTCATGTTAGCCATTCTGACTGCTTCCTGAGTTTTTTAAAATCATACTTAGAAGAACATTTCTTACCTTACCTATATTTTCTTCTAGTACCTTTATTTTTCAACTGTATTGTTTAATGTTTGAATCTTTGACTCATCTGGAATTTGTTTTGGCATAAAGTACGAGGTAGATATCCAAACTTTGTTTCTGTTTTTGTTTTAAATAGAGCTATCCAGTGTCCTAATGCTAATTTTGAAAGTTAGGCTAATAAAGGTATAATTTACGTACAGAAAAATTCATCCTCCTTAGACCAGTAGCTCTCTGAGTTTTTACAATTGTATAATGCCGTTTACTGAATAAGGCATTTTCTCACCGCAAATTTAATGCTACCTTAATCATTTAATAAAATCACCTATAAGTTTGAGACAAGCTCCCCCTTCTCTATTCAGTGAAACTGAATTGGTTGTGCATTCGTGTGCAATCATACGCTGTTGGATTAATGTAGCTTTATGTTTTAATATCTGTTTAGGCTTGTATCTTCCCATTGATCTTTTGTTTATTTCAGAAATTTCCTGGATAGTCTCACTTTTTCAAGATGAACTTTAGACTCAAATTTAGTGCCCGAAAAATCGTGGCAGTAGTTTTTAAGTAATCTCTCTGCCCAACGTAGGACTTGAACTCCTGAGCCTGAGAACAAGAGTCTCATGTTCTATGGATTGAGCCAGCCAGGGGTCCCCCCGCAGTAATTTAAATGGGATTTATTTAGGGGCGCCTGAGTGGCTCAGTCGGTTAAGCATCTGACTTTGGCTCAGGTCATGATCTTGGGGTTCGTGGGTTCGAGCTCCATGGGCTCTGTGCTGACAGCTCGGAGCCTGGAGCCTGTTTCAGATTCTGTGTCTTCCTCTGTCTCTGCCCCTCTCCTACTCATGCTCGCTCGCTCACTCTCTCTCTCTAAAATAAATATTAAAACATTTTTTTAATAAATAAATGGGATTTATTTACTTTATAGATGAACTTAGTGGAACTGATACCTTTGTGATGTTGAATCTTCCTAAACAAAGACATAGTGTGTTTTTCTATTTGTTTAGCTTTTCCTTTGTGGTCCTTAGGAGGGTGTTAAAATTATTTTTATATAAACTTGACACGTTTTTTGGTAAGATTATTTTTATATTTCAACTCTGGCGATATGTTAAGGCATTTTATGTTAAGTAGAGTTCCTTCTTCAGTTACAACTTTTAACTAATAATTAGCTGGTTACGCTAAAGCTATTTCTTTCTTTTTAAAAATTTTTTGTAATGTTTATTTTATTTTTGAGAGAGAGGAGAGAGAGAGAGGGAAGGAGGGAGGGGGAGGAAGGGCCAGAGAGAGAGGGAGACACAGAATCCGAAGCAGGCTCCAGGCTCTGAACTGTCAGCACAGAGCCCGACGCAGGGCTCGAACTCACAAACCGTGAGATCATGACCTGAGCCGAAGTCGGACGCTCAACCGACTGAGCCACCCAAGCGCCCTGAAAGCTGTTTATTTCTGATGATTAACTTTGTATTGGGCCTGCATTTCTATATCGTGTATAATGTTTGGTTGATTTGCTTGGATTTTCCATAGAAGCACTCAGACAATCTGCACATACTTTTATCTCTTTTTCTCTAGTATTTCTGTTCCTTATTTACTTCTCTTGTCTAATTGCACTGGCTGGTACCTCCAGAACAATGTTAAATAGGATGATAAAGGACATCCATGTCTACTTACTTACTTATTTATTTATCTGAGAGAGAAAGAGAGTGCATGAGTGGGGGAGAGTGGCAGAGGGAGAGAGAGAATCTTAAACAGGCTCCATGCTCCGTGTGGGGCCCGATGCAGGGCTCGATCCTACGACCCTGGGATCATGACCTGAACTTAAATCAAGAGTCAAGACACCCAACCAGCTGAGCCACCCAGGTGCCCCTTGTTCCTTATTTTGATAAGTGTGCTTCCATACTTACTATTAGGTATGTTTCTGCATTTACTATCAAGTATGGTGCTAGCTTCTTTTTTTTTTTTTTAATGTTAAGTATCTATATTTTTCTTCCAAGTTTTTATTTAAGTTCCATGTATTGTTTGTGATAAATGTAATTACCAAGAATGAAAGTTGAATTTTATCAGGTGCCTTTTCAGAATCTTTAGATAGGTGTCATTGCTCATTCCTTTTTTAAGTTAATTAATATTATATTTTTTATTTTTATTTATTTGATTATTTTTAAATGTGTATTTATTTTTGAGAGAGAGAGAGAGACAGAGTGTGAGTCAGGGAGGGGCAGAGAGAGAGGGAGACAGAATCTGAAGCAGGCTCCAGGCTCTGAGCTGTCCGCACAGAGCCCGATGTGGGGCTTGAACCCACGAACCGTGAGATCATGACCTGAGCTGAAGTCAGACGCTTAACGGACTGAACCACCCAGGTGCCCCAATTAATTTATTTTTTAAATTTACATCTAAGTTAGTTGGCATATAGTGCAATAATGGTTTCAAAAGGAGTAGAATCCAGGGATTCATCCCCTACCCAGTGCTCATCCCAACAAATGTCCTCCTTAGTGCCCGTCACCCATTTAGACCATCCTCCCACCTACCTCCCCTCCAGCAACCCTCAGTTTGTTCTCTGTATTTAAGAGTCTCCTGTGTTTTGTCCCCCTTCCTGTTTTTATGAGTGAAGTCATATGACATTTGTCTTTCTCTAATTTCGCTCCGTATAATATCCTCTAGTTCCATCCACGTTGTTGCAAATGGCAAGATTTCATTCCTTTTGGTTACCTGTAACGTTTCAGTCTTGATCGACTGATGGGGTCAATCTATTATGTATCTTTTCATCTTCTCTATAATCTTTTATTAATCTTTTACCTTCTTTATTCGTAGATTTTCTAATATTGAATTCTTATAATTGATTTTATTACTAAATCAATACTGACTTTCGGGAATACATCCCACTGGGTCGTGTTTTACCGTTCCTTTATTATTTGATTAGATTTTGTTTGCTAGTCATTGAGGAATTTAGTATTGATGTACCTAAGTGAGGTTGGTCTAGTTTCTTTTACATTTTCATTAGAAATAGACAAGGTATATACGACATAGGTATAAGTTAAAGAATATTAAACACCTGTATGCCGCCACCCAGGGTAAGATATGAAGCACAATCCTTGGTTTTCCTGATAGTTTTACCATCGGTGCATGTATCCTCAAACCATATAGTGCTCAATTGTGCTTGTTTGGGACATTTGTTAAAAGAGAATCAAACCGTATATATATTCTTATATGACTTGCTTTCTCTGAACAAGGCTTGTTTTGAGATTAAACCATGTTGGCGAACATCATGGTGATTCGTTCGCTTTCCCAGCTATGCACAGCATAGTGGTTGCATTACACATCTTTGTTGAATCTTCCTACCCAGGATTTGGCATGTATTTCTGTTTCTCTAAGGGTTCTTCTGCGTCCTTCTGGAGTGTGCTAAAAACAGCATGGATTCTGGAGTTGGACTCTTTAGGTTTGAATCTTGGTTGACCTATACTAGTTATCTGGCAAGTTATGGAATCTCTCTGTGTCTCACGCAGCTTCTCCACCTATAAAATGAGAGCCGAGGGGCGCCTGGGTGGCTCAGTCGGTTGAGCGTCCGACTTCAGCTCAGGTCACGACCTCGCGGTCCGTGAGTTCGAGCCCTGCGTCAGGCTCTGGGCTGATGGCTCAGAGCCTGGAGCCTGCTTCCGATTCTGTGTCTCCCTCTCTCTCTGCCCCTCCCCCGTTCATGCTCTGTCTCTCTCTGTCTCAAAAATAAATAAATGTTAAAAAAATAAATGAATGAATGAATAAATAAATAAATAAATAAATAAATAAAATGAGAGCCAAAATGCCTGTTACCTCCTAAGTTCGTTGAGAGCTTTCAAGTGAATTTGTATATGAAAATACAAATCCAATGCCTGGTGCAAAATGTAACTCTGTGTAACTGTTCGTGGTCTGGCCACCCCCGCCCCCGCTGTGTAATAGCAATAGTAATGTATTCTATTTTTTTTTTTAATGCTTATTTATTTATTTTAAAGGTGAGAGTGCACATACATGAGCAGGAGAGAGGCAGAGAGAGAGAGAGAGGGAGAGAGAATCCCAAGCAGGTTCCATGCTGTCAGCATGGAGCCCAAGGTGGGGCTCCAACTCACAAACTGTGAGATCACAGTGACCTGAGCTGAAATCAAGAGTTGGATGCGGGGCGCCTGGGTGGTTCAGTCGGTTGAGTGGCCGACTTTGGCTCAGGTCATGATCTCGTGGTCCGTGAGTTCAAGCCCCGCGTCGGGCTCTGTGCTGACCGCTCGGAGCCTGGAGCCTGTTTCAGATTCTGTGTCTCCCTCTCTCTCTGACCCTCCCCCGTTCGTGCTTTGTCTCTCTCTGTCTCAAAAATAAATAAACGTTAAAAAAAAAAAAAAAAGAGTTGGATGCTTAACCCATTGAGCTACCATGGCGCCTCTTTTCTATTTTTTTTTAAAGTAAGTGCTACACCCAACGTGGAGATTGAACTCACAACCCCAAGATCAAGAGTCCATGCCCTCCCGACTGAGCCGGCCAGGCACCCCTGCAGTAAATGTTTTCTGTTCAACTGAGGATGGTCTAGATGCTGACAGGCACCTAACCAGGGGCAAGGGTTCCAACGTTTCTACTTCCTCGCCAACCCTTGTTATTACCAGACGGATTGTGGCCATCCTGGTGGGCATGAAGTACCATCTCATTGCAGTTTTGACTTGCACTTTCCTCTTTCACCTTTTATTTAAAGTATTTTTAGGGGCGCCTGGGTGGCTCAGTCGGTTAAGCGGCCGACTTCGGCTCAGGTCACGATCTCACACTCCGTGAGTTCGAGCCCCGCGTCGGGCTCTGTGCTGACCGCTCAGAGCCTGGAGCCTGCTTCTGATTCTGTGTCTCCCTCTCTCTCTGACCCTCCCCCGTTCATGCTCTGTCTCTCTCTGTCTCAAAAATAAATAAACGTTAAAAAAAAAAAATTAAATAAATAAATAAATAAATAAATAAAGTATTTTTTTTATCGGGCGCCTGGCTGGCTCAGTCGTTAAGCATCTGACTTTGGCTCAGGTCATGATCTCCTGGTCCATGAGCAGGAGCCCCACTTAGAGTAACCATGAGCCCCACTTCTGGTCTCTCTCCTCTCTCTCTCTCTCCCCCCCTACCCCTCCTGGGCAGAGACTCTTACTCTCTCTCTCTCTCTCTCTCTCTCTCTCTCTCTGCCCTCCCTGACTCACGCTCTTTCTCTCTCTCTCAAAATAAACTTAAAAAAAAAAAAAAGTGTTTCTCGTTCTTTGTTATCCTTCAAATGGGAAGTTAGGTCTAGGCCTGTGCTGCCTGTTGAGGTTAATTGAAATTAAAATTTCAGTCCCTCAGTCTCACTCATCTTATTTCAAACGCTGACGGGCCGTGTGTGGCTATCAGCTGCCGTAAGAGACAATGAAGTTCTAGAACATTATCGTCTCAGAAGGTTCTACTGGAGTGTTGACCTAGATGCTTGGCCGGACTCGGCTTTGCATGACATAAATCCCTTGAGATTTGCTTTATGGCCGGGGCTGTGGTCAACTTACTGTAACTACTCTATGTGCTTTTGAAACAAAATGGATATTCTTCAATGGTGGGGTGCAATATTCTACTTGTGCTAGTTAATTCTGTTTAGCTTTTCTGTGTCCTACTGATTTTTTTGCCATTGTTTTCTGTCAGTTTCTGAGAAGGGTTAGTTGAGATCTTTATCTGTGCGACCATTTGAATAAACCGTAGTAGGTACATACGCACAGTGGGGTACTTGGCAACTCTAAAAAAAGGAATGAGGAATGTTGTTATTAACAGCTCTGAAGCGATCACCAGGAGACATGTCCCGGTGAAAGACAAGTTGGAAAAACAGAATATAGAATTTGCAAATACATGCCTAAGAAAGGAGGGAAACAACCGACAGGCCTTTGCTAATATTTAAGAAACAATTTTAGCATTGTAATAACTTTTAAATGTTTTTCATGTTTGTTTTATTTTTGAGAGAGAGAGCACACAAGGGAGGGGCAGAGAGACAGGGAGACACAGAATCTGAAGCAGGCTCCAGGCTCCGAACTGTCATCACAGAGCCCGATGTGGGGCTCGAACCCACGAACTGTGAGATCATGATCTGAGCCGAAGTTGGATGCTAAGCCGGCTGAGCCACCCACGCACCCCAAATGTTTATTTATTTTTGAGAGAGAGAGAGAGACAGTGCGGTAGGGGGAAAGAGAGAAGGAGGGATACACAGAATCCGAAGCAGGCTCCAGGCTCCGAGCTGTCAGCACAGAGCCTGACGTGGGGCTCAAACCCACGAGCTGTGAGATCATAACCTGAGCCGAAGTTGGACGCTTAACTGACTGAGTCACCCAGGCATCCCTAATAATTTTTAAATGGTCATTTACAGAAATAGAAAGGAATAGGGCTCAAGAGACAGGGGTAGGAGCTAGTTCTCTGAATATGCCTTATTTTGTTCTCTGGAACCATTAAAATGTTTACAGAATTATAGAGTAAAATAACATTGAAAAATTAATCTCCAAGTAAGGAATAAAATAAAGGAGATAAACCTAAGGGTGTATTTAATTGCTGGTAGAGCCACATAGAGATCAACTATTTTTCTTTTTTTTTTTTTTTTTTAGATCAACCATTTCAAGGGGACTTAAAAACACAGTGATGTGCCTATACAACCCCAGCAAAGTACGCTCCCAAGACAAATAACTGAAAAACTTTCAGACCTTTTCCACTAATCACATTGGGGATAGTGTTGGCGTTCTTACTTTGGAACTATGTATTATGGAAAAAAATCCCATGAATAATTGTGTCACTGAACGAGGATTTTGGATAAAGAAAGGGGAAATAATATAAGAAAGGTTAGATTCCATACAAACCCCTTAGTTATGTATTTGAATTGAAATAATAAACTCCTCATGCATTTTGAGAAACACTTTCTTGCTTCCTTTCGGATGGGACACAAGATCTGGTGTCCACTGTCACCACTCATATTCACCATAATACTGTTCTAGCCAGAGCAGTTGGGCAAGAAAAAGAAATAAAAGCCATCAGAGTTGGAAAGGCGGAAGTAAAATGGGCTCTATTTGCAGGTGGCATGATTTTACCTATAGAAAATCCTGGGGGCTCCTGGGTGGCTCAGTCGGTTGGGCGTCCGACTTCAGCTCAGGTCATGATCTCACGGTTCGTGGGTTCGAGCCCCGCGTCGGGCTCTGTGCTGACAGCTCGAAGCCTGGAGCCTGCTTCGGATTCTGTGTCTTCCTCTCTCTCTGCTCCTTCCCTGCTCACACTCCGTGTGTCTCTCTCTCAAAAATAAACAAACATCGAAAAAAAAAAAAAGGAAAGAAAATCCTAAGACTCCACCAAAAAACTGTTCGATCTAATCAGTGAATCCTATAAAGTGTCAGGACACAAAATTGCCCTACAGAAACCAGTAGCATTTCTGTACGTTATCAGTGAATTCTCTGGAAGGGAAATAGAGCAATCCCATAAAGAATACTTGCTCGGAGCACCCGGGTGGCTCAGTCTGTTAAGCGTCCAACTCTTGGTTTCGGCTCAGGTCACGATCTCCTGGGTCATGAGTTCGAGCCCTGCTTCAGGCTCTGTGCTGGCAGCAGAGCCCGATGTGGGGCCCAAACTCATGAACTGCAAGATCATGACCTGAGCCAAAGTCAGACTCTCAGCCAACTGAGCCACCCAGGCGCCCCTGTGTGTGAACCCTTTTCGTAATAAAAGCTATAACTACGTATATTTACAGGAAAAAAAAAAAAACCCTAAAGAAATTATGAAGTAAAGGAATAGTACGGGTTGGTACCCAGGTACAACTATGAATTTGAAGGAAGCACTTAAATATGGAAGCCTGGCGAACAGGATTCTAGGGGATAAACAGGGTTTTACTCTCCTCTTGCCCTAGGGGTTCCCAGACTCTCTCCCACACGTCCATGGATAACCTGGTGAGACTTTCCCCCTGAACAGAAAGGCTTTGTTTTCCTTAATTTTACATACGGAGGTTTTTTAGGACTTCCCTTGAAAAAAGTGTCCTGAAGCATAGACTTTCAAAAGCTACAACTCAAGGGCTTATCTTCTCCCCTTAAAAAAAAATTCCCCCTTGGGGCACCTGGGTGGCTCAGTCAGTTAAGCATCTGACTTCGGCTCAGGTCATGATCTCACGGCCTGTGAGTTCGAGCCCCACATCGAGCTCTGTGCGGACAGCTCGGAGCCTGGAGCCTGCTTCCGATTCTGTGTCTCCCTCTCTCTCTGCCCCTCCCCTGCGCGCACTGTGTCCCCACCCCCCCCCCAAACATAAATAAACATCAAGAAAAAAATTCCCTCTTGGGGTGCCTGGTGGCTCAGTCGGTTAAGCATCTGATGACTTTGGCTTAGATCATGATCTCATGGTTTGAGTTCGAGCCCCACATTGGGCTCTCTGCTGTCAGTGTGGAGCCCGCCTCAGATCTTTTGTCTCCCTCTCTCTTTCTCTCTGCCTTTCTCTCCCTCCCCCCACCCCCGCCTCTCTCACTCTCAAAAAGAAATAAACATTAAAAAAAAAATTCCCTCTTCTCATCTTCCAAACCTTAGAGTTGTAGCCAGGACAGTTGGCTGAGTTTAACGTGCAAAAGCTGTGACTCACTTTCCAAGTGTTGTTCTCCCCATGGAAAAAGCCCTTTTCTGCAGGTATATGAGTCAGGATAAGCAGCCCTCAGCTACAGCAACAAACAGCCCCCAATTCTCCGCACTTGGCCGCAGCAGGAGGTTATTTCTTGCCTACGCAAAGCCTACTGTGCGTCTGGATGATTCATTAGAGCCTCTCTCTCCACGTGATGACTCCGGGATCCGGGCCGTATCGATTTTGTGGCTCGTCCATTCCACAAGAAATTCCCAGTCACTGCAGCCTTGAAGGAGTCCGGATAGCCCAATGGAGGAGCTGGCACAGAGGTCACTTCTAGCCACAGTCTGTTGGTCCAAAATAGTCATGTGACTTAACTGCAGGGGGAAAGGTCGGGACATGCATGGAATGTGTGTCAGGCATTTGGTCTCTGTCACAGCATTTAGCCATCTTGATATACGCTGTGCCTCCCTCCTCCCTCCCTTCCCCCTCTCCTCCCACTCACCCAGACACACACTGGGTCAAGTGCTAGGTTACATAGAAGGTGGTATGGTCAGGCCATCACTGATGATATGACGCTTCCAAAATAATGGTCCTGGTGGGAGCATCTCCTGAGTCTCCCGCCTGCAGACAAGTGAATTATCTGAACCACCCAAGACAAAGGGTGACTAGCTTTCTTTCGACTGGTGCCCCACCAGGCTATGCATGTGCAACAGACTTCACATAAAATTCCAAATTTCTGACTTTTCTTGAATGATCGGAAGGTCTGGCAACACGAGGCAAACATTCACACCTGGAGTCAGCGGAGACAAGCGGGGGTGGCCCGGTTTCGATGGCCATTCGTTCCCTAATCTAAGCGAGTCCCTATCATCCACCAGCTTGACTGAACCCTAGCACCTGCCCGGGTGCCTGCAAGCAGCACAGTTTGTGATCCCTAACCTGTGGGTTTGCACAACAGCATCCTCTACAAAAGTTTTATCGCCCCAAAGATGTTCAGTCTTAGGTCTCCTAAAAACCTCTCTCTTGAATTTCTTCCCTCTTATTTGCTCCTTTCCGGATTTGATATTCTCTTCCTGATAAAATCTTTTGATCCTTTTCTTTTGGGCCAAAGCGGAACTACTTGAATTGCTTTATTCCCCCATCCCCTCTGCCCCGATTTTCATCCCTTTGACTGTTCCCGTCAGTCAGTCTCACCAGGACACTCTCATTTCCTCTTGCCCTTTAAAGAGATTTGGAAATGAGCTAGGTAAAAAGAACCCAGCCATGGGAATTGAAATATTGCAGCAAACAAAACTCCAGTCTGAAGTGGCCCTTGGCGAGTTAAAATCACTGTCCCATTCCTTAATCTTCGAGGTTTATGCAAATCGGTTCGGGCTGCGAGTCACAGAAAGCCCGGGGTACTGACTGCAGGGCTCACTCTTGTAAGCACACATCGATCGAAGGTGGATAAGAGAGCTTTGTGATTTCTGCACCCTCCAGTGTGGGGATCTGACGGCAGCGCTATTTGTGGGCGCGGCCCCAGACATTTCAGACTCCAGCCCACTCCCAATTCAACAGGGGCTCGCTGACCACTAACCGGCGCACTTTTCACTTTGTTTTCTCGTTTCTGATAATTACTAATACAGTAATACTAATGGGGCTCGAAGGACATGCTCCCAGAGCTGACATTGTGTCTGGCACCATGCCAAGTCCTTTCCATGGTCTGTTCAAACCAACAACCTTACCAAGTAGGTACAGTTATGTTTCCATTTTACAGACCTGAAACAGAGGTCCTTGCAGAGTGAAAGAGACTTTCCCCGGAAGTGACAGAGACTGGATTTTTTTTTTAATTTTTTTTTTAACGTTTATTTATTTTTGAGACAGAGAGACACAGAGCATGAACGGGGGGAGGGGCAGAGAGAGAGGGAGACACAGAATCGGAAGCAGACTCCAGGCTCTGAGCCATCAGCCCAGAGCCCGACGCGGGGCTCGAACTCATGGGCCGCGAGATTGTGACCTGAGCTGAAGTCGGACGCCCAACCGACTGAGCCACCCAGGCGCCCCTCCAGAGACTGGATTTAAACCCCGGGGAAGGCTTGTGTTCCAGGGTCCTTTACTGCCTCTCTTAAACACACAGACACACACACTTTTTTAAAAAAGTGTTTACTTTGAGAGGGAGAGAGGAGAGAGAGCAGGGGAGCGGCAGAGAAAGGGAGAGAGACAGAATCTCAAGCACTCCAAGCTGTCAGCGCAGAGCCCGATGCGGGCTCGAACCCACAAACTGTGAGATCACGACCTGAGCTGAAATCAAGAGTAGATGCTTACTCGACTGAGCCACCGAGGCGTCCCACAAATGCTTTAAAATGGGGATATTTGGAATCACCAGGATATTCTTTCACGATTCTTTTAAAATCTAAATGCATTGTTTTCATCCTTGGAGAGCAGTGTTCTAGCTCCGTTTGACTAGGGTAGAGAGACACCTGGTGGCCATTCTGGTTTTTACAACTTTCTATTATGCAAAATTTCGAACGTGTACAAACAGATCAGAATAATGAACCCGCCTTATTCCCATCACCCAGCTTCAACAATTATTACCATTCTGCTTTTCTGTTTCCATGTAGGCCTTCACCCACTCTCCATCCCCTGCACACTTTTTTTGTGGTTCTTTTTTTAAAAAAAATTTTTTTTTTTAAACATTTATTTATTTTTGAGAGACAGAGAGAGACAGAGCATGAGCAGGGGAAGGGCAGAGAGAGAGGGAGACACAGAATCCGAAGCAGGCTCCAAGCTGTCAGCCCAGAGCCTGATGCGGGGCTCGAACTCACAAACCACGAGTTCATGACCTGAGCCGAAGTCGGACGCCCAACCGACCGAGCCACCCAGGCCCCCCTGTGGTCCTTTTTTAGAATAAAATTTACATATGTGGAAATCTACCAAATCTTAACAAGGTATCTTGGCAAACAGACACAGCCATGTAACACACAGCCCTATCAAGGCAGAGAATGTTTCCATCACTCCAAAAATGCCCTTTGCCAGACAACCCCCCTAACCAGGCAACAATTGTTCTGATTTTTCACTGCAGATTAGTTTTGCTTCTAGAATTTCAGATAAATGGAATCATAGGGCATGCACTCTTTGTGTCTGAGTTCTTTCACTCAGCACAATGCCGGTGAGAGTCCTCTGTGTCTTGCGTACCAGTTCTGTCTTTTATCGCTGTACCCTTTCTATTGTATAGATTCCACGTCCGCTCTCCGGTTGATGGAAATTTGGATTGTTTCCAGTTTGGGGCCATTATGAATAAAGTTGCTGTAAACCTTTATGTTGGAGTCTTTTTGTGGCTGTGTGTTTACACTTCTCCTATGTAAATACTTGGAAGGGGACTGCTGGATCAAAGGGCGGAGGCTAACTTTATTAGAAACTGCCAGACCTTTTCCCAAAGTGATTTCTATCACTTCACATTCCTGCCAGCGATGCGGGAGCGGTCCATCTGTTCTGCGTCTCGCTCATAGTTGGTGCTGTCAGTCTTTTTCATTCGAGCTGCTCTGGGGCCATCTCGATGCAGTTCTGACTTGCATTTCCCTGATGACTAATGACGTTGAGCACTTTCCTATGCGCTCATTGACCATTCGTTTTGACTGCCTTTGTGAAATGTCCGTTCAAGTCTTCTGCGCAATTTTTACGGGGTTTGATTTTTTGTTACTGAGTCATAAGAATCTTTATCCTGGATGCAAATCCTTCGCAGGTATATATTTTGTGAACACTTTTGGCCAGTCTGTGGCTTGCCTATTCGTTTTCTTAATGGTGTCTTCTGGGAGAAGTTTTTGATGAAGTCAAATGCCCTTATTTTTATAGTTCTTTCTTCCTTTGTCATAAGGAAATGTTACCTTCCTCTGGTTGCAGAGATATTCCCTTTCTGTTTTCTCCTGTTAGCTTTATAGATTATGCATTTACAGTTAGGTCTCAGATTCATCTCAAGCTTTTATATATATAAATAAAATGTTATAAAATAATATGTCCAACATGTTTTTATAAGTTTATACCTTTATATATTATGAGATAGGAATTGTTTATATATAAAGTTCATATATAAGAAAGTTTTCTTTATATAGTTCCATATGTAAGTTTATATAATATATAGATGAATTAAAAAGTTTTGTGTTTAATGTTGAGAGAGAGCATGCAAGCAGGGGAGACAGGCAGAGGGGGGAGAGAGAGAATCTCAAGTAGACTGCACTGTCAGCACAGAGCCCTACACAGGGCTTCATCCCATGAACCTGGGATCCCGACCTGAGCCAAAATCAAGCAGTGGGCGCTCAAACCGACTGAGCCACCCAGGTGTCCTGATACATAAAAAAAGTTTTATATGGAGTTTGTATATATGTTTATATGTTATATAGATATGTGTCTTATATATAGTTTTTATATATAAACGTATACTGTATAATATATAGATATATAGAAGTTTTACATATAGTTTATACATACAAGTTTATATAATATATAGATATGTGGAAGTTTTACATATAGTTTACACATATAAAAGTTTAATAGAAATGTATTAAAATATGAACATAT
Organism: Lynx canadensis; assembly: GCF_007474595.2. Taxonomy (NCBI): domain Eukaryota; kingdom Metazoa; phylum Chordata; class Mammalia; order Carnivora; family Felidae; genus Lynx; species Lynx canadensis. The sequence continues at coordinate 75,679,931 of NC_044314.2, read as the reverse complement.
ATTTTATAATATATAAGTATATGTATCATGAAGTAGGGTTGAAATGGATTTACCTCATTACGATACCTAGCTATTCCTGTGCTATCAGTTGAAAAGATTTTCCCTTTTTGCACTGACTTGTTTTGGTACCTTTGTTAAAAATCAGTTGACACAGTGGGCTTGATTACTCCCGGCGAAGATGCGTGAGTCCCTCTAGCTTTGTTTTCCTTGTCGAGACTGTTTCAGCTATTCCGGATCCTCTGTGTATCCAAAGGTGTCCGTTGTCAATTTCCTGTCCCATGCCCAGATTCATCCTTCAGGACCTGCCCTGTGATAACCGACCTCCTTGAGCGTTGCTCCTTGCATCCTGGTCACTAGAGGGCGCTGGAGGGACGCTGCACTAGCCAGAGGTTTCTCATTCCTGGCTCCCTTTGCTAGGTTTGCTGCTGCTTTTCAGCGGCAGTCGCCTGCGCAGTGGTACATGTGACCCATGCACTAACCATGTGCCCAGAGCATGGTCCGTCAGCCCCCCAGTAGCCTGGGCCTGCCGATCACCTTGTGGCGATCCTCCCAACGCAGAGCTCACACGCTCCAGGCCACCTCCTGGGGCGGTGCCCCCCCCCCCCCACCTCTCTCTCTGTACCCTCCAGTCTCCAGCCTCAGCTTGCCCCAGACCTGGAGAGCTGTTTCCCACAGCCCTCCTGACTCAGGCAGTGCTGCACCAGGCCCGCTGCCGAGCGCCGATCGGACTCCCTTTGCCCACCTGTGTCCCTCATGGACACCGTCTAGGGACAGTGGACCAGCTCTGCCCCCTGGTATCCCGCCGAGATTCTCCACCTTCCAGTGAGCTGCGACGACTCCTTTTCCAGGGAGGTCTGAAGCCCAGCCTTGGAGAGAGGACCCTTCCGGGGTGTCCTGCCTTGAGTGTTCCTCTGTAGCAAGAAATTCCCATTGCAGCCAAATTCCTCACTCATCTCAGAATTACACAGCAAGCTGAGGTAACTGATGCTTAGTAAGGGATGGTCAAGAAAGACTCTGGGGCCGGGCTGTCTAGGTTCATATCCTGGCCGTGCCTTTGGCAGAACTTGGACGTGCTTTATAGTGTCTCTGTCCTCAGTTTCCTCATCTGTTAAATAGGCACGGCAATAGCATTTACCTCCTAGCCTCAGCACTAGGGCCAAAGAAAATAGAGGCCAAGTATTTAGCGTAGTACCTAGCAGTCACTGCTCGGTTGCCGTCAGCTGCTGCCGTTACCGTTACTGCTTTTATTACCATCCCCTTGTATCCCTAACCAGATCGTAAACCCTTAACAAAGAGAGCCTAATGTGATCTCAGCGCTCCACTGTCCCCAGGGGATCTCGCTGTTTCCGTCTTCGACGAGCAATAGGGGCTGCAGAATAAGCGAGCTGCTGACGAATGTTCTGTTTGCCGCAGAAAGAAGAAGTGAGGAGGAAGCACATTCGTCTGCACATGGAAAGCACGCTGACCGCCCGGGACAAGGTCGGGGTGCAGGATTTTGTGCTGTTGGATGCCTACACCAGCGAATCTGCTTTTCTGGACAATCTTCGAAAGCGTTTCAGCGAGAACCTCATCTATGTAATGTCACCTGTTCCTCAGCTGTTTCCCTAGACTGGTGGTTCCCCTCCTGCCTGTCTTCACAGCCTTGAGGATAGTGAGCACTATCTCTCCATTAGATCAGCCTTTAAAGAGAGGGGTGAAGGGACCACTGCCAGATGCACCCCAATCCTGGCTTCCAGTGACAAAGACCCAGCTTAAACGGGCGTAAGCCATAAGACAGAATCTATTGACCCATGTCACTGTAGGGTCCAGAAATAGATCTAGGGTCTAGGGTGATGAGTCTTGAAGAGCCTCGAGGGCTCTTTCCCACCTCTCTGCTCGATTTTGCAAAGGTCTCTTTCTGGGGCGGACTCTATGCAAGGGGGCAAGGGGGCTGGGTAGCCGACAGCCGGACCAGGCTGATGTTGGTAGACAAGAGAGCAATTCCTCCCGGAGACACAGACATTGGTTGGCTCTGATTGGCCCATCTCGGGTCATTGCTTACCTCTGAACCAATCCCCACAGCTGAAGTGAGGAATATTCTGATTGGCCAGGCTATTTACCCAGGCCCAGCCCAGGAGGTGAGGATTTAGGCCAGTGTGCACCTTACCGTTTGATGCGGGCTGCCAGCCGGAGAAGGTTCCTCAAAGGAATCTGCCGGAAGAAGGGGATCGAGATGCCAGACTGGCAAATATAAGAGATGTCCACCGCATCCCATGAGTCTCCAAGGGTCAAGGTTGCCACACACGGCCGGACCTGTTCTTAGGTTTGTCCGGTTGCTTCTAGTGGTGGTCAGTTTTTATTAAGTTCCCCATTTCTCACCGCACCTTGATTTGATTGGTCAAATTTCAGGTAGATTGTTGTAGGGCAAACTCCACAGCGTCTCTGTGTGTTTTTAAACTTAATTAACTTTATTGAGATTTTATTAGCTGTTGCTAAGAGTAAATTAGACCATGAAAAGCGATCTAACGATATTTGCCTTGTAGCTGTTTTGTTTTTAATGGTGCCATGACTTAATCCGTATGTCGAAACCAAGGTTACTGGGAGAAATAAGCAATGGGAATTCTTAGAGTATATATTTTTGATTGAAGTCGATTTTATGTATAAGCCAAGGAGAAAGAGTGCAGTATGGAGAAGTATAAGTGGGATGATAGGATCATCATGAATAAATCATTTCCGGTTTGAACAGATTTCAGAAACTACGTTCTACCCTGGAAGATTTCTTCTACTGGTGGAAGCCGTGCACAATTTTAGACAAAATATGGTACTCTCATCTGTTCTAGTTCTCTTTTCGACTTTGTTCTAGAGGTTAGAAACATCCGTTAGAATGATTTTAGCCTAGGCATAAACTTGAGAACCTCCAATATCGAGGCTCTGGAATGAAACCCGGTAACAAACCCAGAATTTGAAAACTCCAGATGTATTTCCAGAGGAGACCAGGCATGTCTTTGTTTTCTGTTTAAGAGGGTGAGAGC